>NC_081806.1:16555625-16902500 GCF_030704535.1 Vitis vinifera
CGAAGGTGGTCAAAGGACATCCGGAAAAATCAAAATCCAAAAATACTAAAAAATTCACAAGGGTACGAAGAATGTGAGGAATCCTCACATTCTTTGTACCCTCAAAATTCTCCACTTCTTTGGGCTTTTTAAAACTTTTTGGGGCATCATATGGCTTGGATGTTGTTTAAGTAGGTTCGTTACAGTTAGAACGTGGTCAAATGACATCCGGAAAAATCAAAATCGAAAATTTTTTAAAAAATTCACAAGGGTACGAAGAATTTGAGGAATCCTCTCATTCTTTGTACCCTCCAAATTCTCCTCTTCGTTGGGCTTTTTAAAATTTTTTGGGGTATCATATGGCTTGGATGTTGTTTAAGTAGGTTCATTACACATAGAAGGTGGTGAAATGACATCCGGAAAAATCAAAATCCAAAAATACTAAAAAATTCACAAGGATACGAAGAATGTGAGGATTCCTCACATTCTTCGTACCCTCCAAATTCTCCACTTCTTTGGGCTTTTTAAAATTTTTTGGGGCATCATATGGCTTGGATGTTGTTTAAGTAGGTTCGTTACACTTAGAACGTGGTCAAATGACATCCGGAAAAATCGAAATCGAAATTTTTTTAAAAAATTCACAAGGATACGAAGAATGTGAGGATTCCTCACATTCTTCGTACCCTCCAAATTCTCCACTTCTTTGGGCTTTTTAAAATTTTTTGGGGCATCATATGGCTTGGATGTTGTTTTAGTAGGTTCGTTACACTTAGAAGGTGGTCAAAGGACATCCGGAAAAATCGAAATCCAAAAATACTAAAAAATTTACAAGGGTACGAAGAATGTGAGGAATCCTCACATTCTTTGTACCCTCCAAATTCTCCACTTCTTTGGGCTTTCTAAATTTTTTGGGGCATCAAATGGCTTGGATGTTTTTTAAGTAGGTTCGTTACACTTACAACGTGGTCAAATGACATCCGGAAAAAACGAAATCGAAATTTTTTTTAAAAATTCACAAGGATACGAAGAATGTGAGGATTCCTCACATTCTTCGTACCCTCCAAATTCTCCACTTCTTTGGGCTTTTTAAAATTTTTTGGGGCATCATATGGCTTGGATGTTGTTTAAATAGGTTCGTTACTCTTAGAACGTGGTCAAATGACATCCGGAAAAATCGAAATCGAAATTTTTTTTAAAAATTCACAAGGATACGAAGAATGTGAGGATTCCTCACATTCTTCGTACCCTCCAAATTCTCCACTTCTTTGGGCTTTTTAAAATTTTTTGGGGCATCATATGGCTTGGATGTTGTTTTAGTAGGTTCGTTACACTTAGAAGGTGGTCAAAGGACATCCGGAAAAATCGAAATCCAAAAATACTAAAAAATTTACAAGGGTACGAAGAATGTGAGGAATCCTCACATTCTTTGTACCCTCCAAATTCTCCACTTCTTTGGGCTTTTTAAAATTTTTTGGGGCATCATATGGCTTGGATGTTGTTTAAGTAGGTTCGTTACACTTAGAACGTGGTCAAATGAAATCCGGAAAAATCGAAATCCAAAAATACAAAAAAATTTACAAGGGTACGAAGAATGTGAGGAATCCTCACATTCTTCGTACCCTCCAAATTCTCCACTTCGTTGGGCTTTTTAAAATTTTTTGGGGTATCATATGGCTTGGATGTTGTTTAAGTAGGTTCATTACACTTAGAAGGTGGTCAAATGACATCCGGAAAAATCGAAATCCAAAAATACTAAAAAATTCACAAGGGTACGAAGAATGTGAGGAATCCTCACATTCTTCGTACCCTCCCAAATCTCCACTTCTTTGGGCTTTTGAAAAATTTTTGGGGCATCATATGGCTTGGATGTTGTTTAAGTAGGTTCATTACACTTAGAAGGTGGTCAAATGAAATCCGGAAAAATCGAAATCCAAAAATACTAAAAAATTCACAAGGGTACGAAGAATGTGAGCAATCCTTACATTCTTCGTACCCTCCAAATTCTCCACTTCTTTGGGCTTTTTAAAATTTTTTGGGGCATCATATGGCTTGGATGTTGTTTTAGTAGGTTCGTTACACTTAGAAGGTGGTCAAAGGACATCCAGAAAAATCGACATCCAAAAATACTAAAAAATTTACAAGGGTACGAAGAATGTGAGGATTCCTCACATTCTTCGTACCCTCCCAAATCTCCACTTCTTTGGGCTTTTTAAAATTGTTTAGGGCATCATATGGCTTGGATGTTGTTTAAGTAGTTTCGTTACACTTAGAAGGTGGTCAAATGACATCCGGAAAAATCGAAATCCAAAAATACTAAAAAATTCACAAGGATACGAAGAATGTGAGGATTCCTCACATTCTTTGTACCCTCCAAATTCTCCACTTCTTTGGGCTTTCTAAAATTTTTTGGGGCATCAAATGGCTTGGATGTTGTTTAAGTAGGTTCGTTACACTTAGAACGTGGTCAAATGACATCCGGAAAAATCGAAATCGAAATTTTTTTTAAAAATTCATAAGGATACGAAGAATGTGAGGATTCCTCACATTCTTCGTACCCTCCAAATTCTCCACTTCTTTGGGCTTTTGAAAAATTTTTGGGGCATCATATGGCTTGGATGTTGTTTAAGTAGGTTCATTACACTTAGCAGGTGGTCAAATGAAATCCGGAAAAATCGAAATCCAAAAATACTAAAAAATTCACAAGGGTACGAAGAATGTGAGGAATCCTCACATTCTTCGTACCCTCCAAATTCTCCATTACTTTGGGCTTTTTAAAACTTTTTGGTGCATCATATGGCTTGGATGTTGTTTAAGTAGGTTCGTTACACTTACAACGTGGTCAAATGACATCCGGAAAAAACGAAATCGAAATTTTTTTTAAAAATTCACAAGGATACGAAGAATGTGAGGATTCCTCACATTCTTCGTACCCTCCAAATTCTCCACTTCTTTGGGCTTTTTAAAATTTTTTGGGGCATCATATGGCTTGGATGTTGTTTAAATAGGTTCGTTACACTTAGAACGTGGTCAAATGACATCCGGAAAAATCGAAATCGAAATTTTTCTTAAAAATTCGCAAGGATACGAAGAATGTGAGGATTCCTCACATTCTTCGTACCCTCCAAATTCTCCACTTCTTTGGGCTTTTTAAAATTTTTTGGGGCATCATATGGCTTGGATGTTGTTTTAGTAGGTTCGTTACACTTAGAACGTGGTCAAATGACATCCGGAAAAATCGAAATCCAAAAATACTAAAAAATTCACAAGGGTACGAAGAATGTGAGGAATCCTCACATTCTTCGTACCCTCCCAAATCTCCACTTCTTTGGGCTTTTGAAAAATTTTTGGGGCATCATATGGCTTGGATGTTGTTTAAGTAGGTTCATTACACTTAGAAGGTGGTCAAATGAAATCCGGAAAAATCGAAATCCAAAAATACTAAAAAATTCACAAGGGTACGAAGAATGTGAGCAATCCTTACATTCTTCGTACCCTCCAAATTCTCCACTTCTTTGGGCTTTTAAAAATTTTTTGGGGCATCATATGGCTTGGATGTTGTTTTAGTAGGTTCGTTACACTTAGAAGGTGGTCAAAGGACATCCGGAAAAATCGACATCCAAAAATACTAAAAAATTTACAAGGGTACGAAGAATGTGAGGATTCCTCACATTCTTCGTACCCTCCCAAATCTCCACTTCTTTGGGCTTTTTAAAATTGTTTAGGGCATCATATGGCTTGGATGTTGTTTAAGTAGTTTCGTTACACTTAGAAGGTGGTCAAATGACATCCGGAAAAATCGAAATCCAAAAATACTAAAAAATTCACAAGGATACGAAGAATGTGAGGATTCCTCACATTCTTTGTACCCTCCAAATTCTCCACTTCTTTGGGCTTTCTAAAATTTTTTGGGGCATCAAATGGCTTGGATGTTGTTTAAGTAGGTTCGTTACACTTAGAACGTGGTCAAATGACATCCGGAAAAATCGAAATCGAAATTTTTTTTAAAAATTCATAAGGATACGAAGAATGTGAGGATTCCTCACATTCTTCGTACCCTCCAAATTCTCCACTTCTTTGGGCTTTTGAAAAATTTTTGGGGCATCATATGGCTTGGATGTTGTTTAAGTAGGTTCATTACACTTAGCAGGTGGTCAAATGAAATCCGGAAAAATCGAAATCCAAAAATACTAAAAAATTCACAAGGGTACGAAGAATGTGAGGAATCCTCACATTCTTCGTACCCTCCAAATTCTCCATTACTTTGGGCTTTTTAAAACTTTTTGGTGCATCATATGGCTTGGATGTTGTTTAAGTAGGTTCGTTACACTTACAACGTGGTCAAATGACATCCGGAAAAAACGAAATCGAAATTTTTTTTAAAAATTCACAAGGATACGAAGAATGTGAGGATTCCTCACATTCTTCGTACCCTCCAAATTCTCCACTTCTTTGGGCTTTTTAAAATTTTTTGGGGCATCATATGGCTTGGATGTTGTTTAAATAGGTTCGTTACACTTAGAACGTGGTCAAATGACATCCGGAAAAATCGAAATCGAAATTTTTCTTAAAAATTCACAAGGATACGAAGAATGTGAGGATTCCTCACATTCTTCGTACCCTCCAAATTCTCCACTTCTTTGGGCTTTTTAAAATTTTTTGGGGCATCATATGGCTTGGATGTTGTTTTAGTAGGTTCGTTACACTTAGAACGTGGTCAAATGACATCCGGAAAAATCGAAATCGAAATTTTTTTTAAAAATTCACAAGGATACGAAGAATGTGAGGATTCCTCACATTCTTCGTACCCTCCAAATTCTCCATTTCTTTGGGCTTTCTAAAATTTTTTGGGGCATCAAATGGCTTGGATGTTGTTTAAGTAGGTTCGTTACACTTAGAACGTGGTCAAATGACATCCGGAAAAATCGAAATCGAAATTTTTTTTAAAAATTCACGAGAATACGAAGAATGTGAGGATTCCTCACATTCTTCGTACCCTCCAAATTCTCCACTTCTTTGGGCTTTTTAAAATTTTTTGGGGCATCATATGGCTTGGATGTTGTTTTAGTAGGTTCGTCACACTTCGAAGGTGGTCAAAGGACATATGGAAAAATCAAAATCCAAAAATACTAAAAAATTTACAAGGGTACGAAGAATGTGAGGAATCCTCACATTCTTTGTACCCTCAAAATTCTCCACTTCTTTGGGCTTTTTAAAACTTTTTGGGGCATCATATGGCTTGGATGTTGTTTAAGTAGGTTCGTTACAGTTAGAACGTGGTCAAATGACATCCGGAAAAATCAAAATCGAAAATTTTTTAAAAAATTCACAAGGGTACGAAGAATTTGAGGAATCCTCACATTCTTCGTACCCTCCAAATTCTCCTCTTCGTTGGGCTTTTTAAAAATTTTGGGGTATCATATGGCTTGGATGTTGTTTAAGTAGGTTCATTGCACATAGAAGGTGGTGAAATGACATCCGGAAAAATCAAAATCCAAAAATACTAAAAAATTCACAAGGATACGAAGAATGTGAGGATTCCTCACATTCTTCGTACCCTCCAAATTCTCCACTTCTTTGGGCTTTTTAAAATTTTTTGGGGCATCATATGGCTTGGATGTTGTTTAAGTAGGTTCATTACACTTAGAAGGTGGTCAAATGACATCCGGAAAAATCGAAATCCAAAAATACTAAAAAATTCACAAGGGTACGAAGAATGTGAGGAATCCTCACATTCTTCGTACCCTCCCAAATCTCCACTTCTTTGGGCTTTTGAAAAATTTTTGGGGCATCATATGGCTTGGATGTTGTTTAAGTAGGTTCATTACACTTAGAAGGTGGTCAAATGAAATCCGTAAAAATCGAAATCCAAAAATACTAAAAAATTCAGAAGGGTACGAAGAATGTGAGGAATCCTCACATTCTTCGTACCCTCCAAAATCTCCACTTCTTTGGGCTTTTTAAAATTTTTTAGGGCATCATATGACTTGGATGTTGTTTAAGTAGGTTCGTTACACTTTGAACGTGGTCAAATGACATCTGTAAAAATCGAAATCGAAAATTTTTTTAAAAATTCACAAGGGTACGAAGAATGTGAGGATTCCTCACATTCTTCGTACCCTCCAAATTCTCCACTTCGTTGGCCTTTTTAAAAAAATTTGGGGCATCATATGGCTTGGATGTATTTTAAGTAGGTTCATTACACTTAGAAGGTGGTCAAATGACTTCCGGAAAAATCGAAATCCAAAAATACTAAAAAATTCACAAGGGTACGAAGAATGTGAGGATTCCTCATATTCTTCGTACCCTCCAAATTCTCCACTTCTTTGGGCTTTTTAAAATTTTTTGGGGCATCATATGGCTTGGATGTTGTTTAAGTAGGTTCGTTACACTTAGAAGGTGGTCAAATGACATCCGGAAAAATCGAAATCCAAAAATACTAAAAAATTCACAAGGGTACGAAGAATGTGAGGAATCCTCACATTCTTCGTACCCTCCAAAATCTCCACTTCTTTGGGCTTTTTAAAATTTTTTAGGGCATCATATGACTTGGATGTTGTTTAAGTAGGTTCGTTACACTTTGAACGTGGTCAAATGACATCCGTAAAAATCGAAATCGAAAATTTTTTTAAAAATTCACAAGGGTACGAAGAATGTGAGGATTCCTCACATTCTTCGTACCCTCCAAATTCTCCACTTCGTTGGCCTTTTTAAAAAAATTTGGGGCATCATATGGCTTGGATGTATTTTAAGTAGGTTCATTACGCTTAGAAGGTGGTCAAATGACTTCCGGAAAAATCGAAATCCAAAAATACTAAAAAATTCACAAGGGTACGAAGAATGTGAGGAATCCTCACATTCTTCATACCCTCCAAATTCTCCACTTCTTTGGGCTTTTTAAAATTTTTTGGGGCATCATATGGCTTGGATGTTGTTTAAGTAGGTTCTTTACACTTAGAACGAGGTCAAATGACATCCGGAAAAATCGAAATCGAAATTTTTTTTAAAAATTCACAAGGATACGAAGAATGTGAGGATTCCTCACATTCTTCGTACCCTCCAAATTCTCCACTTCTTTGGGCTTTTTAAAATTTTTTGGGGCATCATATGGCTTGGATGCTGTTTAAGTAGGTTCGTTACACTTAGAACGTCGTCAAATGACATCCGGAAAAATCGAAATCGAAATTTTTTTAAAAAATTCACAAGGATACGAAGAATGTGAGGATTCCTCACATTCTTCGTACCCTCCAAATTCTCCACTTCTTTGGGCTTTTTAAAATTTTTTGGGGCATCATATGGCTTGGATGTTGTTTTAGTAGGTTCTTTACACTTAGAAGGTGGTCAAAGGACATCCAGAAAAATCGAAATCCAAAAATACTAAAAAATTTATAAGGGTAGGAAGAATGAGAGGAATCCTCACATTCTTTGTACCCTCCAAATTCTCCACTTCTTTGGGCTTTTTAAAATTTTTTGGGGCATCATATGGCTTGGATGTTGTTTAAGTAGGTTCGTTACACTTAGAACGTGGTCAAATGACATCCGGAAAAATCGAAATCGAAATTTTTTTTTAAAATTCACGAGGATACGAAGAATGTGAAGATTCCTCACATTCTTCGTACCCTCCAAATTCTCCATTTCTTTGGGCTTTCTAAAATTTTTTGCGGCATCATATGGCTTGGATGTTGTTTAAGTAGGTTCGTTACACTTAGAACATGGTCAAATGACATCCGGAAAAATTGAAATCGAAAATTTTTTAAAAAATTCACAAGGGTACGAAGAATTTGAGGAATCCTCACATTCTTCGTACCCTCCAAATTCTCCACTTCCTTGGGCTTTTTAAAATTTTTTGGGGTATCATATGGCTTGGATGTTGTTTAAGTAGGTTCATTACACTTAGAAGGTGGTCAAATGACTTCCGGAAAAATCAAAATCCAAAAATACTAAAAAATTCACAAGGGTACGAAGAATGTGAGGATTCCTCACATTCTTCGTACCCTCCCAAATCTCCACTTCTTTGGGCTTTTGAAAAATTTTTGGGGCATCATATGGCTTGGATGTTGTTTATGTAGGTTCATTACACTTAGAAGGTGGTCAAATGAAATCCGGAAAAATCGAAATCCAAAAATACTAAAAAATTCACAAGGGTACGAAGAATGTGAGGAATCCTCACATTCTTCGTACCCTCCAAATTCTCCACTTCGTTGGGCTTTTTAAAATTTTTTGACGCATCATATGGCTTGGATGTTGTTTAAGTAAGTTCGTTACACGTAGAACGTGGTCAAATGACATCCGGAAAAATTGAAATCGAAATTTTTTAAAAAAATTCACAAGGATACGAAGAATTTGAGGATTCCTCACATTCTTCGTACCCTCCAAATTCTCCACTTCTTTGGGCTTTTTAAAATTTTTTGGGGCATCATATGGCTTGGATGTTGTTTAAGTAGGTTCGTTACACTTAGAACGTGGTCAAATGACATCCGGAAAAATCAAAATCGAAAATTTTTAAAAAAATTCACAAGGGTACGAAGAATTTGAGGAATCCTCACATTCTTCGTACCCTCCAAATTCTCCACTTCGTTGGGCTTTTTAAAATTTTTTGGGGTATCATATGGCTTGGATGTTGTTTAAGTAGGTTGATTACACTTAGAAGGTGGTGAAATGACATCCGGAAAAATCAAAATCCAAAAATACTAAAAAATTCACAAGGGTACGAAGAATGTGAGGATTCCTTACATTCTTCTTCGTACCCTCCCAAATCTCCACTTCTTTGGGCTTTTGAAATATTTTTGGGGCATCATATGGCTTGGATGTTGTTTAAGTAGGTTCATTACACTTAGAAGGTGGTCAAATGAAATCCGGAAAAATCGAAATCCAAAAATACTAAAAAATTCACAAGGGTACGAAGAATGTGAGGAATTCTCACATTCTTCGTACCCTCCAAATTCTCCACTTCTTTGGGCTTTTTAAAACTTTTTGGGGCATCATATGGCTTGGATGTTGATTTAGTAGGTTCGTTACACTTAGAACGTGGTCAAATGACATCCGAAAAAATCGAATTCGAAATTTTTTAAAAAAATTCACAAGGATAGGAAGAATGTGAGGATTCCTCACATTCTTCGTACCCTCCAAATTCTCCACTTCTTTGGGCTTTTTAAAATTTTTTGGGGCATCATATGGCTTGGATGTTGTCTTAGTAGGTTCGTTACACTTAGAACGTGGTCAAATAACATCCGGAAAAATCGAAATCGAAATTTTTTTAAAAAATTCACAAGGATACGAAGAATGTGAGGATTCCTCACATTCTTCGTACCCTCCAAATTCTCCACTTCTTTGGGCTTTTTAAAATTTTTTGGGGCATCATATGGCTTGGATGTTGTTTTAGTAGGTTCGTTACACTTAGAAGGTGGTCAAAGGACATCCGGAAAAATCAAAATCCAAAAATACTAAAAAATTTACAAGGGTACGAAGAATGTGAGGAATCCTCACATTCTTTGTACCCTCCAAATTCTCCACTTCTTTGGGCTTTTTAAAATTTTTTGGGGCATCAAATGGCTTGGATGTTGTTTAAGTAGGTTCGTTACACTTAGAACGTGGTCAAATGACATCCGGAAAAATCGAAATTGAAATTTTTTTAAAAAATTCACGAGGATACGAAGAATGTGAGGATTCGTCACATTCTTCGTACCCTCCAAATTCTCTACTTCTTTGGGCTTTTTAAAATTTTTTGGGGCATCATATGGCTTGGATGTTGTTTAAGTAGGTTCGTTACACTTAGAACGTGGTCAAATGACATCCGAAAAAATCGAAATCGAAATTTTTTTTTAAAATTCCCGAGGATACGAAGAATGTGAGGATTCCTCACATTCTTCGTACCCTCAAAATTCTCCACTTCGTTGGGCTTTTTAAAAATTTTTGGGGCATCATATGGCTTGGATGTTGTTTTAGTAGGTTCGTTACACTTAGAAGGTGGTCAAAGGACATCCGGAAAAATCAAAATCCAAAAATACTAAAAAATTTACAAGGGTACGAAGAATGTGAGGAATCCTCACATTCTTTGTACCCTCCAAATTCTCCACTTCTTTGGGCTTTTTAAAATTTTTTGGGGCATCAAATGGCTTGGATGTTGTTTAAGTAGGTTCGTTACACTTAGAACGTGGTCAAATGACATCCGGAAAAATCGAAATTGAAATTTTTTTAAAAAATTCACGAGGATACGAAGAATGTGAGGATTCGTCACATTCTTCGTACCCTCCAAATTCTCTACTTCTTTGGGCTTTTTAAAATTTTTTGGGGCATCATATGGCATGGATGTTGTTTAAGTAGGTTCGTTACACTTAGAACGTGGTCAAATGACATCCGAAAAAATCGAAATCGAAATTTTTTTTAAAAATTCCCGAGGATACGAAGAATGTGAGGATTCCTCACATTCTTCGTACCCTCCAAATTCTCCACTTCGTTGGGCTTTTTAAAAATTTTTGGGGCATCATATGGCTTGGATTTTGTTTAAGTAGGTTCATTACACTTAGAAGGTGGTCAAATGACATCCGGAAAAATCGAAATCCAAAAATACTAAAAAATTTACAAGGGTACGAAGAATGTGAGGAATCCTCACATTCTTTGTACCCTCCAAATTCTCAACTTCTTTGGTCTTTTTAAAATTTTTTGGGGCATCATATGGCTTGGATGTTGTTTAAGTAGGTTCGTTACACTTAGAACGTGGTCAAATGACATCCGGAAAAATCAAAATCGAAAATTTTTTAAAAAATTCACAAGGGTACGAAGAATTTGAGGAATCCTCACATTCTTCGTACCCTCCAAATTCTCCACTTCGTTGGGCTTTTTAAAATTTTTTGGGCTATCATATGGCTTGGATGTTGTGTTAGTAGGTTCGTTACACTTAGAAGGTGGTCAAAGGACATCCGGAAGAATCGAAATCCAAAAATACTAAAAAATTTACAAGGGTACGAAGAATGTGAGGAATCCTCACATTCTTTGTACCCTCCAAATTCTCCACTTCTTTCGGCTTTTTAAAATTTTTTGGGGCATCATATGGCTTGGATGTTGTTTAAGTAGGTTCGTTACACTTAGAACGTGGTCAAATGACATCCGGAAAAATCGAAATCGAAATTTTTTTTAACAATTCACGAGGATACGAAGAATGTGAGGATTCCTCACATTCTTCGTACCCTCCAAATTCTCCACTTCTTTGGGCTTTTTAAAATTTTTTGGGGCATCATATGGCTTTGATGTTGTTTAAGTGGGTTCGTTACACTTAGAACGTGGTCAAATGACATCCGGAAAAATCGAAATCGAAAATTTTTTAAAAAATTCACAAGGGTACGAAGAATTTGAGGAATCCTCACATTCTTCGTACTCTCCAAATTCTCCACTTCGTTGGGCTTTTTAAAATTTTTTGGGGTATCATATGGCTTGGATGTTGTTTAAGTAGGTTCATTACACTTAGAAGGTGGTCAAATGACTTCCGAAAAAATCAAAATCCAAAAATACTAAGAAATTCACAAAGGTATGAAGAATGTGAGAAATCCTCACATTCTTCGTACCCTCCAAATTCTCCACTTCTTTGGGCTTTTTAAAATTTTTTGGGGCATCATATGGCTTGGATGTTGTTTAAGTAGGTTCGTTACACGTAGAACGTGGTCAAATGACATCCGGAAAAATCGAAATCGATATTTTTTTAAAAAATTCACAAGGATACGAAGAATGTGAGGATTCCTCACATTCTTCGTACCCTCCAAATTCTCCACTTCTTTGGGCTTTTTAAAATTTTTTGGGGCATCATATGACTTGGATGTTGTTTAAGTAGGTTCGTTACACTTAGAACGTGGTCAAATGACATCCGGAAAAATCGAAATCGAAATTTTTTTAAAAAATTCACAAGGATACGAAGAATGTGAGGATTCCTCACATTCTTCGTACCCTCCAAATTCTCCACTTCTTTGGGCTTTTTAAAATTTTTTGGGCATCATATGGGTTGGATGTTGTTTAAGTAGGTTCGTTACACTTAGAACGTGGTCAAATGACATCCGAAAAAATCGAAATCCAAAACTACTAAAAAATTCACAAGGGTACGAAGAATGTGAGGAATCCTCACATTCTTCGTACCCTCCAAATTCTCCACTTCTTTGGGCTTTTTAAAATTTTTTGGGGCATCATATGGCTTGGATGTTGTGTTAGTAGGTTCGTTACACTTAGAAGGTGGTCAAAGGACATCCGGAAAAATCGAAATCCAAAAATACTAAAAAATTTACAAGGGTACGAAGAATGTGAGGAATCCTCACATTCTTTGTACCCTCCGAATTCTCCACTTCTTTGGGCTTTTTAAAATTTTTTGGGGCATCATATGGCTTTGATGTTGTTTAAGTAGGTTCGTTACACTTAGAACGTGGTCAAATGACATCCGGAAAAATCGAAATCGAAATTTTTTTAAAAAATTCACGAGGATACGAAGAATGTGAGGATTCCTCACATTCTTCGTACCCTCCAAATTCTCCACTTCGTTGGGCTTTTTAAAAATTTTTGGGGCATCATATGGCTTTGATGTTGTTTAAGTAGGTTCATTACACTTAGAAGGTGGTCAAATGACATCCGGAAAAATCGAAATCCAAAAATACTAAAAAATTTACAAGGGTACGAAGAATGTGAGGAATCCTCACATTCTTTGTACCCTCCAAATTCTCCACTTCTTTGGGCTTTTTAAAATTTTTTGGGGCATCATATGGCTTGGATGTTGTTTAAGTAGGTTAGTTACACGTAGAACGTGGTCAAATGACATCCGAAAAATCGAAATCGAAATTTTTTTAAAAAATTCACAAGGATAGGAAGAATGTGAGGATTCCTCACATTCTTCGTACCCTCCAAATTCTCCACTTCTTTGGGCTTTTTAAAATTTTTTGGGGCATCATATGGCTTGGATGTTGTTTAAGTAGGTTCGTTACATTTAGAATGTGGTCAAATGACATCCGGAAAAATCGAAATCGAAAATTTTTTAAAAAATTCACAAGGGTACGAAGAATTTGAGGAATCCTCACATTCTTCGTACCCTCCAAATTCTCCACTTCGTTGGGCTTTTTAAAATTTTTTGGGGTATCATATGGCTTGGATGTTGTTTAAGTAGGTTCATTACACTTAGAACGTGGTCAAATGAAATCCGTAAAAATCGAAATCCAAAAATACTAAAAAATTCACAAGGGTACGAAGAATGTGAGGAATCCTCACATTCTTCGTACCCTCCAAATTCTCCACTTCTTTGGGCTTTTTAAAATTTTTTGGGGCATCATATGACTTGGATGTTGTTTAAGTTGGTTCGTTACACTTAGAACGTGGTCAAATGACATCCGTAAAAATCGAAATCGAAAATTTTTTTAAAAATTCACAAGGGTACGAAGAATGTGAGGAATCCTCACATTCTTCGTACCCTCCAAATTCTCCACTTCGTTTGGCTTTTTAAAAATTTTGGGGCATCATATGGCTTGGATGTTGTTTAAGTAGGTTCATTACACTTAGAAGGTGGTCAAATGACATCCGGAAAAATCGAAATCCAAAAATACTAAAAAATTTACAAGGGTACGAAGAATGTGAGGAATCCTCACATTCTTCTTACCCTCCCAAATCTCCACTTCTTTTGGTTTTTGAAAAATTTTTGGGGCATCATATGGCTTGGATGTTGTTTAAGTAGGTTCATTACACTTAGAAGGTGGTCAAATGAAATCCGGAAAAATCGAAATCCAAAAATACTAAAAAATTCACAAGGGTACGCAGAATGTGAGGAATCCTCACATTCTTCGTACCCTCCCAAATCTCCACTTCTTTGGTCTTTTGAAAAATTTTTGGGGCATCATATGGCTTTGATGTGGTTTAAGTAGGTTCATTACACTTAGAAGGTGGTCAAATGAAATCCGGAAAAATCGAAATCCAAAAATACTAAAAAATTCACAAGGGTACGAAGAATGTGAGGATTCCAAATCTCCACTTCTTTGGGGTTTTGAAAAAATTTTGGGGCATCATATGGCTTGGATGTTGTTTTAGTAGGTTCATTACACTTAGAAGGTGGTCAAAGGACATCCGGAAAAATCGAAATCCAAAAATACTAAAAAATTCACAAGGGTACGAAGAATGTGAGGAATCCTCATATTCTTCGTACCCTCCAAATTCTCCACTTCTTTGGGCTTTTTAAAATTTTTTGGGGCATCATATGGCTTGGATGTTGTTTAAGTAGGTTCGTTACACTTAGAAGGTGGTCAAATGACCTCCGGAAAAATCGTAATCGAAAAATACTAAAAAATTCACAACGGTACGAAGAATGTGAGGAATCCTCACATTCTTCTACCCTCCCAATTCTCCACTTGTTTGGACTTTTTAAAATTTTTTGAGGCATCATATGGCTTGGATGTTGTTTAAGTAGGTTCGTTAAACTTAGAAGATGGTCAAATGATATCCGAAAAAATCGAAATCCAAAAATACTAAAAAATTCTCAAGGGTACGAAGAATGTGAGGAATCCTCATATGCTTCGTACCCTCCAGATTCTCCACTTCTTTGAAGTTTTTAAACTTTTTTGGATCTTAATATGGATTGGATATTGTTTAAATAAGTTCATTATACTTAGGAGGTGGTCAAATGATTTCCAGAAAAATCCAAATCTAAAAATACTCAAAAATTCAATACATTTTGAGGGTGTGAAATGGATCGAAAAATTCAAAATGGAAGTTTACCGAAAAAATATGTGAGGGGTTTGGATTTCCATATTGTTAGTAAATATACCTTTTTTGTATTTTCAATATTTCAACCAATTTTTTTGAAAAGCTAAGAAATAATTTAATCATATATTTTCAATTAATAATTAGTACATAACTAATTTAATTTTAATTTAATATATATTTTATAAAATTTAGTTCTAGTTTTCCTATTTTTTTAAGTTCATAAACCAATTATATTGCTTTTCACACTTCAAATATTCGTCAAATTTTTGTCAACAAATTATTTGATGTTAAAATAAATTAAATTTACTTTTCCTTAATTTCTAAATTATATCACCAAATTCTTTCTAATTTTTTTTTATTTTAAATTTAATTTTTATGTGGGGTTTAATCACTTTATAGTACAAAAATAAATAAACTGTAATTTATTTTTTAAAATTTTCATTATTTATTATTTGATCTTAAAATAAATTAAATTTACTTTTCATTAATTTCTAAATTATATCACCAAATTTTTTATAATTTTTTTATTTATTTTAAATTAAATTTTTATGTGGGGTTTAATCACTATGTAGTACAAAAATAAATAATATGTAATTTATTTTTTCAAAATTTTCTTTATTTTTCTGTTTCATAAAAAAAAATTTCTAAACAAAATAATTACATTAAACAAATTTATAATTGGTTAATGTAATAAATGTAACAATGTGTGTTGCATGGGATTATTTCCCATGGCAACCGGTTGGGTGACTTGAAGAACAGGTTTTTTTTTTTTTTTTTTTTAAATGCCATGTGTCTCTACCCTATTAGCCCAAAAAAAGTGGATATGGTACCGAAAACTGCTTTTCGGTACCGTAGCAAGCTACAATTAATTATAGATGATAAAATTTTACTTTTGCATTTATAAGATAAAATAGATAAAATCAAATAAAATACATAAAATGAATTTAAGACGTACACACGCTGGAAGAAAAAAGATAAGGTAGAGTGAGAGTTGGAAGAAAGAAGGTAAGGTAGACTGCGAGAGAAAGAGACAACAAAAAAAGGAGGGGGCGCCGATGGAGCCAAGCCGGAGCAGAACCTCTCCAGACTCGGCAGCGGAGGAGGATCTGAGTGGGTTTGGTTCAAAACAGCCTGTATATTCGGATTTGGATGCAAAGAGTGATTTGGGAAAGAAGCCTTCTCAGAGGATGCAGTCACGGGCTATGTAAGTTTTCCTTTGGCTTGTACGCATGCAACTTTTAATTTTAATTATTAGCATGGATACACATAGAAGAAGGTGATGTTTATGGCGGTTGGCAACATCTTTGAATTGGATTTCATGTTAATTTTAACCATGATAAGTAAGAAGAGGACGTTAGGGCAATCAAGAAGAAAATAAAAATTATGTAGCTCAAGTTCTGAGAAGCTTAAAAGGTTTGGACAGGATTATAATTTGGGCAAATGGATTGGATTGATTGAGTTAATGGCTGGCCCAAACGTAACCCGAACTAAGAACAATTAAACCAGAGGTTCTCAACCTCAACCCAATCCAAGATAATTTTTTTAAGCTTAGATTTCTCAAGTTAGATAAAGTTGATCGAGTTGTATGATTAAAAATTCATCCATAATGTTTTCTAAGAAAGGTTTTCAAGATGGTGATCGATAAATAAAAATAAATTTATATATCTTTATAAAAAATTGAAAAAGTTGATAATATAATTATATTTTGATATTTGTGTTAAAATCCAAAAGAAAATGGATAATATTTATATTGGATAATATACATTATAGATATTATAAAAATATTAAATCAGATTCAAGTTAAGCTCGGGTTGTCCAAACCCTAACTTGAATGAATATTATGTTCGTATCACATGAATATATTTTAAGGCTTATGATTTATGTAAATTTTGACAAAAAATTGTTATATTCATAATTAAAAAAGAGGTAGCAATAATTTGGAAGTGTTTTAAAAGTAGGAAATTTTGAAAAAGTGAGAGAAATGAAACAGAAATATATATATATTTTGTAATGGTCGGACCTATAAGGCTAAACTCCAAAGGTATGTCCAAAAGGATAATTCCAGATAATGCTAACTTTAGGATAATGTACATTATAGATATTATAAAAATATTAAATCAGATTCGGGGTTAAGCTCAGGTTGTCCAAAACCTAACCTGAACTTTACCCAACTTGAGTTCGAGTTGAAAAAATTTAATCAAAACTCAACTCGAGTATTAAAAATGATTGTTTAAACTCACCCAAACATCGATTTTGGTTGGGAATTGGGTCATACGTCAAGTTGCATCCCTAAATTTTAATGAAAATAAAGAAAAAATTATCAAACATCTAGAATAGCTATTAATGATCTTAGGCTTATTAAGATAGAGGTAGGACTTTAAATCATGATGTCAACATAAAAATTATTCATGGGCTATTTTGATCATTCATATTAAGGGAAAGTGAGACTTGTTAACAAAAAGTGAGACTACTGCTCTTAAATGTTAATTATAATACATGATTTTTCTAGCTACTTTGCCCCTCCAAATCATTTTTTTTTTTTTTTGCTCTATAACTAGCTATTCCTCTTTTTATTTTTTTCTTCCCTTAACTTCTGCATATCCTCCAAATCCTAGACTTATCCTAAACTAGAATAAAATTTTTACCATTATCTCTTTTTATATTGCTCCAACTCTAAAAATTCATTTTTAAGGGATTATGGGCTACTAAAGGAGTTGTCAAGCAAAGTTAGAGAACTCCATCATCTTGAAATGCTTGAACTTGTAGGGAATAATATCATATATTTATTCATTGTTGATCTTGTATGATTTATGGAAATAGTGTTGAAATCAACAAATGGCATTGGGGAGAAAATATCATTGATGGTAATTGGTCCCTCATCATGGCGTGACATATGGAAATTAGTACCTTAAAAATAATTTATGTGACACAACTCATTTGATGTGCATTTTCAAACTTTTGACCTTGTCTAAGCTATTATCCTGAATTTTAAATGACAAATATATAAATTATAATCATGTTAAATAATTGCATGAACATCTTTAAACAATTGTAAGAATATTTGACTCGTGTAATAAAATATTCCTAAATCATGGAATTATAAAGCATATTTTCTAATCATACAAATAGGCCAAAAAAAATCATTGACAAAGCATACCATATAATATGACAATTTATATGAGAAAATGCACATTAATATAGTTTAAGATGATTAAAAAAATTATAAAAGTCTTGAAAATACTTATATGTTTGAATGAAAGACACAATTCACAAATATAAGACTTGTGGGGATGACAATAAAAAAAAAAAAAAAAAGTTTATCTGGTCGATTCCCTACAATAATGAGTGATACCAAGGATGGAGAAAATTTCATAAACTCAAAATGGGGACCTCTTCACCGCCCCGAACCCCTCCATGCATATATATACATAGACTAGAAGTATATTTGAAAAATTAAATATATTCCCCAATGGTGATTTCTCGTTAGGGACGAGGAATGTATCCCTTTAACGAGGATTCTTCATCCTCTTTGTTACCCAATCTCATATGGGGAATGAGACGAAATGAGAAATAAATTTACAAAAAGCAACAAGATAGGAGAGCTCTCCCCACCCCTATCCTACACTGTTTACATCCTAAAAGACTCATAACACCTTGAGTTCTATCATGGAAATGATACAACATGTATGAGCATACCATGTTAAATTACTAAAAAGTCTTTCGAAAGGTTTAAAATTACATAAATGCTCTTGCATGCAAAGTGACCAACCCAAGCTCAAATAATAAATTATAATTTTCATTTGTTTACTCTTTTTTTTTTTTTTCTCTCAAGCCAAGCAAAGCTTTAAAACTAATCAATTCCAACAAATCAAATTAACCAACCAAATAATTCCTAATTTTTTTCCCTCAAATGGAGTAACCTATAATTATTTTAGATAGGCCATTAAACTTTTCTTAGCACAAATTCCACATCATCTCTAATTACCAATCCAAAAGAAAAACCAAATTAATAAATAACCTTCTTAATCTAGTAGCTCAAACACAAAATACAACATGCTCAACTATCAAGCAAAAGTAAAATAATAAATGTAGATAGGTTCATAAGAACTTCCGATGATTAAAACATATGAATAATATGTGAATATTAATATTAATATTAATCATGGTGAGGAGTACTGTTGTAAAAGGTATCAAATTCCTATTTAATACATCTTTTGATAAACAATATTATATTTCCTTGTAAAAATAGTTTTCTATAGGAAAAGAAAATATCATGGGAGAAATATTTGTATAAATTTAATGTCATTAGGAGATAAATGTGATAAGATATGTTTGTAAAGACCAAATGAAATATGTAAAAATGTGTAGAAGAGTATGAGACACTTGATAAAATGGAGCTCAAAATACATGGTCTAAATACGAAGAGTAGGAAAATATGGAATTTTTTCGAAATTAAGGGTGATATGTGTTTTCGCTTTTCTTCATTAGTTGAATCACATTAAAACTAAATATAACTACTAAAAAACCTTATTTTTAAATTCTCAAATAAATTTTGTCTCATTTTTATGTGAAATTATATTTACGTACATCTAGTCACTTTACCCTTTCATACTATATATACATTTACATTAAGAAAATTCTATTAATACATCCATTTACAAATTTTGTAATATACCTAAAATACCCTTTTCATTATTTTCTTCCATGCCTACCTTATCTTCCTTCTCTCCATTGTTTTATTTTCAATAACAAACCCCAAGGCAAAATAATTTCTCTAAAACTTGTTTGTTGACAAATAAATATTTAAGATAATTTCAAAGCTAATTCCAATATTTTTTTATACATTTTTTTTTAATTCACACACAAATATTATGTTTGTATCACATGATGTTTGTATCACATGAATATCTTAAGGCTTATGATTTATGTAAATTTTGACAAAAAAAAATTGTTATAAAGATAATTAAAAAATAGGTAGGAATAATTTGGAAGTGTTTTAGAGTAAGAAATTTTGAAAAAGTGAAAGAGAAATGAAAAATGAAAAACAAAAAACATTTCGTAATGGTTAGACCTGTAAGGTCGGACTCTAAAAGTATGTCCAAAAGGATAATTTTAGATAATGCTAACTTTAAAGGTATTTTTATTGTTGTTAAAAAATAAAATAATAAATAATAAATCTTAATCGACGTGGATAAGCAGAGATATTTGATAGATCAAATATATACACTCTATTTTTATTATAAAGGTAAGATTAATTAGTTAGTACCAAATATATGAAACAATTTCTAAGCAATTGATTAATCCTTTAGTCTTGTTATCTATGCTTCATAAGTAATGAATAGCAAAGCTAAATTTAAGATATTATAATTATGAAATAGAGTTCCTTTTTTTTTTTTCCGAAAAAGTCTTAATAGTTTTAATTAAAATTTTAAGTTAACAAATTTATTATAAAACTAAATTATTTATATACTCTAATTTTTATTTTTTATTTTTTATTTTTAAAAAAAGCCTTTATAAAGCAATGTAGATTATTTAATTAAAAGTGATAAAATAATTTGTATATAAGAAAAATAACTCCCATTTTTTAGAAATTTCAAACATGATTTAGTGACATCATCTTTGAAATCCTTGGAAAATGAGATTCATTTTTCAGAGTTGAGAAGTAGATCATATTTCAAAATCTATTTAATAAAAAAAAATTGAAAAACATTTTCAAGAAATTATTATAATTTTAGGGTCCATAAAATTAAATTTTAGTAGCCTAAGACTGGTTTCTGATTAAAATTAAAAGAAAAATAAAAATCCTCCATGATTTAAAAATGAATAGCTTTGTTTCAACATCCCCAATCACCATTGTCCTCTTTATCATAAAATTTATTTTAGCACAATATGGGGGTGAGAGATGTCATTGAGTTCTGGCTAAGAATCTCTCAGCTACAATTAGTCTTCCAGAACTGCATTCTCGACTCTAATAGTTTTGTTTTCTTGCATTTCAACATAAACAGAATTATGTACGAAGTTTGGGAATTGAACAAGAAGAAGGACGTTGTGTGCTTTATTTTATCATATCCTCCTTTCAACTCCCGGAACAATGAAACACACGGAGGCTGGATTCGACATGTTCTGGAGATTAATCACAAAGTAAGAGAAGAACTTCACACGGAGAAAGAAGTGAGTATTTCAGAGCTCTCTTCTGAAATCACTAGATTGCTTCATCATTCAATCCATGATATCGAAGCTCATGTTCCATCAGACATCATTGGGAAGATGTGTGAGTGGTGGTCTCCAAGGCATACAACACCTAAGAAGGCAATGCTGGATTTGTGTATTGATGATTTTATGATTCGCCAATTTTTACAAGGTATACAAATTCCCGAAATCCGGAGGATTTTGATTTCAGAAGTAAATGATGAAACCTTTCTGTGCAGACTGAAGAATCTTCCACCAATAAGGCAAATGTTTGATCTCGTCATTCAAGTTAATGTCAAGTTTTGTCTGAAAATTAAAGATATAGAGGATAGAATCATAGAAGAATTGGGTTTCTCAACATCCAGCAGAGGGGAAGCAGAGCAATTATTGAGAAGCCAAAATTTCTTAATCCTTCTTGATGACTTCGATACACGGAGAATAAATTTGCATGACCTGGGGAATGGCTGGTGGAACTCAGACAACACTCAAAAGATAGCTTTGATAAGCTTTCTAGTTCATCCAGAGGTGCCAGTGGATCTGGAGATTAAGAGGAACCATCATCTATTATCATGGGAATTATTTAGTATGAATGTTGGTGAAGTTGTGCATTCTTCAACTATCCAGAAACTAGCTGTACATGTGTTGAAACAATGCTCTGGCCATTTACTAGCCACTGTTCTAATGGCAAGAGCCTTAAAAGAGGTCAAGGATGTTCGTATCTGGCAGCATGCATCTCGGGTAATAAGCTTTCTACCAACATCACACACCGAAGATAGAATTTTGCTTAATGCATTATCATTTGTTCTGGGGCATTTAGGTTCTGCAAATAAATATGTAAAATATTGTGCATCTTATCTAGAGATAGAAGGAACATACAAAGTGGATTTGCTTGAAAGGTGGATGAATGAAGACTTAATCGGAACACTCGATGAAGGAGAACAGATTGTTCAACATCTTGTCAATGCCCTCTTGTTGGAAAGCTTTCAGAATGGACAGTCAATTCGAATGCGAGATGAAATCCGTAAGGAGTTAATGAATTTTTATAAAGCCGAAACGAATCCAATACTACTTGTTGAACTAGATGGAAGAGGACTCATGGAGGCACCAAAAAATGGGGTATGGGAGGAAGCTAATGAGATGCATTTGATGAATAATAAAATATCCAAGCTACCAGATAATCCAAATAGCCCTAAACTCAGCGTATTGTTCTTACAAGGTAACCATCATCTGAGAGTTATTTCTACATCTTTTTTCCAATGCATGCCTATCCTTCAAATCCTAGACTTGTCCCAAACTAAAATAAAGTCTTTACCACAATCCTTTTTTAAGTTGGTTCAACTTCAAAAATTCATTTTAAGAAGTTGTGAACTATTCAAAGAGTTGCCAATCGAAGTTGGAGAACTTTGTCATCTTGAGGTACTTGATCTTGAAGGGACTGAAATCATAAATTTACCAATTGCTATTGGGAAATTGACAAATTTGACATGCTTGAAAGTATCATTTAATCCTCAGATTAATCACAATAGAAGAAACAATCATTCAAATACAATCATACCCCAGAATGTCATATCCAATCTGCTTCAATTGGAAGAGTTAAGCCTAGATGTGGATCTAGAGGATGAGAGATGGAATGAAACAATGAAAGATATTGTGAAGGAAATTTGCAGCTTAAACCGGTTACATTCTCTTAAACTTCACTTGCCAAAAGTTTTTCTTTTGAATGACTTCACAAATGGATCATCATCAATAAACCTATCATGCATGTGCTTTAGATTTCTTGTTGGCAGACATCAGAAGCGCATGATATCTCGGTTGTCACATGAATTTGCAATTAAATTTGAAGAACAAGAAAGCTGCCTGAAGTATTTGAATGGTGAAGGTGTCCCAATTGAAGTTGAGAAGGTTCTTAAGCATGCTTCTGCATTGTTCCTGGATCGCCATTTAACTGTTACCAGCTTATCTGAATTTGGGATTAAAAATATGAAGAATCTTAAATTTTGTGCATTAGTGGAATGTAATGAGATTCAAACCATTGTAGATGCAGGTGATGACAGATATGGTGTGCTTCAATCACTAGAGTACTTGTATCTTCATTATATGAAGAATCTAAGGAGCATCTGGAAAGGGCCACCTATTTGGATGGGTTTGCTATCCAATCTAAAAGTTTTGGCATTGCATACCTGCCCCGAATTGGCTACCATTTTTACTTTCAATATTCTTCAACAGTGCTGCAACTTAGAGGAGCTTGTGGTTGAAGACTGCCCTGAAATCAACAGCATAGTGAATCATAAAGTTCTTGCTAAAGATGTAGGGCCATGGGCATGGTATCTGCCAAAGTTGAAGAAGATGTCCATTCATTACATGCCTAAATTGGTCAGCATTTCCCAAGGTGTACTGATTGCACCAAACTTAGAATGGCTAAGCCTCTATGATTGCCCGAGCCTCAAAATTCTCTCCCCAGAGGAAGTTAGCAGTTGTAAATTAAAGGTCATAATAGGAGAGGCAGACTGGTGGAGTGCATTGGAGTGGAAAAAATCAGAACGGTTTCAACCACCAAATCTGGATGCTATCTTTGTGCCAATTGAAAGGGACATAGATTTGAGGACACAGTTAGCAGAAATTAATGATCAGCTTCAAGCTCAGATGCAAAAAACAGAGCCCTCTCAACAGTCAGGTTGTTTTTCCATTTCTCTTTCTTTTCAAAGATAAGGGTGATCTCCATTTTATCTCTCCCTAATGGTAAATGATTCATTATAGAGTTGAACTTAGAATCCGAACAAGCTTGTGTACGTTTATGTTCTCCTACACACTCATGCTCCAAAACATGGGTGGGGAGGCACTGTTTGGATTGTCCCAATAACATTTGTAATATATATATCTTATGTGTCCAAATTTTTTACTCTATGTAGACTTTTTATTCCACTGTCTCCTTAACGGTATTTTTGTTGGCTATTAATTTGTGTATGAGGAACAGGTTCTGGTGACTCTCTGAAGGCCCCTGCAGTTGAGGCTGGAACAAGTGCAAAGCAGAAGCAAATGAAGCTCGGGCATCTTTTCATGAAGTGGCCACTCTCAGAACTCCATCCTTTTCTCATTCAAGTTCCCTGAATGTGAACAAACAAAGGCATCTAGTTTGGTATTTTCCGGATAGCTGCTGATTGTCTTATTGATTGTTGTTTGTTTAGTTATTTCATGTTGTGATTGATTGTGGGGAAAATGAAACTTAGGACCTTACTTTAATCTCTTTGAATAAATTGTGATGTGGACTTGTTTATGCTTTTTGAATCCAGTATTCAAAAGCAACATGCTTCAGTTTGTATTGAAGTAGCAATCAGTTTTATATAATGCACCCTTGTTTAAGCAGTGTTACCCTCCAATAAATTTTGCAAGGAATGCAGCTCATCACAGCGAGTATGCTGTTGATTTGAAAAGTTCCCTTGCCAGAATCTGTGGTGGTTGTGGGCAACTTGGCCTTTGATCTGATAAACATCAAGCAGCTGCACACACTGACATTTTATTCATACTCATGTATGCCAAAGCAGTACAAGGTTTCTGGATCCTACACACAAACCATCTGTACAAGTCATCTGCCAAAGTTGATTAAGATATCACTCTATTGTTTAAATTGATCAGAATTTGTAGGTCATCGGAGAGGCAGACTGGTGGAGTTCATTGAAGTGGAGTAATTCAGAATCGACTAGGACACCTAATCTTGATTCATCTTTTTTTCCCATTAAAAGTGACAAATTTGAAGACTCAGTTGGCAGAAGTTGATGACCAACTTCAAGCTTCAAGCTGTTGTCCATGCTGGAATAAGCTCAAAGAAGTCAACGCTGAAATGGCCACTCTCAGGACTTCGACCTGCTCATTCAATCTTGATCACAGTGAACAAATCAACCCTCAACCAGGAATTTGTCTTAAATTCAAAAGTAGCAACCAGTTTTATGTCATATACTATTGTTCAAGTAGTTCTACACAATCCACCCTCTTTTTCCAGGCAACATGGCTGGTCACAATGCTCTACCTGTTGATTTCAAAGAAGTTTCCTGGCAAAAATATGCTGGAATGAGGAGTCCCTATGATTCAGTCTGTGGTGAATTTTTCCTGCATGCATTTACCTATGAATCATGATGCTATCGGATTTAATTTTTTTGAGAGGAATGGACAGGTTTTTTAGTTTCTGTATGCCAAATGGTACTATAGTTTCTTAAGGGTTTCTTGAATTTGATTTTTCCCTCCAAAGAGAATTAGACGCTAATAAAACACCTACTTCATTTACCATATTCCAAAACTTTTTTTCAAGGAAAAAATAGAGTCGTGGCATAGTCTACACTCTGTAGACAAAATCCAGTTCAAATGATAAAAGTAATTACCAAGACCAAGAACTCATGAATATCAAAGGAATGAACAACCTATATCCAGAAATTTCAGAAAGCAAACACTTTTGCCCATAGAAAGATTTCAGTCAAGTAGCTTCCAAGAATACATGAAAATACAGCATCCATATTGCAATCACCTTTTACACCATTACAATCCAAAGTCGTAAGCCATAAGCAAAGCGAATCCAAAGCAGATAATATTTTCCAAAAAAAGGTACAATCCATATTAGAAAAGCTTATAGAAATACAATATAGACTAGCATGTCTTAAACAAGTACATGCCAAAGTTTTTGAGTCCAACACACAACAAACCAGTGGTTGAGGCAGCAACCACCCCAGTCAACATGAGAAGCTGCACAAAAAATGGAATATCACGAGCTAGTTGAGAATGCAAAGAGGTTGCAGTCGTTTAATGGCATCATCTTCCCATACCAATGCTCCCTACCATGACTGTTGCCCTTCAATGAGCCTCAATTTGGTTGCATTGGCAATGTTGAAAGGCAATCTCTTCAACATGTCGCACATAGAAATTTTAATACTCTGCAAAGATGGCCACTCCAATGATTCATCAACCCAAATGCTTCTGAGTTTTGGGAGATCAAGGAGCACTAGTGTCTTCAGCCTTGGAAGTGAATAGAATTCTAGTACAATGTTCTTAGATCCCATAATTATCTCCTCAATTTGATCGCATTCTTCAACTCTCAAGTGTTGTAGTTTAGAAAGCTGCTGAATCATGTCATTAGAGAATATTTTCTTCAATTCTGGACAGTTAACTAAAGTCAGGGTCGTTAATTGAGTCAAACTCCTAGCATGAATAGGCCCCTGCCAAATGCTTTCCAATTTTAAGACATTGTTTATGCTTAAATCTTCCAACCATTCTAGCACGCCCTTTGTTATTCCATTACCATTGATGATGGTTTCAATTTCATTGCATCTCTCAATCAAACAACCCAACATATTATCCATGTTCTCAATGCCAAAATCTGATAGTCTTGAAACTCCCTTGTGGTTAATTAATCCAAATGCATGAGTTTCCATCAGCACTTTTGAGGTTACCAGATTCACTCCTTCACTATTCACCAATGTCAGGAAATTGTAGCTTGGATAATCGAAGGACTCAAGAATTTGAAAGCAGGTTGAGTCATGGTCACCAACAGCAAATTGAAATGTCAAACATGAACCCTTCTTCCACACCGGGCTTGTCGTAACAAAAACCTCAAGCCAGTCAACTTTAGGGAAGCAATATTGAAGAGAAGTCAATCTTTTCAAGGTAGCCACCTCCGTTGAGGTAGGTAGCCTCTACAATCTTGTCTCACCATTTCTTAGATGAATCAAAGACAACACTGAACTCTTCCAATGAAACAAACCTCGAAACATTTCCAAATTGGTTTTGAGTATGGCCTCCCATGCCAAAATTAGATAATGATATTCGTAAGCACTTCAACCATACTAAACTTCTAATCTGAAGTAAACTGATATTAGTCCCCCGAATATCAAGCACCTCAAGCTGCACAAGTGCGTCTATCTCTGTTGGGAGTTCTACCAAATGGATGCAAGAATTCAGATAGAGCCCTCATAGACAAATCAAGTTGGATAAAGATGAAGGCAATGATTCAATACCAGTACCATGCAAATCTAAAACTTGAAAACTGCTCATAGATTTAAAGAACTCAGGAATAGTACTCAAGTTCTTATTCATTTGAAGCAACAATGTTAAAAGATCAGATCACAACAATCTAGAGTTTCTGGTAAGCAGCACAATTCATTGTCCATCAAAGAGATGCGCCTTGCCTGTTTCCATTCTTCATGATTTGGAGGCTCTTATAATCCCTCACATGGCTTTGCCAGAAATTTGGAATCTCCAATTAGTGATGATATTTTAAGGGCCATGTCACGAAGAACTTTGTTCATCTTAACGCATTTCCTCTTCTCACTACTCTCTAACAATGATACGTTGATAAGATCATCCAACATCGCATGCCCTTTGTCACGTGCATCTCTAAACACATTTTTATCATGAACAAACTCATCTGCATCTAGAATAAAACCTTCAGCTCTCCAACATTCCAACAAGTAATCTATATAAATCTCATACTCTTCAGGATATAACGCACCATACAAAAAACCAAACTTTCTTTGTGTCACTATCTAAGTTATCATAACAAAACCTCAAAAATTCAAGCACTTCATCCATGCCCTGGGTATTCTCCCATCTTTGCAAATTATTCAATCCATCCCTCCAAAGGGAAACATTTTTCTCCTTCTTTCTAAAGGTCCTTGCTACTCTGTCTATCAGCAGCGGCAATCCCCCACACTCTAACCACCAACTCAGCTACTGGTTTAATCCCTGGGCAATGAATGAACTGGCCCACTTTTTGCTTGAACATGTTGAAAGCTTCATAATCTGACAATGGTTTCACATTGATTAGCTCATCAGCATCCATGTCCTTGCAGATATCACGAAGCCTACTCGCCAACACTACCTTGCTTTCTTGGTGGTCATACCCATTACTTTATGTAGATCTATAAAGTCACAGACTTCATCCATAAGAGTCAAACACTTCTTTCCCTTCAACTCTTCAGAAATTCTCCAAGCATATTCCTCAATGCCAATAGTGCTCTCCATATTCAATTTTAGTTGCTGCATGATTGCACCTTGCAACTCTTTTAAGCTCCACTCCTTTGAGACAGTTACCCAGATGACAATATCAAACATTGTAGCAACATCTTTGTGATTGTTCAAGTTTTGCATTATGGTGGTTTTTCCTGTTCCCACTGTTCCCCAGATTCCTATTATTCTTATTTGCTTATCGTCTAGAAAACTCACTACATCTTCTACAACTTAGTGTAGAGATGAGTTGCGTTCTAGTTTCAGCACATGTATTTTTCCTAATAGGTTCTGGAAATTCCGCGATCAGGACTCCTCCTTTAAGATTCCCCTCTTCCAATAGACCTTTTTATTTTTTTATTTTTTTTTATTATTATAAGAGCAATTTGTATAAGAACGTCAAAAGGGGTGCACCAAAGTACACACGGTGTATACAACGGCTGCCTAAAAGCGCTAAAAAGGAAAGGAAAAACAAAAATACTCCCTTCCTCAATCTGTCCCCAACCAATCAATAAAATCAACAAAGGACATAGAAGTATGTTCTATAAACATGTTTGTCCAAGATAATAAACTGCACAAAAACAAGAACTTCAGCCTTTGAACATAAAGCTCCATATTCTCAAAAGATCTTCTATTTCTCTCCTTCCAAATTGTCTAAAAGAGGCATAAAGGCGTTGCACTCCACACTTTCTTTCTCTTTCTTCCAATGAACGAGCCTTGCCACCCTAAAAGGGTCTCTCTAACGGAAGCTTGAATCACCCAACACACCCTGAACAAAGAGAACAAGACCTCCCACAGCCTTGCTTTCCCACAATGCAAGAGCATATGGTCAATTGACTCCTCATGAGCATAACAAAGGGAGCATTTATTGGCTAAAGACCATCCTCTCCTTTGCAATTGGTCTAAAGTCAAAACTTTCCCCCATGTTGCCTCCCAAGCAAAAAAAACTAACCTTAGGAGGGACCCAATCATTCCACACAATACTAGTAGGGAAAGGGCTTACCCTTACTTCCTCAAGGATAGAAATAAGGGACTTAACAGAAAAGGATCCACTCTTTGTAACCGCTCAAAACACCTCATCCTCCCTCTCCTCAACCACCACATTGTCTTGAATCCTTGACAAGAAGCATTCCACCGTCTCAATCTCCCAATCATTGAGAAGTCTAGAGAAGCTTGGGTTCCATCCACCCCCTTCAGAAGAGTGCACCCACAAATCCACCACCCAAGCCTTTTTTGAACTAGTTAAAGTGAACAAGGAGGGAAACGACACATATAAAGGTTCATCCCCGTACCATCTGTCTCTCCAAAACTTGACCCTTCTTCCATTGCCCATTACAAAGAGAGTTATGGAAGAGACTAACTCCCATAAAGCCTTATAGCCTTCCATAGACCAACACCATAGCTGCCCCTCACTTCCTTAGAGCACCAACTTCCTTCCAATTCCCCAAATTTACCACAAATAACTTCTCTCCAAAAGGCATCCCTTTCCTTAGCAAAGCGCCAAATCCATTTGCAGAGAGCCTTATTAAGAGAGTTAAGACGTCTAACTCCAAGGCCTCATTTTCTTTTGTTTAAACAAACAATATCCCATTTCACTAAATGAGGCTTTTTCTCTAGAGCCCCACCTCCCCACCAAAAGTCCCTTTGAATCTTCTCCAACCTTAAGCGAACCCTCCTCGGCATCCAAAAAAGAGACATAAAATAGATTGGAAGGCTAGCTAGTGTGCTCTTGATTAGTGTTAGTCTTCTCCCTTTAGAAATATATTGCTTTTTCCATATTGCTAATCTCTTTCTGAACCTTTCTTCAACCCCATCCCAAACCACTACCGAGTTATGGGCAGCTCCTAGAGGGAGCCCAAAATAAGTGGTTGGGAGCACACCCACTTTACAACCAAATATAGAAGTCAACTCCATTACATTCGACACCCTCCCAATCGGAATAAGCTCACTTTTATCTAAATTGATTTTCAAACCTGAAATAGTCTTAAACCACATGAGTAACCAACTCAAATAAGTCACTTGGGAAGACGTGGCCTCACAAAAAACTAAAGTATCCTCTCTGAACAACAAATAGGAAATCTCCAAGCCCTCCCCATTTCTCCCTAACACTTTGAAGTCAGACAAGAAGCCACCCTCTCTTGCCCTTCCAAGAAGACAACTGAGCATCTCTATAGCTAGAACAAACAAGTATGGGGATACCAGATCCCCTTGCCTTAAGCCCCTAGAGCTCTGAAAAAACCTTAAGGGAGTACCGTTCACTAACACTAAGAACCTTGGAGTTGAGATGCATTAACTAATCCAATTGATCCTCCTTTGTCCAAAACCTATTTCTCCTAACATCTCAAGCAAAAATTCCAGCTTACATGATCATAAGCTTTTTCAATATCAAGTTTACAAAGCACCCCTACTCTATTACTTCTTAACATCGAGTCAATTACCTCATTAGCTATAAGTACCGCATTAAGAATTTTTTTCCCTTCCACAAACGCATTCTGATATTTTGAGACCACTTTTTCCATCATTTTCTTCAGCCTATTAGCTAACACCTTAGCCAAAACTTATATAGGTTGCCCACCAAACTTATCAGCCTAAAATCTTTCAATTCTTTAGCTCATCCTCTCTTTGGAACCAACACTAGAAACGTTGTATTGAGGCTTTTCACAAAGCACCCATGTTATGCTTACACTTCTCTGCCATGTCTTTGCTAAGATTTAAATGTGTCCTAATGCAAACCAACCTCCACAGATGCTTCCTTTCATCATTGTATTTAGTTTCTAGTTCTCCCACTTCACTTTTGATCATCTCAACCTTAACAATCCATTCTCTTGTGACTGGGCTTATCTTATGTCTACTTATTTCATTCTCTATAGCATCCCTTAGTTCCCAGAGCTTTCTTGCTTCTTGTATTAACTTTTTATAGTTTTTTTTCAAATCTTTTACATAGGCATTTTTTGAATTGGCAGAAGTTAATAAGCTTCTTCCATTTTTGTAAACCTCAACTGTTGTTGCGCCTACTGTAGTTGATACTACATCAATCATTCCTCTATCACCAACAACGTATGATTAGAATATTAACAATAATTAAAAAGGAAAAAAATTTAAATGAACAATGAGGATTCTTACAAGTGGTAAAAGACTCAACTTGGTGAACTCCATAAATGAGTTGTTAAAGCAAAAACATTTGTATGCTCAAAAAGTAGAAACCCAAAAAAAAGATAGTAAATTTTGTTATATATGTAATCTAAATTAGTGACTTCCAGGCTAATTTCTTGTGTCATTATGATAAATGCTAGAATCATATCCAACTAGTTATAATTCTTTCCAAATAATTGTCTTAATAGATTCTTAGTCCTTGTAAATTGGATTCTCTTTGGCTTCTTTTGAAGTTAAATGTGTTGGTAGAGAGATCCTTTTTCCCCTAATTTGTTCATCTTGGTCATGGAGGTTTTTGGTTAAAGGGATTTCATCTTAGGTTTCAAGGTGGGAGGGAGAAAAACTAATTTAGAAAAAAAAAAACATGCTAATAGGAGGGGTAAGGAATGGGGAATAACTAGTTTGGTGTTGGCCTAGAGGGAGTAATGTTCCCGCCACATATTTTGGACTCCCCTTAAGTGTTTCTTATAAATCAACTTTGATGTGGGATGTGGTGGAAGAGAGACTCCTAAGACAACTTGTGATTGGGAAGAGACAATATCTTTCTAAAGGGAGGAGACTCACTACAATTGAGTGTGCTTTGTCAAGTCTACAAATTTATAAAATATCCTTGTTCATTAATTCCAAGAAGAGTGAACTCGAAGCTCATGAAGATTCAAAAAGATTTTCAATGAGGGGGATCATTAGAGAGTAAACCTCATCTAGTAAATAGGTCAATTATCTACATGGAGAAGAAAAGTGAGGGTCTTGGTATAAGGAGTCTATGTTCAATAAGGTCCTACTCGGCAAATGGAGTTCGAAGTTCACAATAGAAAGGGCAGCTTTGTGGAAAAGGGTAATAGTAAAGAAATTTAGGGTAGAAGAGCAAGGAAGGTTATGAAGTAGGCTTATGGAAGGCAATCAAGAAAGGATGGGATATCATTAAAAGAAGAACTAGTTTCAAAGTGGGAGGCTAAAATAGGATAAAGTTTTGAAAGCATATATGGTATGGTGAATCAACTCTAAGTGATTCTTTTTCCTCTCTTTTTACTATAGCCACTTCAAAGGACTCATAGGTAATGCATATGTGAGAGCAATTAGGGGAGAGGGGATGTTGGAGCCCCTAGTTTGTAAGATAGCTGCATAACTGGAAGCTTCAAAGAATGGACAATTTTCTTTCAAGGTTGCAAATGAAGCTATAAGCAAGAATGGTGAGGATAGGATAAATTGGTTAGAAATGTGGAGGGAAATGTTCTTAGTTCCCTCAGTAAAATCTTTGTACTCATTTTTTATGTCGGGGAGATAAGATTCCATTCCAAAAAATGCTATTTTGAATTTGTGGGCTTCAACAAAAGTGAGATTCTCTATGCTAGGATCGTCATCATAGATCAGATGAAACAAGAAAAGTTGGACCATGGTGAATGGATGTTTTTTTTTTTTCCTACAAAGATGAAAAAGAATTGACAAACCACATTTTGCTTCATTATATAAAAACAAAAATTGTGTGGCAACTAGTTTTCTCCTTGATCCTATTAGATTAGGTGATGTCAACTTCAATTAAAATGGTCTTCTAAAAGTTAGCAGGGATCCTTTGTGAGGAAGAAAAGAAAGAAAGCTTAGGAGGTCATTCCCTTAGGTATTTTTGGACTGTTTAAAAATAATAATAATAAGTGTTTCAAGGATATGGAATAAATGGGTCAAATAACAAAACTCCTTTTTATGATTGTTTTTGGAGTGGGTAAGGATGGGCTTAAAGGATGCATGTATGTCTACCATAGACTTAATTGATTGATTAGGTGTTATCTAAGGCAAGGGTTATTACTTTTTGTATATTGGTTTCCTTTATGTACTTTTGTCTCTGGTTGTCCCATATTTATGAAATTGCCTATGTATTCCAGTGTGCTCTTTTTGATGGGTGCTACTAACATGTTTTTTGCTTGCTTATCAAAAAATAAATAAATAAGTAATGCCTACATTCTTATATGAGATAAATCAATCCACTATTATAAGGAATAACAAAAAAATAGAGAGAAAGAGAGAGCACAAAAAAAAAAAAAAACTTTTGCTTGGGAAACATGAGTTTTGAAATAGTCTCATATTTCCTTGATCTACTGCATGTTTCCCACCTCTATTTCAGAGACATAAAAATATTCAAAGACATCCCTAAAGCATTTTCTATTCAACAAAGGAACCAAGAAAACATCAACATCAAAATCTACAAAATAACCCCTACCGATAAGGGATCTCATGGAACTTGAAATAAATCAAAATTTTAACACACTTTCTCATGTACATAATGAGACTCGCATTTCTTCCTAATCATATACTAGGTTTTGAAATTTCTAGAGTATCAATAGGGTATCATATTGAACTTGAAATTTGAGTCCCTGATGATGGCTAAATCTAGATTGTTAACAAAGATATAAAGAAATGAAACCTATGGCCAAACAAATATAAGAAATGTAATTTAAGATGAAGAAATATGACGTGTGTGAAGAAATGAGATCATTACAAAGTAGAAAGAAAACCATGTGTCTACTTTTGATTAGGTAGTAGTTTTTTTTTATACCATAGAAAAACCCATTAAATATATCCTCCTCCACCACCATCACCACAACAACAACAGCAATAATAGTCATGCATTTTGATTAATCATATATAAGCCTATTTTGAAACTCAATTCTTCTCATGCTAAATATAAAACAACAAAAAATTAAATAAGGAATAGTAGTATGCAAACCAAATACTACTTGAATTGAGAAATTAACCACCCAAATAGATAAATAACTCTATTTTATCAACAATGATATCAACAAATTTAGTTCCTAAAACCAAATTTTGCTTAGATAAGGAGCTCTAATAAGCATTTCAGATTAAAGACCAAAAAAGGGGCAAGAACCCACCCAAAGCCAACACTCAGCTTTCTCCAATAATGGGTTCAATTTTCAGTTGATAAGAGATGAGTGGCTCTTGGATCAGCTATTTCCAAAGCAGCTACTTAAACAAGAGTCCATGAAATCAACCAAACTTCACTAAAATCAGAGCAAAGTATTATTACTTCATATTGCATTTGGGAAAAAAAAAAAAAAAAAAGGAATATTCATAGTGAAAGAACAAAGTGAACCTGATTGAAGAAATGGAGCAGAGAGATGGTGATGAGAAATCCAAATATAGTGTTCCTGCTGATGGTAGGACGGTAAAACCCAACGTGCAGAAGTCTACCCACACCTCTCTCTCTTCCCTTTTTGTTTTTCACTCTCTGAAGAGTGGACAGGGGAATTGGACCATCTCAGCCCGGAGACCCAATGAAATTTTGGGAAAGTGGGTTTTATATATACCCTCCCTTTTTCCATTCACACCCTTTTCCTTTCAGAAACTCCTTTTGAAATTAAAAATCAATTTTCAGATTAATTTGTCTAGTAAAAACAGCTCCCTGTAAAATTTATTCAAACGCTAGGTTACTTTTCAGAATGGATTTGTACTGTTTTGTTTTGCCTTTTATAAATTGTTCTTGAGAATAATTAAACATATAGAAACATTTTCAAAACTTTTCCTTTGTACACATTAATTTCATAAGAATAAAATTATTTTTTATGTTTTTAAATAGAATTTTACTTGAAATGTTTGAGACCTATTTCAAAAATATTGTCAAACTTTACATTAAAAATAAATTCTTTAAGAAAACATAAGTGATTAGAATATGAGAATACATAAGGTTTGAACACTGCTAGACCTATTTCAAATATCTCTAAATTTCCACTTCTTTCTTTGAATCCATAACCTCCTGTAATCCTTCCAAGTAGTGGGTGGGTGATGGAGCCGAAGTACAGCCACAGCTCTGATGAACATCATGAGATTGACTTGGATTTCTGTTCAGAAGATGATTTTTTATCATAAGTTCTCTACCCACTTAGAACCGTGACGCAATTAATTCAAATTTAAGTTTTTTTCTTTTGTTTTCTCCTGAAATAATTGATACAATCCTCAATACTTCATTGATTGGTTCTCAAAATGACGGAAAAAGAGTAATTTTTTAAAAAGGAAAAGTAATTAATGGCTTATTGTGGAGTCGTGTTTTTCACACGTTTCTCCACTCCATCACGAGATTCGATTTTTATTTAGTGAAAATTTAATTATTTTAAAAAGACTTAAAGTTATCACTTATTTTAATTTTTTTAAGGGAAAATAAAATCGTGTATGACTCCTTATTTAGAAAATGCATATATACAAAAGTCGAATCTAAATTCGGGGTTCAAGTTACATATTGGGAAGGTATGATTATGAGTCATAACACCCCTCTAAGCTCATATACATACGATCTTTACTAAACGAATTAAGGAAATTATGACAATTAATTAATTAATTATGAATACCAAAAACTGAATGATACAAATAAATACATACGAAAATAATGATGAAATCAAATTACAATAATATACAAGATAAATGATATGAGAGTTATGCAAAATAATTTATTAAACTAAATAAAATAAAAAAGACATTTATAAAATTGTTTTCAAGAAATTTTAAAGGATTTTATTAAAAACAATTTCAAATTAATGATTTCAATTTATTTATTTACAAAAATGTTTCAATTTATTTTCAATAAATGACTTGATTCAATTTTAATTGCATTCAATTTTCAAGAAAGTTATTTACACTTATTTATTACAAAATTTTAATTTGACAACAAAAATTATTTTGCTTACTTTTACTAGAAATGAATGAATTTTATAATTTTATTTACAAAAGTATTTCGATTTATTTTCATTTAAGAAAAATTATTTGTACAAATTATTTTTAAAAAAAATATAATTTTATTTGCAAAAGAATTATTAATTTAAAAAAAAAAGACTTTTGTAACTATATTTATAAAAATGTTAAAATTCAATCCAATTTTATTAAGAAAATGATTTCTACAACTTTAATTTGCAAAAATAACTCTCATCCTATTTTCATTAAACAAAAAAAAAACATTCTTGAAATCCTCTATTTCTAAAAATTACTTTTAATCTCATTATAATTAAGAAAAAATAATTTATTTTAAAAAACATTTTTTGGACAAATTTATTAAAAATAATTTTTGGGACAATTTTATTTACAATATAATTTTTCAAACAATTATAATTAAAAACATTTTTTTAAATTTTATTAAAAACACTTTTTTTTTTTTAGATTTTCCTAAAAACAACTTTCTGAAAAGTGTATGAAATGGAAAAAAAAAAAAAAGTGATGAAAAAGTAAAGGCCCGTGTGAGACGAATTAAGAAAAAAGAGAAATCCCTAGGGTGAAAGACCCAAAAGTTTACTCCGGGAAGACTCCGAATGGGGAGTGTATTTGGGTGTGGACGTGTATCCTTCGGTGAAAGCCCAAGAACGATAGTGCATGACTGTGTGTCACACGTTCATATGCATTTCATTTAATTGTTACATATTGTGGAATTGTGTATAATATTATAGATTAAATTATGTGGCTTGATCAATACTGTTGAGATGCTTCTTTTGTGTTATTTGGAACTTAGTAATCCCCATTAACCCCTCGGGTGTTAGGCACCCTACTAAGCAATGTTGAATATTCACCCCTTCCTTTTTACATCTTTTTTAGATGCAGATATCACTCTTGAGGATTCACAGGTGGGGTAGGGAGGACTTCAGGATGCCCCTGGAGCGGCCTAGGGGAGCGTGTTGTATTTATTGTGTTTGTGGTTTTTGGAACTTATTTTAGTAAACAGTGAACTATTGACTTGTAATAAGACCCTATTTTGATTAAGTTGTTTAACTGTGAACTTTTATTTTTGGATTGTAATGATAATTATTATATCTTGTTGCTTTTGAGTAGTGTTTGGGATATTGTTGGTTAGGGATAACTCTAGTGTGATGTATGTGTAGAAAAAAAAAATTAGTGCGTTTTGGTTGACTGCCAGTGTGGATTAGGAGGAACCCTTAGGGTCAAACCTTTGACCTAGGGTCATGAGCCAAATTTTGGGTCGCTCAGAATTTAGGTTGTGATAGCGTGGTATCAGAGCCATGGTTGCAATAATACCTCAGGGTCGGTGTTTGTGTGTATTGTTATATTTTGTTATGTTATGATTTTTTGTATGTGTTAGCTAACGAGCTGATTATTAATTGAATTACTTAATTATTGATTCTTGATGTTTGAAAAACCTTGTTTGAGATTGTGTGAAAGTGAAAGTTTTGATAGTTGTTGAAGTTGCTAAATGGTTACATGTGAATTTGTTTTGCTCATCTTGGAAGTGTGGTTCAATTAGGGCTTGTTCAATTTGAAATGGCAGGAAGGACCAGAAAAGGAAGATCTGAGAGAGATGAGGAGTTGGAGTCAATAAGAGAAGAACTCCGAGAAGTAAGAAAGGAGTTGAGAGAGACTACCTAGTTGATGAGAGGCCAGGGTTCCAAGAGATCAGGAAGTACCCAGGGCCAAGAGGATTCTGATATCTCCCACAGGAGGAGTTGCTCTGAGAGGTTAGTAACGAGCCAAATGGAGGCGATGAAGAGATTCATGGTGATGCAACCTCCATCTTTTAATGGAGAGCCCAATGCGGAAGCAGCTGAGCATTGGTTGAGAAGGATGAAAAGAATTCTGGTGGGACTGAACATACCTGAGGAAAAAAGGGTAAGTCTAGTGGCATACATGCTTGTTGACAAAGCTGACTTCTGGTGGAAATCAATGAAAAGAGTGTATGATACTGAGGTTATGACCTGGGAGGAATTTGAGAGAATCTTCCTAGGCAAGTATTTTGGAGAGGTGGCTAAGCATGCCAATAGGATGGAGTTTGAGCACCTCATCCAATGAACCATGTCAATATTGGAGTATGAGTCACGATTTTCAGAGTTGTCTAGATTCGCCTTGGGGATGATCAATGAGGAAGGAGAAAAGGTTAGGAGGTTCCAGCAGGGGTTGAGGCCTGCTATTAAGAATAGATTAGTCCTAGTGACAATAAAGGACTATTCTGAGTTGGTCAAGAGGGCTTTGTTGGTAGAGCAGGACATTGAGGAAACCAACCAAATTTGGGAGTAAAGGAGTGATAGAAAAGGGAAACAAAGAATAGGAGAAAGTTCCCAAATGAGATCCCAGGGCCCGCAGTAGAGGCAAAGGAGTCAGTAGTTTGATGGGCATTCTTCGTTCTATGCAAGAGGTGAGCAGAGTGCTCAGAGGATGACTACTACTAGAGTATGTTATGGTATGAAGCAGGAGACCACTTATGGAGGGCTTGCCCATTGCGAGGTGCATAGTAGACTCGACCTCAGTCTCAGGGAGGTTCCTAATAGCAGCCGGTAGTGCCTTTCCAGCCCCCTCAGTTTCAATTGTCTTACTATCAAATGTCACATTTACCCCCAGTAGCATAGGGAGCCATGACAACTACCATGAGTAGTCAGATTCGTTCTTCTCAAGGGTCAAATGCTAGAGGTAGGGGGAGGCAAGCAGCAGGAAGAGTTTTTGCTTTAACCCCAATAGAGCTAGAGGAGAACGCCCTTTTGATGGAAGGTATGATTTAGGTATATAGTACTTGGATGTGTGTTTTGTTTGATACTGGTGCAACTCATTCTTTCATTTCTGCATCTTGTGCTAATGCATTGGGGTTGAAAACGAAAAGAGTAGAAAATCTGTTACTTATCGAGTCCCCTATGGGTACGAATTCTAGAGTTGATAGAATATGCAAGGGATGCGTTATTACCTTGGCGGATAGAGCACTTAATGTGGATTTGAGGATTTTGGATATGACTGGGTATGATGTTATATTGGGAATGGATTGGTTGACGATATATAGAGTGCTTATTGATTGTCATTGCCGTAAGATAATATTTTGTCTGCCAAATGGATTTGAGGTTTGCTTTGTTGGAGGGAAGCGTGTTAGTTTTCCTTTTTCACAGTCCGATCCGTGTTATCAGTTTGTGTTAAGGAAGGGATCAATAAATTTCCTAGCTTGCCTTCGTAGTAAGGAGAAAACTCAAAAAAACATTACAAAAATTCCCATGGTGAAAAAGTTTCAGGATTTATTCCCAAATGAGATACCAGGTTTACCACCAGATAGAGAGTTTGATTTCTCTATTGAAGTATACCCAGGAACTGATTCTATTTCAGTATCCCCCTATAGAATGGCCCCTCTTGAGTTGAAGGAATTGAAATCTCGGTTGGAGGAATTGTTAGTAAGGGTTTTATTCGTCCGAATACATCGCCATGGGGAGCCCCAGTGTTGTTTGTGAAGAAGAAGGATGTCACCTTAAGGTTGTGTATTGACTATAGGAAGTTGAATAGAGTTACTGTGAAGAATAAGTATCATTTTCCAAGGATAGATGACTTGTTTGATCAGTTGAAGGGTGTGAAGTATTTTAGTAAGATTGACTTGAGAATTGGGTATCATCAATTAAGGGTTATAGAAGAAGATGTTCCTAAAACTGCTTTTAAAATGAGATATGGGCATTATGAATTCTTAGTCATGCCTTTTGGGTTAACTAATGTCCCCGCTGCTTTCATGGATTTGATGAACAAAATATTTCGTGCTTACTTGGATTAGTTTGTGATTGTCTTTGTGGATGACATCTTGATTCACTCAAGGAATTTGGAGGAGCATAAACAGCATTTGGTGACCACCCTTAGAACTTTAAGAAGGCATCATTATATGGGAAGTTGGACAAAAGTGAGTTTTGGCTTACTGAAGTGAATTTCTTAGGCCATGTGGTTTTTGAGACAGAAATAGCAGTGGACCATTCCAAGGTGGAAGTTGTGCAAGAGTGGCAAAGGCCTACTAATGTATTTGAGGTTAAAAGTTTCTTGGGGTTGGCTAGATATTATAGGAGGTTTGTGGAAGACTTCTTTGGGATTGCAGCACCAATGACTCGGTTGACTAGAAAATGAGTGAAGTTTGAATGGAAGGAGGAGTGTGAGAATGCTTTCCAAGAGTTGAAGAGGAAATTGACCACTGCCCTAGTGTTAACTGCTCCTATTAATGGAGAGTTGTTTAAGGTTTATTGTGATGCTTCTATAGTGGGGCTAGGGTGTGTGCTAATGCAGCAAGGCAAGGTGGTAGCTTATGCCTTAAGACAATTAAAGCAGCATGAGCGGAATTATCCAGCACATGATTTGGAGCTTGCAGTAGTGGTGTTTGCCCTTAAGACTTGGAGGTACTATTTGTATGGAGAGAAGTTTGAAGTGTACTCTGATCATAAGAGTTTGAAATACATTTTCACTCAAAATGATCTGAACTCTAGGAAAAGGAGATGGATGGAGACATTAGAAGATTATGATTTTGCTCTTCATTACCATCCTGGAAAGGCGAATGTTGTAGCAGATGCCTTGAGTAGGAAGAGTTATGGTCAGTTGTCTAGCTTAGAGTTGAGAGGGTTTGAGATGCATGCAGTTATTGAGGATTTTGAGCTATGTCTTAGTTGGGAAGGACAGGGTCCATGCTTGTATAGTATATCGACTAGACCAATGTTTATCCAAAGAATAGTGGAGGGCCCAAGTTCATGATGAGTTTTTAGAAAAGGTTAAAGCCCAATTGGTAGAAGGTGAAGTAGATGAAAATTGGTTTATGCATGTAAATGGGAGTGTGAGGTTTAAAGGGAGATTGTGTGTGCCAAGAGATGTGGAGTTGAGGAATGAACTTCTAGCAGATGCTCATAGGGCAAAGTATACCATCCATCTTGGGAATACTAAGATGTATCAAGACTTAAAGAGAGAGTTCTGGTGGAGTGGGATGAAAAGAGATATTGCTCAGTTTGTAGCCAACTTTCCAATTTGTCAACAAGTGAAGGTTGAACACCAGAGGCCTGCAGGGTTGTTGCAACCTTTACCTATACCTGAGTGGAAGTGGGATCATATCACTATGGACTTTGTGATAGGGTTTCCAAGAACTAGAAGCAAGAAAAATGGAGTTTGGATGATTGTGGATCGTCTTACTAAGTCAACTCATTTTCTAGCCATGAAGACTACTGATTCCATGAACTCTTTGGCTAAGTTGTATATACAAGAGATTGTGAGATTGCATAGGATACTAGTATTTTACTACTAAAGCATTGTTATCTTCATATTCAGAGTGTATTTATCCAACTGGAAATGAAATAGATTGGGTAATACCTGATCACATTCATAACAAAGTTATGTTACCACCTAAAACAAGACGTCCAATAGGAAGACCAAGGAAAGTAAGAATTCCTTCTGGTGGAGAGGGTAAGCGCACATCTCATTGTAGTCAATGTGGTCAATATGGGCATAATCGAAAAACATGCAAACGACCAATCCCTTGATATCATGATAGCTTTGGCACTCTATGAACTTACATGGAATGAAAATTGTAATAGTGAGCTTTTTTGTTTTTTTGGTACCCATGTGAATGGAAATGTTAGTTACTTTTTTTGTATAAGGTGATAGGATAAGCACATAGATGAATATTGTAATAACAATCCCCCTTTTTTGCATACCCATAGAAATTGATATATTTTTTACTTTTGTACATATATATTATGATGAGTTATGTATAAAGTATGAATGAAAATTGCATGTTTATTCTCAAACTATAGACTCAACTGTCTTCACGTTTATTGATAAGGAATTTGACAATAGTTAAGTTCAGGTTTTGTCTGAAGACTATGGACTTAACTACCTTCAAGTTTGTATATAAAACAACTTGACAATAGTTAAGTTCAAGTTTTGTCTAAAGACTGTGGACTTAACTACCTTCAAGTTTGTTCATAAAATAACTTGACAATAGTTAAGTTCAGGTTAAAATGGCAACTGTAGACACAACTTCCTATGAGTCTATACAAGATCAACTTAATACCTATTAAGTCCAAATTAAATATGTTATTTTGGAATAGACTTCAACTTAATATATTTCAAGTTTGTTCACATTTAACTTTATAGTAGTTAAGTTCAGGTGTTCTTTAAAACTATGGACTTAACTACCTTCAAGTTTGTACACAAAATAACTTGACAATGGTCAAGTTTAGTTTAAAAGGTCAATTGTATACATAACTATCAAACTACATTCATCAAAATATCCAAGTATATATATCAAGTTGTCCAACTACATTTATCAAATTGTTTAACTACATATATCAAGCTATCTAATTACATATAACAAACCATCCAACTACATTATCAAAATGTGAAATATCAACATGAATTCAGTACATAAGCAGGTATTTCACATAAAATAACTTTGTTGCCATATTTTCCTGTAACCAGTCCATTCGAGCACTTGTTAATGGCTTCAATGGATGGTTGTGTATTAAGTATTCAACATATTTGATAACAAACATGCCACAGTCACCACTACATGGTACACAAATAATCAATGTTAGATCTATTATTAAGGATTAAGTGTATAAGATACGAAAGTAAATTTTAGATCACTTACTCATGTTCCTGTTGAAGAATATCTTGTAGTCGTTCAATTTCCCATTTCTGATAGTTAACTTTGGTGTCACCATGAAACCCATAATATGTTATGGCAACAATTTGGCTAATGGTTTAATGGCAACTTGTAGTCTTGTATTATTATTGATGCCCATCAATGAGTCATATACAAACACAATGTCAACATCAAGCCATTTGACAGAATAAAGAGGTTGCAAACCATTGGCATAATCAATAAGAATGTCATTCTCTGCTAATTTGAATTGGTTTCATTTCTTGTCATGCTTAATCCATCTTGCTTGAGCATTTTGCTACATAGAATAAATTTAACATGCATAAATAAATAACCAAGATCATAAGATTCATTATTACAAAAAATTAAAAATAATAGCTAAAATTCAAACTACACATACGCAAAACATAGTATCCATTGTGGTAAACTTTTGGGAAAAAATATGAGGATTTTCTATTCACCGCTTCCAGAAAAAGAAGAAGGCAACATCAATGTGCTAACAATTACAATAAAGTAAATTAGTTATATTATTTGGTTGTAAATTGAACATAATAATAAATAAAAACAAAAACAAAATGCATCATTTACAAACCGTGTCAACAAGCCATGAACCATGATTAGACAATGATTGAAACCATTTTTTATCTATATGCATGTAGTCAATGTCAATTGTGGACCTTTGACATCAAAGTAGAAAAAAACATTAGTAATTTTATAACTTGTGAAGAACACAAATTTACAAGTATGAATGTATACAACTCACCCTTGGTCATCACTCATCCACTTTTGAAAGTTCTTTAGAGGTTGGACGCAAAGGATCAAATAAAGTTAATGGTTCCTCAATCTCTTTTCTTAGTTTCTTTCTCTTAGTGGGATCTATAAAAGAGTGCTACAAGATACGAGATTTTTTAATCTCACATCTTCGCTTAAAAATAGTTTAAGATAGATGGTGAGGTATGACATATACTGAAAACTCACCCGACATGGTTGGGGTACCAAACAACTTGGCAATATCAATAATTGGATCATCATTAAAGTAATCATCTTTCAACTTTTTAGTCATATGTTTTTCTACAAGCTGAAGGTTTCTAGAAGCTTCCATGCCAATGGTCACATTCATGGGAATGTCATTCCTCTCCACTTCATCATTTATAACATCCTCAAAAATTTCAGTCTGGAAATCAAAGCCCATATTGTTGTCCTTCTTCTTTGTACTAGATTTTGTAAATCTAGTGCTATGCATAACATGTTCCTCATTTGAACTCTTAACCTGAAATTGCATACATCACCCAATAATAATAAATATGAGAAAAGACAAATGTCAAAACATTGAAGTATTAGAAAATATAAACATAGTAAATATGTCACTAACTTCTAATAAAATTTGTTTCAATTCATCTATCTTCAAGTTGAGTCCTTCAATTTCTTTCTTTAGATGACTGAAATTTAACTTTGAGCTTTGTCTGAATTTCACAAACTCCATCCATAATTTCTGCACATATTGCACATAAATGAAATAAAAACTTAACACTTACAACTTATATATATATATATAATGACAAGTTTGTTCACTTTGAAATAACACACTTGTTAAATTTAGGTTTTTTCATGAACCCTGCAGACTTGACTTCCTATAAGTTTATTTATAATGAACTTAACACTAGTTAAGGTCAGGTTCCACATGTTAATTATGGAGTGAACATCTTGTATTAAATAAAGTACAAAAAAAAAAGGAACATGCATGCATTATTTATGATGACTAAGTTTAGGTTAAGTTATTTCTATTGATGAAGCAACTGCATCATTTGTTGTTTCTTCTGTCATTGCAGCAGTAGCAGCAACAACATATGTAGCAATGTCAAATGAGTTTTTTTCATGCCTTAAGTCATCCTTCTTGGCTTCTTGTGAGGCATTTGATTGGTGCAACATTTATGCTGAAGCTCCTTATTTATCTACATGCTTACAATAGTCTTGTTGTTGCTCCTCTAAAGTGGGTGTTAGGAGCGAATCAAAAGTTAACTACAAAATCCAAATCAAATATAATTATTAACAAACAATAATACAATAATATTTATAATTGCATTTTTAAAATTTAAAGGTAAAGAATTACTTACATTAGTGTAGACCCTCAATTTTGTCCCTCGACACTGACATTTATCCTTTGGGTGTCACTTGCACCCATCGTTCTCATATGGCACCACTAGGGCCCCTTTTGGGCTTAGTCGGTGTCCGAGCCTCGTGTGGGTTTGTCTGTGGTCCATTGTGGTGCGTATGTGGTTCATTTTGGAGGGTCATCGTGGCCATTTTCCTAGTCGTTCACATCACCCTATAGGAAGGAAGTGGGGTCATCCCGATGTTTTAGCTTAGTTGGAGTTTATAGGGGCATGTTGAGGTTCGGAGCACTCGGGCTTGTTTTGATCATAGCTCTCTCATTCAAACTCGGAATTGCATACCGTTTTTTTTTTCATGGATTCCTCACTCTTCCAGGAACATTCTGTCAAATTTTCAAGATTTTTTGCAACCGGTTCGACCGGTTGGCATCCGGTTCAGCCGGTTCATCGAGTTAGCCGGTGTAGAACACTGATTTTTGGTAATTATTTTGATCATATCTCCCTTTTCCGAACTCGGAATTGCGTACCATTTTTTTTCATGGATTCCTCACTCTTCCAGGAACATTCTGTCAAATTTTCAAATTTTTTTTGCAACCTGTTCGACCGGTTGGCATCCAGTTCAGCTGGTTCAGCCAGTTCAGCCGGTTCAGCCGGTTCAGCCAGTTCAGCCGGTTCATCAAGTCAGTTGGTGTAAAACACTGATTTTGGGTAATTTTGGGACCCAAATTCTACATGGCTCAGGCCCATAAACTCCAGATCGGTTTTGGGCAATGTTGTGGGCCCATTTTGGGCCTTGGTTTGGGTTCCTTGCAGCCCACCACGAATCCATATGGATTCTTGGTGGTGAAGCAAGCTGAAAACTGAAGGGAGTGAGTCGGCCTCGTAAGTGCAAGAGAAATAATGGGGGGAGTGTTTTCCATGCTGATGGAGGGGATTTCGGTGTTGAAGGGGAAGGAACCCAAGAGGCTCAAATGCTGAGAGGGGTATGAGTATAAAAGGCGAGAAGATAGGAGGGCAAGGAGAAGGAGGGCACTAGGGAGAGGGGATATTTTGCTGGTGAGAAAAATAGAAGGTCAGGGCACCTTTTGAGTTAAGAGCGTGGGGGAAAGATTCAGCACTGTGGTTATTTCGAAGAGGAGGGCTACAACATCTCATTTTTTGGAGGTCATCATCGGCATACACAGATCATATCTGGTGGAGATTCTGAGGTAAGTGGGCTGAATTTTTTTTTTTTACCTGCAGTATATCTTCATCTTCTTCATATGCATTTTCTCCTTCCGCATCATCTTTTATTTCCTTTGATATGAAGATTGTATTGCTTGGGTGTGGGTAATAAAGGCCACACATGATTGTTGTTGATTGGTTATGAATGGTTTAGAAACTTTTTGACCAAATTTAAGATTTTTCATCAACCGGCTAAACCGGTTCAACCGGTTCAGCGCCATAGCTGGCTACCTCTGTCAGCCATGAGGAACCCCTAACCTTTCTTTGTCCGGTTCTCACTCATCCGGGCTCGGAATTGAGAACCGTTTCTTTTGTTTATTTCCTTATTCAGCTAGAAACTTCCTGGATAAATTTGGGATTTTTTATCAACCGTCTGAACCAGTTAGGAACCGGTTCAACCGGTTCAGCACCATAGCTGGCTGCCTCTGTCAGCCATGAGGAACCCCTGACCTTTCTTTGTCCGGTTCTCACTCATCCGGGCTCAGAATTGAGAACCGTTTCTTTTTTTTTATTTCCTTATTCAGTTAGAAACTTCTTGGCCAAATTTGGGATTTTTTATCAACCGTCTGAATCGGTTGGGAACCGGTTCAACCGGTTCAGCACCATAGCTGGCTGCCTCTGTCAGCCATGAGGAACCCCTGACCTTTCTTTGTCCGGTTCTCACTCATCCGGGCTCAGAATTGAGAACCATTTCTTTTGTTTATTTCCTTATTCAGTTAGAAACTTCTTGGCCAAATTTGGGATTTTTTATCAACCGTCTAAACCAGTTGGGAACCGGTTCAACCGGTTCAACACCATAGTTGGCTGCCTCTGTTAGCCATGAGGAACCCCTGACCTTTCTTTGTCTGGTTCTCACTCATCCGGGCTTGGAATTGAGAACCGTTTCTTCTGTTTGAATCATCACTCATTTAGGAGTTTTCTAAAAAAATTTGGGAATTCTTATCAATAGGTTGTACCAGTTGAGAACTAGTTCAACCTATTATACGGGAGGACTTTAGGTAGCCCTCGATTTTGGCATTTTTCGAGCCCTTATCCATTGAGGCTCAAACCCATTTGCTATAGGGCACTTGTAAGCCATCTTGAAGGTTTAAGTCAGTGTTTGATTTCAGTTAGTATGGGCAATTTTGAAGTTATGGGTGGTGTGGTTTAGATGAGTCTAGTTCTATTTGTATGACATTTGGGGAGTCCCTTACCTCATTTCAACCAGCTATCTTCCTTTTTGGCACAAGCTTTGATGCTTGATTTTGAATACATGTGACTCATGCCCAATTGGTGTCTCAGCTGATTTGTGTTCAGCTGGTGCTCCTTGATTGAGGAAGTGATCAACAAAATTTATACCTATAACACCATACACTAGGGTAGCAAATACAAAGCTACTATAGTATAGTGGCTCTAGGGTCGTTCACTGGGAATGACTAACAAGCAATCAAGGATACCAATTCCAAGTGAATTGGTCTTGTTTCATTTCACGGTTAGCTTAAGAAATAAAACACAAACTTTGATTTGTAAAGGTTGAGACTTAAACTAACTAACTTAACAGAAGTTTGGAATAATTTAGGAAGAAAAACATTCCTTGGAGATCTAGGTTCACTGGGGTGGTTCCTCATGCAAAAGACACGGCTCTGGTCAGATGGTTCATTTCCTCGCATTAGAGATTCAACTTATAGTCAATTCTCTAACCGGTGATGTACAGAGACTCCTTCAATTAGATTTCACTTTAATTCTCTCACTGATACAACTTGCAATGGTTCATGCCTCTCACGAGCACTTACCATTCAAGGTGATCTTTAACCTTGGACTTCCCTTCACAAACTCGCAAGAGATAACTAATGGATGTCTCCTAGGAGTCCAAAAGCTTACCAAGTGTTGGTAATTCCAGAAAATCCTACCTTGAAGTCACCTACCAGAGGCTCGCAAGGGGTAAACTAGTGCATTTCCACGGTTGGAAATCACTTGCCTTACCAAGTGTTGGCCCAGGTGACTCCAAGGTGTTTTAAGTTAACTAAAAACATTGAAATCACTAAAGGATTTCACTTCCTCTTCATTACTAGCTAAAACCACAGAGCTTTGCATTTTTTGCACTTGGAACCTTCCCCGGCAACCCTAGCTCCAAGGAATTGGAGGTTTAGTTACTCATTCTCTGGGGAAAACTCCTCAGAGAATTCATAACTTAAAAATAAAATGAAAATAAAAAGTGAGAAGGTAAGGCAGTAGAAAGAAAAGACCTTTACTTGCTTACCAAACGTTTACAGAAGGAACTCCTCTCTGAGAACAGGCTCCCGAGAGGTATATATATCAAACCAATATAAAACTAATTGTTACAAAGATATTTGGTCTTTTTACTAACTTAAAAACTAAGGAATCATGTAATTGGTGGTTTACAAGGAGTATTTTGGGATTTAGACAACAAAAATCTAATGGAAAATATCTCCCAATGTCGGTAGCAAGCTTCGGGAGGCTTCAGGAACCATTTCGCAGGAGTAAAATGGTGTCTGCGAAATTTCGCAGACACCCGAGAGGGCTGCGAAATATTTTCGCAACACCAAGCTATCTTCACCAGGCTGCAAAGTTGGCTTCCATCTTGAGTTTTCCAGCTCCCTTCTCGCGGCATGGTTCGTGCATCGTCAGAAGGAGAAACACCTTACTGTACAAAAGTGCTGCGAAATTCTCGCAACAAATGGTTGATTCCGCAACACCTTAGAGTGATTGACTTGTAATGGCTGCAACTTCTTCGTTTCAACTCCGAATCGCGCACCGTTTGAAGCATTGGATTGTTGACTTCCTGAGCTTTGAAATGGTATATAGCATGCATCATTTGGACTTCAGAAAGTGCTCCAAAAGTGGCTGCTACGACTGTCATCAAGAATAGGCTTCATGGCAGATTCTCTTTGCTTTTTCTCCTTGCAATCCGGATTCACTCTTGGCAATTGAATTCTAAGCTTTGCCCAAGATTCCTCATAGCTCTCCTCAGTCTTGACTTGCTTTGGTGATCAAAATACTAACAAAAACACCAAAACTTACACAAAGTGATCAAAATTGCTTTAAAGGATCCTTAACATGCCAATTGAGTTAAAAGGCCTAAACTACTACTCAAAAGTGTTAAAAAGGATTAATTAAAGGCTATCAAATAGCACTTTTTGAGTAGTAATCACTCCCCCCAACCGACATATTGCTAGTCCCTTAGCAATATAGGAGAGAAAATTAAAAATAAATAACAAACTAATCTAAAATTTACAACATCATGCTGAAAGGAAATAATTCTCAAGTGGCATGATGATCTAATTCTCACATGAAGCATTGAAGAAATACGAACCCAAATCTCAACAAGAGTCATAACAACTATGCTAAACACTGTCAATCAAGGGAATGCATTATGCAAACTGAAGTTTTAAAATCATTTCACTTTCTAAGAACTAAACTTCAATCTTCCACAAAAATCTATTTGTATTGGTTCCTTAGGTTCCGAGAATAATATGCTACTAATCTCACCCCCCAACCTATCTCTTTTCAACACTTTAGCAAACTGACCAAAATCAATAAGAAAAGAACACACTTTCATCATTTTTTTTTTTTTTTTTTTCAAGGTAGCTTTATGGGGTACTCTTTCTGACTTGTCCATGTAATGGGGGTTCATCGATGACTCCCAACCAATTAAGGTTTAGGGCACCAAGTTTTAAGGATCTTTCAACCACTAACTCCTCGGATTTTTCCCCGGACTTTTAAGAATGAGATTCTAATACCCAAACATCTACCATATGCTAACTCTACCTATTCACCCTTGTAACGAGCATTGAGGTCGGTGACTCCCAACCAATTAAGGCTTAGGGCACCAGGCTTTAAAGGCTTTCACCATATGCCCCTCAAACCTTGCTCGGGTTTCAAGGCAAGCAAACAACTTTCTTTATTTCAAAGGCTCATTGGCCTTTTGCAGGGTGTTTCAATTTTTATCAAATGAGGTCAAATATACCAAGTCTCAAAATTATCCTAAGTCAAGAGGGAAATAGCTTTTCATCTTATAATCGGAAACTAATGTGCACAGTGTGTGGATAGCTTAAAGTGGAATAACTAAATTCAATTTCAGTAGAAGTTTCAACAATTAAACCACTTTAGTAAGCATAATCCATACTCTAAGTCAAGTGAAAAACAACAGTTCAATTTCTCTTGGTTTAATTTGAAAATTTTTCCTCAAAATTCATGGAGTATGTAACACTAGTAAAACGTAAAATCTACAACTAATTAACCAATATAATTGCAATACCAAAAAGACTTAGAATACTTCCTTCCTCATACCCCCCAACCGAACTGAGCATTGTCCTCAATGTGATTTGAGTGACTGCAATAAAAGGGAGGAAGTGGTACCTCCATGCTGATATCAAATTCGAATATTGATTGGGGAAAACCACATGTTTCAAAAAGAATAGAATATGTGAGAAAAGGAAATAAGAATAACTTAATGCTAACTTTTAACAAGAAATATTCAACTTGTATTACTTTGAGTTCATTTGATTACAATGCAAAAGACAAGTAATCACAAGGAATCCCATATATAATACCAAAATACTGGGACTTCATTTCAACTAAAACAAAACAAACATGCATAAAAACATAAATAGCAAATATATATAATGTCTGATGAGTGGGGTGATGGTGCTAGGCAGAAGGATCTGCCTCCTCTGTAGGTGGATCAGCTGGGGCTTCGGGCTCTGGAGGATGAGACTCTGAAGGCTGAGAGTATGGCTCTGGAGGAGTAGAAATGGAGGGCTCTACAGCTTGTGGCAGATCGAAATGGACTTGAAGCTGCCTTAGGATGGCAGCTTGTTGAGCCTGAGAGGCTAACATCTGCTCCTGGCATGCTTTAATGGCTGCCAATTCCTGAGCAAAATTGCTCTGAGAAGCTGTAAGAGTCTCCAATGCACGGTACAGCTCTCGATATTCAGATATAGGGATGGCCATCCTCGGCTCAGCTGATGTGGATGGCTGTGATGGAGCAGGTGCAGCTGGTGGAGCTCGAGGGATGGCAGGAGTAGCAAGTGTTATACCTTCAGGTGCATGTCTTGGGGAGGCTCTCCTTGCTGCTGGCTGAGGCTGCCCAGGCTGATCAACTTTGTAGGTCGTCATATTATTCCATTTATCAAGAGTAAATGGCTCACGGCATATTCTCTTTTTCTCCTGCTGAGGCTCAGCCGGGTATCCTAGATGTTCCAAAATTTGGCATAGCAGCCGTGGGAAGAGGAGTGGAATGCAATCTGCTCTTTGAAGTTTCTTCTTGTGAACCTTCTCCTCAAAGTAGAGAAGGGCTGCCATGATAAGATGATGAGGCCCAAAGAAGAATCCTTCTGACATCTTGTACAGGGCTTCCAAGAGAATTCCCCTTCTTTGGGTCCAATGCTGCAGGGGATATATATTATGCCTCAAAAAGGCATCAATCAAAAACATAACTGGAGGTAGCTCCCCCCTCAGCAGATGCGATCGATTTGCAGCTCCTCTGGTTAGGGTGCGAACCATCTCTAGCTCAGTAGGATTTGCCCAAGCTTTAATATTGTCGAATTGGGTTGGCTCAAAAGGAATTTGCAAGGCTTCAACAATATGTCTTGCTCCCAAAATACCATGTCTCCCATCAATTGTGAAATGGATTAGAGTTGGATTTCTTACCTCTTTGGTTGTCATGGACTGGTAGAAATCTGTGGCTATCCGAGGATAGAAAAAATCCCTTGGAGCTAGAAGATGCTCCATATGGTACCTCCTCAGCAGCTGGAATGATTGGGCAAGCTCTGGCCTCTCTCTAAATGCTGCTAAGTCGAAGCAAAGCTCAGAATGGAATGCCCGAGTTCGACAATCCAAGTTCCCTTCGATTGGGGGCTGAGGCAGCATTGGCCTCCTAATCACTTCTTCTAGAGGTGCTTCAGCTGCAATTTGGGGCTCTGGAATTGGCGCTTGAGGCTCCTGAGCTTTTTCTTGGGGTGCCGGAGATGGTACCGGCGATGGAATTGGCAGGGGACTCAGCGAGGGAACCGGCGACGACACTGGAGTTTGAACCGGTGAAGGATTTGGTGAAGATACCGGAGATTGAACCGGTGATGGATTTGGGGATTGCTCAGGGGATTGCTCAGTCAAATCAATTGGTTCTGAGCTCTCAACCCTGGGTTTCTTCTTCAATGGCCGACCGCTTGACCTTGTTAAATATCGCCTTGCCGGCGGTTTTGGTGGCGCCGGCTTCACTGGAGGAGGATTTGGTCTCGACGGCGAAGGCTTTAGAGCAGGTTCTGGAACAGAACCTGGACTTGGCTCCTTTCGCAGACTCCTTTTGCGGTTCGAAGGGGATGAAGACTTTGCCCCTCGCGTTCATGCCATTTTGGAATACCGAAACTTTGGCTGGTGCTGCTGAACGGAGAAGGTGACCGGAGGTTCGGACGGCGTGGCTTGGTGAAGAAGACGAAGGGGCTACGAGAATGGTGCTCTGATTTTTGAAACCCTTTTCGCAGCACTTTTGACCGGTATAAATAGGAAAAACAGAAGCCCAAGGATCAGTTTAAGTTTCGCAACAAAACGCCAATTTCGCAGCAACTTGCCATTTTCGCAGCAACTTCGCAGTGAGTTTCGCAGCTGCGAAATTGATGTCACTGTGCTGCGAAGTGGCACTCGTGTGCCAAATCCACTTTCCCAATTGCGAAATGCCCTGCGGAATGGGACTTTTGGTGTGAAATCACGCTTTTCCATTTCGCAATGAGTTTCGCAGCTGCGAAATGGGTGCTACTGTACTGCGAAGTGGCACTCGTGTGCCAAAACCACTTTCGCAACTGCGAAATACACTCGCAGAGACTTTTACAGTGCTGCGGAATGGTTTGGCAGTAAAATGCTCATTTCGCAGAGGTTTCCTTCACCCTGCGAAATTTCGCAGAGCTCTGTTTTTCCCCTGTTTTTGCTCTGTTTCGGCTCCAATTTCGACCCGATTTTTTTCTTTTCAATCCCCTTGAAATTTCTTCCACCTGGGATCATATAAAACGATTAAAACACACCTAAAAACATGATTTAAGATCAAAAACTAAGATCAAAAGCATAGAAACAACTTGAAAATTTACAAAATTTACAAAAATTTTGGACTGTGGTAAAACCACGTCCAGCAAACCCTTTTCACTTAAGCTTTTTGAGGTTCAAGGAGGTTGATTGCCTTCTTTTCTGGTTTGAATGGCTCCATGAACGGCTTAAGACGATATCCATTGACTCTAAAGCTGTCCTTGCCATTGGAATTCAATAAGTCCACCACTCCATTGGAATATACTCGGTGAATAATAAATGGACCAATCCACCTTGATTTGAGCTTCCCAGGAAAGATATGGAGTCTTGTGTCATACATCAAAACTTTTTGCCCTTCCTGAAATTCCTTGTTGGAGATGAGTTGATCATGCCACTTCTTCATCCTCTGCTTTGCAACTTTGGAATTGATATAAGCATTATTTCTTAATTCCTCCATCTCATTAAGGTCTAGAAATCTCTTTTCTCCGGCCTTGATCAAATCCATATTCAGCTTCTTTATTGCCCACCAACCCTTGTATTCAACTTCCACAGGGAGATGGCATGCTTTGCCATAGACAAGACGATAGGGAGACATCCCAAGAATAGTCTTATAAGCTGTTCTATATGCCCACAATGAATCATGAAGCCTAATAGACCAATCCTTTCTGTTGGAATTCACCACTTTCATCAAGATGTTCTTTATTTCCCTATTAGCTAGCTCAACTTGCTCGGAAGTCTGAGGATGATAAGGTGTAGCCACCTTATGCTTCACTCCATACTTGGATAACAAAGCTTCAAAAGGTTTGTTGCAAAAATGAGCTCCTCCATCACTGATTATAGCTTTGGGCACCCCAAATCTTGAGAATATGTTCTCCTTAAGAAACTTGAGAACCACCCTGTGATCATTTTGTTTATAGGGGATTGCCTCAACCCATTTAGAAACATAATCCACCCCCACCAAGATGTAAGAATTACCAAAAGACATTGGGAAAGGTCCCATGAAGTCAATGCCCCAAACATCAAATAACTCTACTATTAGAATGGGGTTCATAGGCATTTGATTTCTTTTTGTTAGCTTTCCAAGCCTTTGGCATCTATCACAACTCCTACACATGATGTGGGCATCTTTAAAAAGAGATGGCCAAGTAAACCCTGATTGCAATACCTTCATGGCTGTTTTCTGAGAGGCAAAGTGGCCTCCACATGCATTCTCATGACAATGAGATAGAATCCCTTGCTGCTCATCTTCAGGGACACATTTCCTAATAATCTGATCTGCACAATACTTAAAGAGAAAGGGCTCTTCCCAATAATAAGAATGAATTTTGGCAAAGAAGTGCTTCCTGTCCTGTGCATTCCACTCACTTGGAATTTCACCAGTTACTAAATAATTAGCAATATGAGCATACCAAGGAGTTTTCACTAGGAACATGAGTGATTCTTCAGGAAAATCATCATTGATAGGCAAGGGATGGGAATTATGTGCTATAACTAACCTTGACAAGTGGTCAGCTACTACATTCTCCACTCCTTTCTTATCTTTGATTTGAAGATCGAACTCTTATAACAAAAGAATCCATCTAATCAACCTTGCTTTTGCATCTTGCTTTGTCAATAAATACTTCAAGGCTGAATGGTCAGTAAAGACAATGATGAAAGACCCCACTAAATAAGCTCGAAATTTGTCCAAAGCAAATACCACAACTAACAATTCTTTCTCTGTAGTTGTGTAGTTCCTCTGAGCTTCGTTTAGTGTTTTACTTGCATAGTAAATCACATAGGGCTTCCCATCTTCTCTTTGGCCAAGCACAGCTCCTATAGCAAAGTCACTGGCATCACACATCAATTCAAAAGGTAATTGCCAGTTAGGGGCTCTCACTATTGGAGTTGTTGTTAAAAATTTCTTCAGTTGATCAAAGCTATTTTGACACCTTTCATCCCATATAAACTTAGTATCCTTAGCTAACAGCTCACAAAGAGGTTTTGAAAGACTTGAAAAACCTTTTATAAACCTCCTATAGAACCCTGCATGGCCAAGGAACTGCCTTACTCCTTTTACAGTTGTTGGAGATGGTAATTTGGCAATAAGCTCCACCTTTGCTTTATCAACTTCAATGCCTTTTTCAGAGATGATATGGCCAAGGACAATTCCTTGACGTACCATAAAATGGCATTTTTCCCAATTCAGCACAAGATCTTTTTCAATGCATCTATGAAGAACTGCTTCCAAATTAACCAAGCACTCCTCAAATGTACCTCCATATACGGTGATGTCATCCATGAAAACCTCCATAATTCTTTCCACCATATCACTGAAAATACTCAACATACATCTTTGAAATGTAGCAGGTGCATTGCATAAACCAAAAGGCATTCTTCTATAAGCAAATGTTCCAAATGGACATGTAAAAGTGGTCTTTTCCTGATCTGCCAAATCAATTTCAATTTGAAAATACCCTGAATACCCATCCAAGAAACAATAGAATGGATGTCCAGAGACTCTCTCCAGCACTTGATCAATAAATGGCAATGGAAAATGATCTTTCCTAGTGACAGCATTCAGCTTTCTATAATCAATACACACCCTCCAACCTGAAGTGAGGCGTGTAGTAATTTCTTCCCCTTTTTCATTTTGAATCACTGTGATCCCTGACTTCTTTGGTACCACTTGAGTAGGACTCACCCAAGGGCTATCAGAAATAGGGTAAATGATTCCTGCTTGAAGTAGCTTCAGCACCTCAGCTCGCACCACCTCTTGTAGATGAGGATTCAACCTTCTTTGAAATTGACGAATTGGCTTTGCTTCCTCCTCCATATATATATGATGAGTACAAACTAAAGGACTAATGCCTTTCAAGTCAGATATTTGTCATCCTATTGCCTTCTTACACCTCCTGAGAACTTCCATTAAACAATTCTCTTGATGATGGGTCAAAGATGAAGATATCACAACAGGACATTGATTATTTTCTTCAAGATATGTATATTTCAGCTCCACAGGTAAAGGCTTCAGATTTAGTTTTGGAATTTCTTCTTCAACAGCTGCCTCCTCTTCTTCATTGAACAAAGGTAGAATTCCTTCTATCTTTCTCCAACTTTGTAGAGTAGCAAGCCCAATAGGAGATTCAGAAAAACCTTCCTCAATATCCACAAGACTTTCATTCAACTTGTCTTGCATATGTTGATTGCAGTGCTCCTCCACCAAAGTATCAATTATACATAGCTCTTCTGGACCTTCTTCTTCTTCCGGAGTCATTTGCTTTTTAGACATGTAGAAAATATTTAGATCCAGTGTCATATTACCAAAAGTGAGTTGCATAAGCCCATTTCTACAGTTGATGATTGCATTTGAAGTAGCAAGAAATGGCCTTCCAAGGATGATAGGAACTAAATTAGCTTCCTTTACAGTAGGATCTGTATCAAGAACAATAAAATCTACTGGATAGTAGAAATTATCTACTTGAACCAATACATCCTCAATTACCCCTCTTGGAATTTTCACTGATCTATCTGCCAAAGATAAAGTGATTGTTGTTGGCTTTAACTCTCCAAGTCCCAATTGCTTGTAGACAGAGTATGGAAGAAAATTCACACTTGCTCCCAAATCTAACAAGGCTTTCTCTACTACCTTTCCTCCAATCATGACTGAAATGGTAGGACTTCCAGGGTCTTTGTACTTCAAAGGAGACTTACATTGTAAGATTGCACTTACTTGCTCAGTCAAGAAGGCTTTCTTGTTTACAGTCAACCCTCTTTTGATAGTACACAAGTCCTTTAAGAATTTTGCATACGTTGGAACTTGTTTGATCATATCCAGCAGTGGAATATTAACTTTCATTTGCCTCAAGACTTCTAGGATTTCAGCTGCATTTCTAACCCCCTTTTTCCCCTGTAATGCTTGAGGAAAAGGTGGAGAAGTTGGTTTCTTCAGCATTTCTTCCTTCAGAAGCTCCTTCTCTGGAATTGTTTTCCTTGTTGCATCAGAGTCCTTCTTTTCTTCACTGATCTCACTCTCTTTATCTTCCATTTCCTTCCCTTTCTTCATCTCTTCTTCTTTTTCAACATGTGGCTTGGGTGTTGGCTGCTCAATTTTCTTACCACTCCTTAGAGTGATTAAAGCCTTCACATCTTTCACCTGTGATGATTCTCCCTCATGGCTTTCCACTTCATGGACACCTTTGGGATTTTGGTGAGGTTGAGAAGGAAATCTTCCTTTTTCTTGCAGTGTATTCAAATTTGTAAGCCTTGAAATTGAATATTGGATGTTATCAAACTTTTGGTTCATATCATTTTGCATTCCATCCATTCTTTTGTTCAACACACTCTCCATTCTATCCATTCTTTGATCAACTCGAGCATTGGTGGCTTCTTGCTTTCCCACAAAATCTCCCACTACCTTGCTGAGATTGGCTATTATTTGTTCAATACTTGAAGATTGCTGAGATGGTGGATCCGGCTATTGGTATTGAGTTGCTCTGGCCTTCCATGAGAAATTTGGATGATTCCTCCAACTTGAATTGTAGGTATTTCCATAAGGAGCATTGTTATTGGGCCTGAATTGTCCAACAACATTTGCTTGATCTCTATACATTTCCCTTTCAACTGAAATTGCAGGGCACTCCTCCACCAAATGTTCATATGACTGACAATTGGGACACAACTTCACTTGCACTGGTGCTTCAACAACAGCTTGCACTTCATGCATTCTTTTCAACTCCAGCTCCTCCAATCTTCTTATCATAGCTGCCAACTTTGCCTTCATGTCATCATCTTCTTTCAAATTATACATCCCAGCCTTTGCATTGTAAGCATTCAACTGAGACTTCATCTTTCCCACTTCTCCTTTGGTTGGTTCATCCCATCCCCTTGAAACATCAGCTACATAGTTCAAGAAATCCATAGCTTCCTCTGGATTTTTGCTCATGAAATCTCCTCCACACATTGTCTCGAGGAGTTGCTTCATTGAGGAGGACATACCATCATAAAAATAACTCACCAATAGCCAAGTATCAAAGCCATGGTGAGGACAAGCATTTATAGCTTCCATGTATCTCTCCCAACACTCATAGAATTTCTCATTCTCTTTAGCTGAGAAGTTTGAAATTTGCCTTTTCAAGCCATTTGTTCTATGAGTAGGAAAAAATTTCTTTAGGAATTCAGCTTGTAGATCAGTCCAAGAGCGGATACTCCTTGGCCTTAAAGAATTAAGCCAAATTTTGGCCTTATCCTTTAAAGTAAAAGGAAATAACTTAAGCCTCATCAAGTCAATTGAAGCTCCTCCCTCTTGGAATGTATTACAAACATCTTCAAATTCCTTGATGTGTGCATACGGATTTTCACTTTCCATCCCATGGAAAGTTGGTAGAAGTGGAACAAGATACGGTCTGATCACTAGCTGCTCTGTAGGGGGCACTATACATGATGGTGCACTCATACGAGGTGGATGCATACGGTCCCTCATTGATCTGAATTCATTGAGATTGTCTTGACGACCTTGGTGACTATGCTGATCTTCAGGTGCAGCCTCCATGATGTTCAAGATTACTTCAAATTCTCCTTTCTGAGGTGTATCACACTTAACAAGCCTACCTCCAATGTCTCGTATCCACTTGGGCATACACAACTAGTATCTATCTGCAAATTAAATAAAAACAGAGGACAACAAGAAAAAAAAAAAAAAAACAGAGCTACAACAACAAAATTAAACTAGGCTAAATTTAAAAAGATAAACTTAGATTGTAAATAAACAAAGAAAAATGAAAATTAGTAAAGTGAAAGAAACTTTACCAACTTGTGATGAAAATCACAAGTGCTCAAAAATGGTATCACAATGAACTTGACACTCATTCCCCGGCAACGGCGCCATTTGACTCATGCCCAATTGGTGTCTCAGCTGATTTGTGTTCAGCTGGTGCTCCTTGATTGAGGAAGTGATCAACAAAATTTATACCTATAACACCATACACTAGGGTAGCAAATACAAAGCTATTATAGTATAGTGGCTCTAGGGTCGTTCACTGGGAATGACTAACAAGCAATCAAGGATACCAATTCCAAGTGAATTGGTCTTGTTTCATTTCACGGTTAGCTTAAGAAATAAAACACAAACTTTGATTTGTAAAGGTTGAGACTTAAACTAACTAACTTAACAGAAGTTTGGAATAATTTAGGAAGAAAAACATTCCTTGGAGATCTAGGTTCACTGGGGTGGTTCCTCATGCAAAAGACACGGCTCTGGTCAGATGGTTCATTTCCTCGCATTAGAGATTCAACTTATAGTCAATTCTCTAACCGGTGATGTACAGAGACTCCTTCAATTAGATTTCACTTTAATTCTCTCACTGATACAACTTGCAATGGTTCATGCCTCTCACGAGCACTTACCATTCAAGGTGATCTTTAACCTTGGACTTCCCTTCACAAACTCGCAAGAGATAACTAATGGATGTCTCCTAGGAGTCCAAAAGCTTACCAAGTGTTGGTAATTCCAGAAAATCCTACCTTGAAGTCACCTACCAGAGGCTCGCAAGGGGTAAACTAGTGCATTTCCACGGTTGGAAATCACTTGCCTTACCAAGTGTTGGCCCAGGTGACTCCAAGGTGTTTTAAGTTAACTAAAAACATTGAAATCACTAAAGGATTTCACTTCCTCTTCATTACTAGCTAAAACCACAGAGCTTTGCATTTTTTGCACTTGGAACCTTCCCCGGCAACCTTAGCTCCAAGGAATTGGAGGTTTAGTTACTCATTCTCTGGGGAAAACTCCTCAGAGAATTCATAACTTAAAAATAAAATGAAAATACAAAGTGAGAAGGTAAGGCAGTAGAAAGAAAAGACCTTTACTTGCTTACCAAACGTTTACAGAAGGAACTCCTCTCTGAGAACAGGCTCCCGAGAGGTATATATATCAAACCAATATAAAACTAATTGTTACAAAGATATTTGGTCTTTTTACTAACTTAAAAACTAAGGAATCATGTAATTGGTGGTTTACAAGGAGTATTTTGGGATTTAGACAACAAAAATCTAATGGAAAATATCTCCCAATGTCGGTAGCAAGCTTCGGGAGGCTTCAGGAACCATTTCGCAGGAGTAAAATGGTGTCTGCGAAATTTCGCAGACACCCGAGAGGGCTGCGAAATATTTTCACAACACCAAGCTATCTTCACCAGGCTGCAAAGTTGGCTTCCATCTTGAGGTTTCCAGCTCCCTTCTCGCGGCATGGTTCGTGCATCGTCAGAAGGAGAAACACCTTACTGTACAAAAGTGCTGCGAAATTCTCGCAACAAATGGTTGATTCCGTAACACCTTAGAGTGATTGACTTGTAATGGCTGCAACTTCTTCGTTTCAACTCCGAATCGTGCACCGTTTGAAGCATTGGATTGTTGACTTCCTGAGCTTTGAAATGGTATATAGCATGCATCATTTGGACTTCAGAAAGTGCTCCAAAAGTGGCTGCTACGACTGTCATCAAGAATAGGCTTCATGGCAGATTCTCTTTACTTTTCTCCTTGCAATCCGGATTCACTCTTGGCAATTGAATTCTAAGCTTTGCCCAAGATTCCTCATAGCTCTCCTCAGTCTTGACTTGCTTTGGTGATCAAAATACTAACAAAAACACCAAAACTTACACAAAGTGATCAAAATTGCTTTAAAGGATCCTTAACATGCCAATTGAGTTAAAAGGCCTAAACTCCTACTCAAAAGTGTTAAAAAGGATTAATTAAAGGCTATCAAATAGCACTTTTTGAGTAGTAATCAACATGTTGCGTGGCTGACTCACCCTCTGTTGTAGCACATGGCTAGGGACCACAGGTATGCATCGTTGGTTTTGATTGTTGAATCATATGCATGCATGGTGCTTAATCCTGAATGTTTGTTATGTGTTTATCTATGTTTGGCTGACCTTTTATACAGCGCATGGCTAGGGACCACAGGTACGCACCCATTGTTTTGGTTGGTTGAATTCATATGCATGCCAAATACCAATTAGGATTGTGTGATTCATGACATCTATTTAGGCTAGGGTTTCATTTTTGACCCATATGCTCCCACATACCCAATTCATTAGTAGAGACCGAGTTCCGGGCCTAGAGGGGTGCTACCTCGCATGAGGTACCTTCCCAATGGGTAACCTGATCCCCGGACCCAGAATCTAGTTTTCGCAAACCGCTTTTACTAGGGTCATTAGGGGTTTTTGTTCTTACTTAATTTTTCCCATTTTAAAAATAAAAAATAAAAAGTAAGTGGCGACTCCATACAACACTGTTCCTCACCGGGGGCGGGTTTTTCAAAACTAGAAAACTCAACTTTTTCATTCTTTCTTTTCTTTTAAAAGCGAGTCGCGCCGGTCCGGTGGATCGGGTGAGGGTCCACAATTAGGCTTTAGAAAGACCTTTTCAACCTCAATAGACTTTGGAACACTAGTTCCACTCCAATTTAATATTGGAGGATAGCTCTCGTATACACGAGTGACATATTTCAATCCAATAAGTGGAATAGCTTCATATGCCCAAACTTGGAAGGCATATGGAAATCCAACAAGACTATATGCTTCAACTATAGCTTCTCTCTTTGCTTTATTCTTATCTTGGTATTGGGATACCCGGTTCTCCATAGCTCTTTGAAAACCAAATAGTGTCCTCTCATAACAAATCCCCCCACCCCTCCCCCCACATGGATACTTGTTAAAAGCCTCCAAATTATCAACTAAAGCAACCCATTTCATATCCATTAAATTTTTCCTTTCTTTTCCAAATAAAACATGCTCTAAAAAATACAAAAGTGCCAACTTTATCACCTCTTCATCTTCATATTCCTTTTTTTTTATTTTTCTTATTCTTTTTCTTTTGTTTTTACCTCTCCTAAAGAAAGAAAAACTTTCTCCAATGCATCATTGCGCACCTTGTTTTCTCGTTTAAAGTGTGTGTCCCTTATTCGTAATGATTTTTGGTCACATTTTGAAATAGGACAAAAACTCAAGCCTGTAATTAATGCAAACTCTTCTTTACTAAATCTTAAGTCGTTTGACTTTAATAAAATTCATATTTCATTGTCTTTTTTGGTTTCACAATGACGTAACAACAATTGATGAACAATTTAGGTTGAAAATCTAAGTTTGGGAAAGAGTAAAAAATGACCAAAACATGATTTTCTAAACATCTCCAATTGTGGTTTAGTCAATTTCTTCTTAATATTTTCAATGGCTACCAAGTGAGACAAACATGCAATTTTTCCAAGAAAGTACTCATCTTTAGGTATTTTAGATATAAAAGATAGGAAAAGAAGAGGAATGTTAATCTGCAAGATAATAACAAATTGTAAAAATATCAATATAAATTGAGTAAAATTATAGTATAAAACTTATCCAACTATGTTAAATCCATCATTTCGTATTACTTCTTAACATAGACTTTATTTTCATATTATTTAAGGATGTCATGTCAAATGCTAATATTCTAAAGATATTATTTTATTAATGCATTTGAAGCAGTTATATTTTACTAAGTTGCAGCAAAAAAAAAAAAGCAAACATTATTCTAATGTTTATTGAAATTTGAAACAAAACCAAACCATTTTGAAATGGAACCTGTTGATAATGAACTTGATAGCAGTTAAGTTCAGTTTTTTCTTAACATATATATTTAAATCAAAATTCTAAATATTTTGATAAAATGATTTCATAAAAATTATATTCAAATACGTTATAAATTCATAACAAATAACTTCACTCCACAAATTTTCAAAATCTTTTAATGGTGAATTTGATAGTAGTTAAAGTTTAGTTTTTTCTAATCATTCAAATATTGCTTTAAACCTTGGACTATAACCTCACTGAGAAAATTTTCAACTTCAATTCCATAAAAGTTTTATTCAATTAGATTATCAATTCATGAAGTATAAATTCATAAAATAAAAAAATAAAAAAAAAATAATCGATTACAAGGGATAAAATTTATAAAAAAAAAAAAACCCAAAATTTCAAGTAGAAAATTAATGCTTACTAAATCAGTTGATTTCTTTTCATTTTCTGATGATGATGACGAGGTTTCAAAACCTTGCTTTATTTCACTTCCCTTTTTTCCCAAAATTTTATACCTCTTCCATTTCGTATTTTTCATCAGCGAATTTTCTTCTTCCGCCATTTTCATAAACTAAATCAACACACAATATCAAAAAGATGAAAAATAGGGTTTGATTTAAAAATAAATAAAAAGGAACCAAAATAAGACACTTAGGGTTTCTTCTCATTTCATGGATGAAGGTTTATTGTACAGTTCGAAAAACTGAAATCAAATAAAGAAACAATGAAACTTACTTTCTGTTTTTTCCTTGTGTTGTGTTGTCTTTTTGTCCTCTTGCAATGAATGGAAAAATCCTTCATGATTTCTTTCTTGCAAGTTAACAAATGGAACAAATGGGTTTGCAGGGTAAGAAAGGGACACAACACAGGAGAAAATTGGAGTTGGAGGGAAAATGGGCTAAAAAGATAGCTGAGGGGTATTTTTATCCAACTTGGGTCATTTTTGAGACTTAATAAGTGGGGGGTTAGTTTTGCAATATTGAGATAATTTTATCCCTTTTAATCGGTTATCCCTAAAGATAATGGTTCTGCAATCTCTTTTAGTACTTTCTTTCTTTTTATGGGATCTATAAAAATTTGCTTAAGACACAAGATTTTTTAATCCTATGTCTCCACTTAAAAATTGTAGGAGATAGATCGTAAGGTATGACATATACTAAAAACTCACTTGGCATAGTTGGGGTCCAAATAGCTTGGCAATATCAATAATTGGATCATCATGGGAGTAGTCATCCTTCAACTCTTCATCATGGGTTTTTGTGTAAGTTGAAGGTGTCCACAATCTTCTATGTCAACGTTCACACCCATTAGAAAGTTGTTCCTATCCACTTCATCAGTTGTAACATCCTCAAATTTTTCATTTTGAAAATCAAAGCCCACATTACTATCATTTTCCTTTGTACTAGATTTTGTGAATCTAGATTCATGCATAACATATATCTCATTTGAACTCTTAACTAAAGTTGCATACATCATCTAATAATAATAATAGGAGAAAACACATTAATATCAAAACATTGAAGTATTAGAAAATACAAATATAATAAATCTGTCACTAACATTTAAGAAATGTTGTTTCAATTCATTCATCTTCAAGTTGAGTCCCTCAATTTCCTTCTTTAGATAACTAAAATTTAACTTTCAGCTTTGTGTTAATTTCACAAACTTCATTCATAATTTCTAGACATAATACACATAAATAAAATAAGAATTTAACACTTACAACATTAAAAAAACCTAAATACTATGACAAATTTGTTCACTTTCAAATAAGACACTTGTTAAATTTAGGTTTTTTATGATACCCGTGGACTTAACTTCCTATAAGTTTATTTATAATGAACTTAACACTGTTTAAGTTCAAGTTCCACATGTTAATTATGGAGTGAACATCTTGTATTATAATAAAGTCCATAAAAAAACAAACATGCATTATTTATGATAGCTAAGTTTAGGTTAAGTTACGCCCATTGATGGCGCACATGCATTATTTGTTGCTTCTACTACCATTACACTAGCAATAATGACAACATATGTTGTAGTTTTATATGAGTCTTTTTCATGTCCTAAGTCATCTTCTTGGCATATTATGAGACAATTGATTAGTACAACCTATCGATTAATGCTCATGTATCCAAATGCTTACAATAACCTTGTTGATGCTCCTCTAAAGTGGGTATTAAGAGTGAATGAAAAGATAGATACAAAATTCAAATAAACTTTAATTATCAGTAACAATGTATGTAATTGCATTACTAAAATTTAAAGGTAAAGAATTACTTAAATTAAACCCTAAAAATATCTTTTCAACCTCAGTAAACCTTGAAGCACTAGTGATTACTACTCAAAAAGTGTTATTTCATAGCTTGTAATTAACTCTTTTAAACACTTTTGAGTAGTAGTTATCACCTTTTAACCCAATTAACATATTAAGGACCCTTGCAATCAATTCTAATCAAATTGTGTTAAATTTTGGTGTTTTGATAACTTTTTTATCACCAAAGCAATCCGAGATTGAGGAGAGTTCTTTGGAATCCATAGCAAAAGATGTCCGGACAAGGCGTCTGGACACACCATCGGAGGGCGGCGGGACGAGTGGCATCGCACATTCCACCCGGATGTCTCACATTCGGAATTCTTCTCCGCCGACATTCCATCCGGATATTTCGCATCCGGCGCTTGACGCCGGATGGGAGAGGAGGGCGTTTCAACTTCCCCGGTCAGACGTATCCGGATCCTCTGATAGCGCTTACCCGGAGAGTTTCGCAACCATTTTGCATAGTGCCACGGTGTTCTCCTGAAGCTTCCCAATATGTCCAACCGACATTTTGAGATATTTTCTACACAGTGCCGCGGTGTTCTCCTGAAGCTTCCCGATATTTGCGACCGAAATTTTGAGATATTTTGCTTTAGATATTTGATGTATAAATCCCCAAACTCTCCTTGTAACCCACCAATTATAGGATTCCTTAGTTATTAAGTTAGGAAAAAGGGTGAATAACCTCTTATATATAGTTTGTAATTTTCTTTGGATAATGAATCTTGGGAGCTTGTTCTCAGAGATCAATCCTTTGTACAGTTTTGGAAGGAAGTAAAATACAGAGCACTTGCTCTGCTTTTCATATATATTTTTGTTTTCTCATTCTTTTTCTTTCTAGCCAACCAAACTCTGAGGATTTTTCCTCAGAGGATGAGAGGCTAGGCTCTTCGTCTCTTGGAGTGAAGAAAGCTAGGTAAGTTTCCACATGCATAAATTGGAAGTTTTGTTGTTTTGGTTCTTAATGAAGAGAAAGTGTGACCCGTTAATGGTTTTTATTTTTTTAGTTAACTTAAAACGCCTTTAAATCACCTGGGCCAACACTTGATAAGGCAAGTGGTCTCCATCCATTGAGATGCACTAGTTTATCTCTTGCGAGCCTTTGGGAGGTGGTTTGAAGGTAGGATTTTCTAGAATAGCCAACACTTGGTAAGCTTTTGGACTCTAAGGAGACATCCATTAGTTATCTCTTGTGAGCTTGTGAAGGGAAATCCAAGGTTAAGGATCACCTTGAATGGCAAGTGCTAAGTGAGAGGTATGAGCCATTGCAAGATGCATCAGTGAGAGGGATTTAGTGTTTGAACCCATTAAAGGGAAGCATCTGTACCACACCGGTTAGAGAATTAACTATATGTTAATTCTCTAATGCGAGGAAAAGAAACAAGTGACCGGAACTCTCCTTTTTGTATGAGGAACCTGAGCCTAGTGATCTAAACTCCAAGAAACACTTTTCTTTGTAATTAAAATCAGTTATTATTTTTTATTAGCTTAAAACCAACCTTTTCCACCAAAGATTATGTTTTCTTTTAAAGCTAACCTTGAAATGAAAAGGCACCAATTCATCTTTGAATTAATATCAATTGTGAAGTGAAAACCCATCCCAGTGAACGATCCTAGAGCCACTATGCTATAGTAGCTTTGTCTTTGCTACCTTAGTTCATGGTGTAATAGGTTATAAATTTTGTTGATTACTCCCTCAATCAAGGAGCACCAACTGGACATGAATCAACTGATACACCAATTGGGAACGAATCAACTAGTTACACTCCAATTTAATATTTGAGGGTAGCTCTCAGAGATTTGAGTAGTACATTTCAATTAAATGAGTAGAATAACCTCATATGCCCAAACCTAGAAGGCATATGCAAATTGAACAAGACTATATGCCTCTCTATAGCTTTTCCCTTTGCTTTCTTCTCATTTTGGTATTTGGATACCCAGTTCTCCACAGCCCTTTGCAACCCAAAAACCATCCTCTCATAATAGATCTCCCTTCATGGATTATTTGTTGAAGTCTCCAATTTTTCCTTTCTTGCCCGAATAAAACATGGTCTAGAAAGTACAAAAGTGTTCACATTACCGCATCTTCATCTTCAGATTCATTCATTTTTTTTTCAACTCTCTTAAAAAAAGGAAAACTTTCTCCAACTTATCATTACACATCTCATTTTCTTCCTTAAAGTATGTATCCCTTATTCATAATGATTTTTTGTCACATTCTAGAATAAGACCAAAACTCAAGCCTATAATTAATACAAACTCATTTTTACTAAATCTTAAGCTCTTTGACTTTAATAAAATCCACATTTCATTGTCCTTTTTGGTTTCGCATTGATGTAACAACAATTTGTGGATAATTTGGGTTGAAAATTTGAGTTTGGGTAGGAGTAAAAAGTGACTAAAACGTGACTTTTAAAACATCTCCAATTATAAAACATCAAATATTTAACATATTTAAACTAAAATTTTAAATATTTAGATTAAATAATTCCATAAATTTTATTCGATTACATTATTAATTCATAATAAATAAATTCATTAAAAAATTTCAAACAAAACCAAAGCAATTTAAAACCTATTGATAATGAACTTAATAGTAGTTAAGTTCAATTTTTTCTTATCATTGAAATATTGCTTCAAACCTTGGAGTATGAACTTACAATGAAAAATTACAACTTTAATTCTATAAATGTTTTATTCAATTACATTATCAATTCATGAAAAATAAATTCATAAAAAAAATTAAAAATCAAAAATTTCAAGTAGAAAATTAATGTTTATCAATTCAGATAATTCATTCTCATTTTCTATTGAGAATGAAGGGTTTTCATAACATCATTTTCTCTCACTTCCTTTTTTTGCTAGGCTTTTATACTTCTTCAGTTTGGTATTCTTCATCAATGAATCTTCTTCTTCCTCCATTTTCATAAATTGAATCAACTCATAATATTAATAAGATAAAAAAATAGGGTTTGATTTTTGAAAAATAAAGGGAATTGATATAAGGCACTTAGGGTTTCTTTTCATTCTAATATCCTGAACTGCAAGAAAGTTCATTTTCAGAGTTCGGAGAAATTGAAATGGAAGGACAAAATGAAACTTACTCTACATTTTCCCCCATGTTGATTTCTCGCTCTCATGTTGGCTTCCCATTTTCTTGGAATGGATAGAGACATGCTGTGTGTTTTCTTTCCTAAAGGGTAATAAATCAGGTTGAAGGATAAGAAATGGGTGCGCAGAATAAGGGGTGGGTTGAAGGGAAAATGGGCTAAAAGGGTTTTTTTTTTTTTTGTCTGAAATTGGTTATTTTTTAGGGTAACTTGTGTTTCGGGAGGCCCATTTGAAGGTTATATGGGAATGAAACCCATGGAAAGTGGAATATGGGTTTTATGCACTAAATACTGTTTCAAAAAGTTATTCCAAAATAGCCCTTTTGTTTTCCTTGTCAGCAGCCACCACGATTCCATGTAAGCAGCCACTGGTCTCCAAAATATTCCATGTAATAAGCACTCAAATCTGAACCGAGAAGAAGCCGATCAGAGGAAACATAACATGAGCTATGTGTGTCTCCGTTCAGTGGGTTTCCACCTTCAAGGAGTAATCCTGTAATTTTTCCTCAGAAAAGGTGAAGAAGAAGACCATTTCTACTGGTACAAATTTCCACCTTCAAGGAGTAATCTTGTCTTCTTCTTCACATTTTCTGAGGAAAAATTAATAATAATGGTACCAGCAGAAAACCATTTACATTCAACACTTCATCCCCAAATCAAACCAACAGAAAACAATTTAAATTACACATTTCAGTGTATTTTTGGGAAAGTAGATAAAAAAAAAAACTCTCTTTTACATATGGGGTCGATATTGATTTGATGATTTTGGTCATCACTTCTCACTTATAGAACCATTCATCCAATGACCCACCTCAAGTTAAGGCTCAATAATAATATTTTAGAAGGTAATTTTGGGAAGTAGTCTCGTTTTTTAGGGACTGTACCTTAGGTACTACCTTAGTGGCCTTCAGGTACTACCTTAGTGGCCTTTAGGTACTACCTTAAGGGCCCCTAGGTACTACCTTAGCTAAACCTCAACTCAACCTCTCAAAAGCCTCGGACCTTCCTCTCCTATCCTTACACCATCCCTTTATGTGCTTCTCTCCAGTGCTCAAGTGGTCCACGAGTGCTTTTTATGGACTGTACCTTAGGTATTACCTCAGTGGCCTTAAGGTACTACCTTAGTGGCCTTTAGGTACTACCTTCAGGGACCCTAGGTGCCACCTTAGCTAAACTTCAACTCAACCTCTCCCAAGGCTTGGGTCTTCATTTGTGACCCTTATACCATGTCATTATATGCTTCTCTTGAGTCCTCAAGTGGTCCACCAATGGTTTTTTGCTACTATTCCTTAGGTACTACCTTAATGGCCTTTAGGTACTACCTTAGTGGCCTTCAGGTACTACCTTAAGGGACCTTAGGTACTACCTTAGCTAAACTTCAACTCAACCTCTCCCAAGCCTCGGGTCTTCCTTTGTCATCCTTAGACCATGCCATTATATGTTTCTCTTGAGTTCTCAATTGGTCCACCAATGGTTTTTTGCTACTGTTCCTTAGGTACTACCTTAATGGCCTTTAGGTACTACCTTAGTGGCCTTCAAGTACTACCTTAAGGGCCCCTAGGTACTATCTTAGCTAAATTTCAACTCAACCTCTCCCAAGCCTCGGGTCTTCCTTTGTCACCCTTAGACCATGCCATTATATGCTTCTCTTGAGTCCTCAAGTGGTCCACCAATGGTTTTTTGCTACTGTTGCTTAGGTACTACCTTAATGGCCTTTAGGTACTACCTTAGTGGCCTTCAGGTACTACCTTAAGGGCCCCTAGGTACTATCTTAGCTAAATTTCAACTCAACCTCTCCCAAGCCTCGGGTCTTCCTTTGTCACCCTTAGACCATGCCATTATATGCTTCTTTTGACTCCTCAAGTGGTCCACCAATGGTTTTTTGCTACTGTTGCTTAGGTACTACCTTAATGGCCTTTAGGTACTGCCTTAGTGGCCTTCAGGTACTACCTTAAGGGCCCCTAGGTACTACCATAGCTAAACTTCAACTCAACCTCTCCCAAGCCTCGGGTCTTCCTTTGTCACCCTTAGACCATGCCATTATATGCTTCTTTTGATTCCTCAAGTGGTCCACCAATGATTTTTTGCTATTGTTGCTTAGGTACTACCTTAATGGCCTTTAGGTACTACCTTAGTGGCCTTCAGGTACTACTTTAAGGGACCCTAGGTACTACCTTAGCTAAACTTCAACTCAACCTCTCCCAAGCCTCGGGTCTTCCTTTGTCACCCTTAGATCATGCCATTATATGCTTCTCTTGAGTCCTCAAGTGGTCCACCAATTGTTTTTTGCTACTATTCCTTAGGTACTACCTTAATGGCCTTTAGGTACTACCCTAGTGGCCTTCAGGTATTACCTTAAGGGACCCTAGGTACTACCTTAGCTAAACTTCAACTCAACCTCTCCCAATCCTCGGGTCTTCCTTTGCCACCCTTAGACCATGCCATTATATGCATATCTTGAGTCCTCAAGTGGTCCACCAATGGTTTTTTGCTGCTGTTCCTTAGGTACTACCTTAATGGCCTTTAGCTACTACCTTAGTGGCCTTCAGGTACTACCTTAAGGGACCCTAGGTACTACCGTAGCTAAACTTCAACTCAACCTCTCCCAAGCTTCGGGTCTTCCTTTGTCACCCTTAGACCATGCCATTATATGCTTCTTTTGACTCCTCAAGTGGTCCACCAATGGTTTTTTGCTACTGTTGCTTAAGTACTACCTTAATGGCCTTTAGGTACTACCTTAGTGGCCTTCAGGTACTACCTTAAGGGACCCTAGGTACTACCTTAAGGGCCCCTAGGTACTACCTTACCAAAACTTCAACTCAACCTCTCCCAAGCCTCGGGTCTTCCTTTGTCACCCTTAGACCATGTCATTATATGCTTCTCTTCAGTCCTCAAGTGGTCCACCAATGGTTTTTTTCTACTGTTGCTTAGGTACTATCTTAATGGCCTTTAGGTACTACCTTAGTGGCCTTCAGGTACTACCTTAAGGTCCCCTAGGTACTACCTTAGCTAAACTTCAACTCAACCTCTCCCAAGCCTCGGGTCTTCCTTTGTCACCCTTAGACCATGCCATTATATGCCTCTCTTGAGTCATCAAGTGGTCCACCAATGGTTTTTTGCTACTTTAATGGCCTTTAGGTACTACCTTAATGGCCTTCAGGTACTACCTTAAGAGACCCTAGGTACTACCTTAGCTAAACTTCAACTCAACCTCTTCCAAGCCTCGGGTCTTCCTTTGTCACCCTTAGACCATGCCATTATATGCTTCTTTTGAGTCCTCAAGTGGTCCACCAATGGTTTTTTGCTACTGTTGTTTAGGTACTACCTTAATGGCCTTTAGGTACTACCTTAGTGGCCATCAGGTACTACCTTAAGGGCCCCTAGGTAACCTCTCCCAAGCCTTAGGTCTTCCTTTGTCACCCTTAAATCATGCCATTATATGCTTCTCTTGAGTCCTCAAGTGGTCCACCAATAGTTTTCTGCTACTATTCCTTAGGTACTACCTTAATGGCCTTTACATACTACCTTAGTGGCCTTCAGGTACTACCTTAAGGGACCCTAGGTACTACCTTAGCTAAACTTCAACTCAACCTCTCCTAATGCTCGGGTCTTCCTTTGCCACCCTTAGACCATGCCATTATATGCATCTCTTGAGTCCTCAAGTGGTCCACCAATGGTGTTTTGCTACTGTTCCTTAGGTACTACCTTAATGGCCTTTAGGTACTACCTTAGTGGCCTTCAGGTACTACCTTAAGGGACCCTACTACAGTAGCTAAACTTCAACTCAACCTTTCCCAAGCTTCGGGTCTTCCTTTGTCACCCTTAGACCATGCCATTATATGCTTCTTTTGAGTCCTCAAGTGGTCCACCAATGGTTTTTTGCTACTATTGCTTAGGTACCACCTTAATGGCCTTTAGGTACTACCTTAGTGGCCTTCAGGTACTACCTTAAGGGACCCTAGGTACTACTTTAAGGGCCCCTAGGTACTACTTTACCAAAACTTCAACTCAACCTCTCCCAGGCCTCGGGTCTTCCTTTGTGACCCTTAGACCATGCCATTTTATGCTTCTCTTCAGTCCTCAAGTGGTCCACCAATGGTTTTTTGCTACTGTTGCTTAGGTACTATCTTAATGGCCTTTAGGTACTACCTTAGTGGCCTTCAGGTACTACCTTAAGGGCCCCTAGGTACTACCTTACCAAAACTTCAACTCAACCTCTCCCAAGCCTCGGGTCTTCCTTTGTCACCCTTAGACCATGCCATTATATTCTTCTCTTCAGTCCTCAAGTGGTCCACCAATGGGTTTTGCTAATGTTGCTTAGGTACTACCTTAATGGCCTTTAGGTACTACCTTAGTGGCCTTCAGGTACTACCTTAAGGGCCCCTAGGTACTACCTTACCAACACTTCAACTCAACCTCTCCCAAGCCTCGGGTCTTCCTTTGTCACCCTTAGACCATGCCATTATATGCTTCTCTTCAGCCCTCAAGTGGTCCACCAATGGTTTTTTGCTACTGTTGCTTAGGTACTATCTTAATGGCCTTTAGGTACTACCTTAGTGGCCTTCAGGTACTACCTTAAGGGCCCCTAGGTACTACCTTACCAAAACTTCAACTCAACCTCTCCCAAGCCTCGGGTCTTCCTTTGTCACCCTTAGACCATGCCATTATATGTTTCTCTTCAGTCCTCAAGTGGTCCACCAATGCTTTTTTGCTACTGTTCCTTAGGTACTACCTTAATGGCCTTTAGGTACTACCTTAGTGGCCTTCAGGTACTACCTTAAGGGCCCCTAGGTACTACCTTACCAACACTTCAACTCAACCTCTCCCAAGCCTCGGGTCTTCCTTTGTCACCCTTAGACCATGCCATTATATGCTTCTCTTTAGTCCTCAAGTGGTCCACCAATGGTTTTTTGCTACTGTTGCTTAGGTACTACCTTAATGGCCTTTCGGTACTACCTTAGTGGTTTTCAGGTATTACCTTAGTGGCCTTCAGGTATTACCTTAGTGGCCTTCAGGTACTACCTTAAGGGCCCCTAGGTACTACCTTAGTTAAACTTCAACTCAACCTCTCCCAAGCCTCGGGTCTTCCTTTGTCACCCTTAAACCATGCCATTATATGCTTCTCTTGAGTCCTCAAGTGGTCCACCAATGGTTTTTTGCTACTGTTCCTTACATACTACCTTACTGGCCTTTAGGTACTACCTAAGTGGCCTTCAGGTACTACCTTAAGGGCCCCTAAGTACTACCTTACCAAAACTTCAACTCAACCTCTCTCAAGCCTCGGGTCTTCATTTGTGACCCTTATACCATGCTATTATGTGGTTCTCATATGTGTTCAAGTGGTTTACCTTTGGTTTTTTGGGACTGTAGCTTAGGTACTACCTTAAGAGCCCTTAGGTATTACCTTAGTATTCCTTAGGTACTACCTTAAGGGTCCTTAGCTACTACCTTGTCTAATGTTTAGTTTTTTGTGACTGGCTTGTTGGTTCAAGTGGGTTTTCCCCATTTTATGGCATCTCTCTCTGTTTGGTACTTCTATCATGCTACATTGAACTTGCCATGTAAAAATTGATGATTCAGTGAAACCATCTACACATACCAGATATAGGATTCTTAGTGGCTGATTTGTGTTGTAATACCGATATCTATTCATATTTGCATCTACTTGGTGAATTTATTCTATCATATGGTATTATGTAAGACTTGGCTTTCTTGCTATATTTTTTCATTAATTCTTTGTTCAGGGAAAATCAGCTAATCCTGTGACTAAAGTAGAGCTTGGAAGGGCTACTTGGACTTTTGTCCATACTCTTGCAGCTCAGGTCTGTTTAAACTTGTTGCTTTGGAGGTTTGGATATGATTTTGACATTATCAATCGGTTGACTTCTACTTAGGTCTCAACTGTCAATTGTTATTTACTTCAAATCAATCTAATTTGGACAATCTTGATGCAAAACTAATCTAAGCAACTTAAAAGCAAAACCACTGTATTTGATAATCTCTGCCATAATGCTTCCTACCTTACAGAAATGCTAAATTTAGCTAAACAATGGGGATGGACTGGCAATGACACTGAAACTCATCTGGGAAAACTTCTGAAGCAGATGATTGATGAGAGTGACCCTAAATTACCATTTGGATACATCAAATTGGATGAGGTTTACTTGCAAATAACATCATTTTGTGTTTTAGATTCTCGATTTGGTTGTGAATTAATTCTCAGGCTCTGTTGCATGGCTTGGAAATTGAATGCAATTTCATTATTGATTTTCCTCTTATGTTCCTAGGTAGCAAGACATGCAAAAATAAACTCTCCTCCCCTCAGGACCATGATGAGCGCCCTGAACAAGGTATCCTCCTAGTGTTCTCTTTTAGAGGCTTTTCAATTGTCATTAGCCAAGAAACAGAGTCAGGTATTTTTTTTTTTTGTTGCCTGATCCAGATGATGTTTACTTGCACAAGTCTTTTTGTCTAAAAACTCATCAAGCCCCAGCTTAGGAGAATGGGAAAAATATAAGGGGAAATTATAATATGGTATGGCATTTTATTGTTCTATAGAAGCTGATCACTCCCAATTGAAGTTGGAGAGGTTTGCTATGGTCTGGAGCTCCAACAAATGGTTTACAGAAACCGATGCAGTTCATCTGTTGGATTTGGTTGTTGCAGGAGGGATATGCTGTTAGCAGGTCACACATTGCCTCCAACGCAATTAAGACAAACTGCCCAATGGCAGTCTGCATTAGGATTGCAAAGGAACTTCAGCAATGTTGAGCGATTTGAGAGCAAAATGGACATTCTGCTACCTCGAGCCTTCTGGGGAAAGCTGCATCTAGCTACCTTGCCCAGCAATAGATGGTTTTATCCTTGTGCCCATCAAAGGAGGGATAAACTAAACCAACTTCATCTATTACTGCAATCCACCATACACCATCTGCTTTTGTACTTGAGGAATTGATTGATGAAAATTGTTGGAATCAATTTTCATTCAGTGTTAGCATCTTAACTTAACCGAGTCCCTAGCCAGGCTGTGGCAGAGGAGGGGGAATTCGATCAATGGAAAATGAATGTGAATCTCACCTCGCAAAGATGAAACCGGAGGCTGAAAATTCAGTGAAGAAGATGCAATTCATTTGTATTTAACTGAAATTTTCCGACACTGAAGGTCACAATTCTTTTAAATGGTACGGGACTCACCCCTTGATTTGAGATTGTAGGCTACATCCACTTTCAACGCCGGGCCATATGCTATCTGGAGCCAGTTGTCTTAAGTTAGACTTTTAACGAGGATTTTGCTTACACCGTACAGCTCGTAAGCACCTAAGCCCCAAAAATATCAAACCAGTAACAGATTCATTTCCTCTTTCCTCTGCTCAGCTGCGTGATCCAGATGCATTAAAACCAAATGGACCTTGAAGATGACAGCTAATGTATGAGCATTCAAGTACCAAAAAAGCACTGAACCTAACTTTGAAATGCTGCCAGGGAAATAATCATCCTCCATCTTCCAATCTACACCCTATTAAGCAAAAAGAAGAAAATTTCCCAACAGAGCTATGAATTTTGAGGAAGTTAATCACCACTCTTTAGGTTCTAAGGGCATCAACGCCATATTGAAAGAAATGAGGGGAAAATGATAATAGAGTTTACACTGCTAATCCAATGCAGCTCTAAGGTAATAAATACCCTTTTAGTAGAAATGCAGGCATCGTATTTGAATTCAGGGTTTCACCTAAGCTGCCAGAACCCAATGACTGAGGTCCCATAGGGGAGCAAATTTCAACTCAAAATTATAGGATTTGATTCAAAGATAGTTAAAAAAAATGAAATTCATTCTCGTGTCTCAATTTTCATTTTCCTGATACTACATTAATACTCAAGCATTAAACAGCAAAAGTTAAACCTTCCATCATAATCAAAATCTCCCAAACCAAGAAAAACAAAAACAAATGGCCTCAAAAGTTCTGAAAATTTCAGGTAACTGTTTGAAAGCAGAATGACAGAGGAAATCAACTTCTTTTTATCAGGTGCGAACAGGAGTTCCTCCAGCAGGACGAGGGGCTTGACCAGGCTTTGGCATATCATCCTGAAAAAGAAAAACAGAAATTGACTCAAGTACATGCAGAAGAAAATAAACTAAGAAAACTCAAACATTTCAAATAAATATAGTCATTAACGACACCAATTTATGTTTAACACTTTGCAAAAAATACATATCACCAATTTCTGTTTGACACTTTGAGACAAACACATAGAACATATTACAAGCATGCAAGCTGGAATGGAATATGGTTTATCATAGCACCCACTACCCACTTGGCACATACTGTATATGGGAACAAATACATAGAATCAGTGGTTCTTTGCATAGGTTTCCATTAAGAAAAATTACACAAGATGCAATGCACAGTGCATAGCTTTCTATTCACAATTCTTTATACAACAAAGGTCTACGCATAGTGTTTGATTTATCAAACTTCATACGGTATTACAAAACACTTCCTTCTCTTACTAACAGTTCCACCAACACTGATTTCCAACCTTGCCCAACACCAGTTTAAGCATTTACACAAGAATACCATAATTTAATTTATAAAACAATCGTGCATCAAACAAAGGGTTGGTATGCATTGTTAGTTTCTATTTGTAATCCTCTCATGAAAATAAAATTCGAGGCTAAAATAATACAAATGTCCAGTAGAGTAAGCTCACAAACATGCAAATATTACATTACTCACAGGTCTAGATCCTAGGACAGTGCACACATCATAAAACATTTCCCTAACTTGTTCATATTAATATCATACATGGGAAATGACATTTGCTTTCAATTTCTTTCCATCCAACAAATCTGCTGGGTTATGCTGTCCTAAATTTGAGATTGCAGGTATATGCAAATATAATGAATCCAAAAATAAAAATTCAATTAATCTCAACTCTCAATGTAATTTATTTTCCCTAGTTTTCAAACCCATTGAATGTCAAGAGCATAGCCAGTCTTGCATAACTCCATGAACACAGGTTAGGGAGAAAGTGTTGAAGTATGATCAGAGCTAATTCTAAAACAAACAAATTCATTTTTGATCAGACAGGCAGATAGAACAAGATGTTTATTCCAAGTTGTTGATTATCAATGCTAATCCCACTTTCATAGAGCTGAGTTTAATAGAACCATCAAGGTTCATGCCTCATTTTGTACAGAATATACATTGGACTTGTACAATCATTTATTTTGAATCAATAGAAATTTATTTTATTCGCTCTTTGTCTTTCCTTTTGATTTGCAAGCTATGAAATTTGTTCATACAAAATGGATTGATGGGCCACTTACCTAGTGCACAGATGGACCAATGGGCACTAATCTAACATCTATCCATTTATTTTTCGTAAAGTTAAGTATGTTTATTGTTATAGTTGCTAACATTTGAATCCATAGTTGTCATGTGCCTATTTTCCAAAGAGAGATTCCCCATTGCACATTTGTGACAAAGAAGCCTCCAAAACCAGCTTTAATGCCACCCCTAGTCCTATCACTCTTTAAATAAGACAAATTTTAACATTAACTTTCTGTCAGGAGACATATTCCAACTAACCAACTGAAGCCCAGCAGGAGATCCCAGAAAATATAATTATTGAGACGCCTATCCTGATTCTTGTACTCATGGATGTTTTCCACAAATCAATACAAGCAATTCAATTGCCTTGCTTACATTTGAATCATTCTACTAGCACCATTTCGATGCCATTGAAGAAAAACTATGCATGATCGTTTCATTCATTTGCACACATAAAAGCAACAACCACATTTCAAACAAGTTAGGACAGAACACATACCATGAACACCCTCACCAGTGAGGGCATTGAGAGAGGCTGCTAATGTGGAAACCAAGGTTTTTCCTTCCCCCGTTTTCATCTCAGCAATGGACCCATCACCCTTGGCAGCTTCGCCAACGTATTGAGTTTGGTTGACATCTTCTTAAGTGATGCTTCCATCACTGCCCAGAATACACCTGGTGAAATTAAACAAAGATTCAATAATAGAATGACTTCTTGAGATGGTACATTGAACATCGTATATTCCAGAACTAAAATGATCCAGTTTCTGCTCAGAATGCTTGAAGTTAGTTTTCTATAAGCAAATTCTTAGCACAGGTAGACTATTTTTTAGATTTCAACAAGTAATGGGGTCTTCAAACCTGTAATTGTAACAAGAAGTTTTCTAGACTGAAGTCTATGGATAGTCAGTCTCTCATTAAAAAAGCCGGAGTAAAAAGTATAGCCTACCTTGATAATTCTATCAACACAGCCAACAAAAAGCTTTCCTTGCCAGTATAACAGTGCAGTTACGGCAGAGTCGGAAGCAATAGATCCAACTGGCAATGCTTCTATTTGAAGATCATCTCCTGCTATTTCCTACAAATAAAGGGCCATGAGACTTATTCATTGAGCAAATGCAACAGACCTTTCATTCAAGGTTAGATTTAAATAAAAACCAAAAGTTGAAAGAGAAAACAGAATTGAAGGTTAAAAAGAACTTCAAAGTGCTAATATGTTTTACAGCATCCATCATTAATTATGCTTATAAGCCAAGCAAACACCATAGCACATCATATTATATGAAACTTAAAATGATGTACGATATTAGAAAATCCCAAAATTCTCAATAAAAAGACATGATTTGGCTGGGCTAGGATAATATGTCCAGTCAAAAGCGGCTTTTTGAATCTCAAATCTCCACAAGTCTTCACATAATCACAGCATTTAACAAATTTTGGGTGCTTTATCTCAGAAATCAAAAGTAGAAACTCTCAATCAGTCAGCAAAGCTACTTTCTAAACGGGAATTATAAGAAAATGTATTCTTGCTTAATAGGATTTAAGTTAAGGATGGTGATCAACATGACTTAACCTCTCCAGATGAAGACCAAATGCTTTATAACATTTCTTAAGTTCTAATCCATGTCAAATGATTTGAAAATTTTTATTCACGGATAACTGATGATTATGGTATGTAACTAGACTGCAGTTGTGGCAGTTATTTCCAGCCATACGATCCTGGCTAAATAACTGACCTCCATGAAACGTTGATACACAGAGCGTGAAGAAAACTTGGGGTAAATGAAAAGGCTACCACCACAGCAGCTTATAGCCAGAATACTCCCTGCAACACCACTGAAAATTATTGTGTTTTATACTATTTTCCCATTTCAAGGTACTAGATGAAAAAATAAACTAGTAAAAGCAATGGGAATTTGTCCCTTTCAGCAATGTTATACTAAAAGCTGAGAATTCTGTGAGCTAACCTTCCAGCATATTCCATAGACCGCTTCTTCAACAATGGAATGAAAAATCCCGCTATACGTGGCAGTTCCACCATTCTAAACCATTCAACCAATTCTGGGTGCCTTGCCTTCAACTGGCTTTCTATGTTCTGCTCGACCGAGTTTATTATTGGGGACAAGCTAAATGAAATGAAACAAAATTTTAGTCCTAGCATACAAGGTTGCAATCACTGTTTGCCTTTGAAGTGAGGATGAGACATCAAAACTGAGCCACAAGTGATGGAATATCAAACAAAACTTCAAAAAGATGTTTTTAAGCATAGCATGTGCAAGTTTCACTAGTTAACCAACTACTACTTCTAGGACTAAAGCAAATCCATTAACATTAGAGTTGTATAAGACGATTTTAGAACTGTCAAGAGAAGCATATAATAGGCTCACAGTGGGATGGATTTGGCATAAGATGGACCAGTCTGTAGACATCTTCAAAGAATCCAAGAGATACTGTCCATTACAGATTCAATATCAGCAGTATGCAGATATTCAATAGGTGTTATTCATGATGATGACACAAAATAGAATTCACCATATCTTACTTAAAAATTTCAGCTTCACCTCTCATATAGCAGAATTAGCTTGGCCAAATAGTAGGCAGAATAGAAATCAATTTCTTCAACCTAACCAATAGTTTCTCATATTTCATGGCTCTCTTAGAACTACGCACCTGCAAAAAGGTCATGGAGTAACCTCTTTAGCTCAACGAAAATTTCATATACCAATGCATTTTTTATAGTCAGTGGTAAATTAATCTAAAAGCACCTAACAAAAAGGGGGTCACAATCCAAATATATCGGAAGTATGCAATGGGTGCCCAAAGTAAAAATGGTAAACCAAAAAATAGCTATATAGTTTTTAGAGGGCTTCAGTCTTGGGCATGCCTACATTTACAAACAAAAATCAAAATAGGAACAGTTATATTATAAAGTCTGAGTCATGATGAGAATGTCTTATGATCACATCTCTTTCTCCAGCAGCCACGATTCCGAATTGTAACATTGCTCATGTCTTTATGGTTGTCAACCATCTTGTTTTCCAATTGTCGCCTGCAATTAAGAAAAAATAATAATAATAATAATAACGTAAGTTTTATTTGTATCGTTGAAAGTAGCAAAAAACAGAAGCATCTAATGAAATTCATAACACAACAAAAAAAGGAAGTCAATAGTATAATGGTAGCTCTTTCACATGATACTAACAACTTTAACATACAGATCCAAACCATCCAAGAAATGAGAACTTACAACTGGCATGTGCAAGCGAGATTGCATTAATGAGGAGAACCTTGGTATTTTCTTGTTCTTCTTTTCTCAGTGCTTTCCCAGCTTACGAACCACCTCCAGATTCTGCACCATTAAATTTCCACTGATAAAGCCTACATGCTCAAATATTCAAACAATAAGCCTCTATATTTTTCAGCAGATATAATTCTGGTATAAAGGTTTTAGTAATAACTATCAAAATCACTTGACAAGGTACTTATCACAGAAAAAAATAAATTAATAAATTAATAAATAAAATACTTCACAGGGTATTCATTTTAATGTGCGTCTTCTCTTATCAAAACTCGCAAGAACACTAATTTATTGGCTTAGTTCATATGTATTTAATTGTGATTCCAGGAAAAAGTCTACTTTTATGCCTGAGTTTTTTTTATTGGAAAGGTAATTCCCTCAAATATAAATTTTCAAGAGAAACAAACAACAGAGAAAAAAATAGAGGGTGCCACCTTCTGATTATGCACTCCCGGCACCACCAGCCCCACTCTCATGCAAGTACGGTTCCATCATTGACCTTGCCTGTCCAAGGTGGCCTCTATTAATCAAATTCGACACGCCTTCAAGACCTTATCTTTAGCATTGTTTGCCGCATTAGTAACCAAAGTAACGACCAGCCTCAGTCGATATAGATGCATCTTGTCCTGCACAACACACACGAAAATCATATGCTGGTTTGGTAAAAATTCAAATAAACCAATTTCTAAAGTATTGGTTGCACTTACCTCCGCAATTGAATGTGCTAGTGTCGCCCCATTCCAATGTTCCATGTACTTGATTGCGAACATGCCACAATCATATCTACACCACCAATTGCATTACACCAATCATATGCATACATCAAGCATAAAAGACAAATACATCAGTACCGCATATTTAATGATACGTCAAATAATAACGGTTAAAGTAATCTACCCATTTAGTTGTTGCACAATTTGGGGTTGCACATGCTGGAATTTTGAGACCTCCACTCGCCTGAGCATGCCATGAGCATGGAATGCTTGATCAATTGCATCAGACAAGCGTCTCGATACGGCACTTATCCCGTTACCCCTTCTTAAAGGCAACGAAGATAAGATGTCGACCCTTGAAGCTGGAATATTGACCACATGCACGTGCCAATGGTTGTTGTCGCAGACGGGAAAAAATAGCTACACACATATTGATGACATTGCCATTAATAGGTTAGTAGGGCACTATAATATGATAATTAAATGAAACAAAGACTTTGACCTTGATGCCATTGTACTAGGTTTGACGTACCATATCACAACTAGAGAAATCATGGCCCACAAATTCAGCATGAAGGAACATCCGACACCGCTCTTTGATTTCATGCTTTTTGGCATTTGGCGTAAGGCTGGCTAGCACCACCTGTCCATTTGTTCTTACAGCTCACCACATAGTCTCCAATTTAAAATAATAGATAAACGCATTAAAGAATTATGATTAAGGCCTCACGAAGAATGATGGGTCGAAATAGTGTGCACGCGGTGGTATATCTTGTTCTGCATTCATCATTCGGCAGACCAGTCCGACAATCTGAAAATGTACACATGTAAATGACCATAAAACATAATAATGTGCATCTTATATAACAACCAAGGCAGAATAGAAATCTTTGAGACATACCGCACTATTTACCCAACGGCCTCCATTGAGCGAAGAAAGCTCATCCCGTGTTATATATGTGCCATGCATATCGCACAAGATCTCGCTGCATTATCAAAAATGTGTTAAGTCAATAGCCATAAACGTTAACAATAATGTCAACTTTAACAATAAATGGTGAATTCATGTGAAGTACCTTGGCTCACCATCTTCGAACAACGCATAATCCGCAACCAACCTTTCTTGTTAGCTGATTTTAGGAAATAGTTGAACACATTGCGAGACGAAAGGGGATTTGCAAATGGTGGCTGGCTTGACAAGCCTTTTCGCTGTGTGTTTAACTCTCCACCTAGGGGTAGGAGAAGGCTCTTTGCTGCCACGGCCTTCTTGAACTCCAATTTGCACCCCTTCAAGTGATTGCAATTCAGCACTCTTTTGTGAAGGTGGGAATGTGGCGTGGTCAATACATGGGTCATCATCTACTGCTGCATCGGTGACTCTTTGCTGGCCAGAATGAGTGCTTGCGGCACCGGATCCTTTTCTCATCATTTCATCACTACAAGGATGCACACCGGTGCTTCCCTCGTCTTTCTTTCTTTCTACATTCACAACTTCTTGTGGTGGGGTGAGTGCACACCCACTTTGTCCTCCAGTGGACCTTGCACGTAGTGTGGCAATGTCTTGTGCCACAGATGAAGCAAGGCTCATAAGATGTTCAGAATTCCGACTTAGCCGTGCTTCAATGGTCTAGTGTTAGGGAGAAGGAATATCAATTAGTACGATCAACTAGAATGAGGATGGTGCTCAAGTTTGTTTGTGAAGTCATAAAGTCGTAGTGCCATGGCGTACCTCAGTTGGGTCATCAGAGTGTGAGCAACCCGTCTCATATGGATGTCCATCATTATGTGCAGAAGGTGTGCTTCCCTGTATGACCTGCCCATACATCAAACAAACATTGATGATTACTTTGAAACATAAATTAATGATAACACCCAACTACGTTTATGGAGTTGCTGAATTTTAGCATACCTGGACATGGCCATAATTGCCATAGGTGTGTATTTCGGCAGCCAAGCGCCTCTTGACTTGCTCATCTGTCCATGCAGCCGAAAGTGGACTGCAGACTTCAACTTGGAAAGTCGTCATATAGAACTTGCTGATATAGAAAAGCTGTGAAGTGGGAATCAAATATAAGTTGGTTAGAGAAGCTATTACAAGATCAACAAAAGAAGAAATTATTTTGGTAGACGCATATGACATTAATGTGGAGAGGTTGAGAAACAAATACCTGAAGAAACAAGACACAACCTCTAATATATGTCGGGTGACTTGTACGATAGTCCCTTATCCCATCCTCGACATATTGGAGAACAAACTTGGCCCAATTTTTGCGCACCCCCACTTCACTATCCCAAACCGTGTCCCACAAGTCATGCATACCTTCTTGTTTTGAGTTGGGGGCAAGGATAGTGGCACAGGCGAAAATGAGGAAGGATTTCATGAATTCTTCGCCAACTGGTAGATCACGCAAATTAGCTTCCAATATTTTGATGTCGTATGTGCGATTGGGTGTGCCACGCCTATTGTAGATGAGAATGTCAACGCCATTGTCCGGGATGCCTAGCACCTCTCTAACATCTTTGGGCGTGACTGGGACAACAACTCTTGTTGCCATGCATAAGTGGTGGTAGCCAATGTCGTAATTGGCCACTATCCACGTTATTAGCTCATAACGCAATTCTTTATAACCAAGCTGCAGCAAGCCCCTGAATCCCATATCACTGATGGCATTTTTCTTATCCATTGGGAGGGTATCCATGATTGATAGGAATTTCTTTCTCGAGCAGCGGGATTTTGGTAACTTAACCTACAACATGAAAGAAGGAAAATATATTACAAATATGTCGCAATTCCAGAGTTAAGCCTCAAGAGTAATAGTTTTAAAAGTAGGTTAAAGGGCTGTCAAATATTTTACCGCTTCAGATCTTGATGGAACATGGCTTCTCCGCTTCCTTTGTCTGCTATCCATGTGTTTAATAAATGAAGTGCTTCTTTTCCTTGAGTATTTTCAGCAACGGCGTAGACTAGTAGTTGGGGAAAATTATGCACCAAGAGATTGTGAATGGAGCATCACCGTGATAATAGCAATATAAGGGGTAGATGCTGCATCTGCACAATGAAATGAGCAGTTTTATATATGTATTCCTCATTAACAGCATAACAATCTTAAAAGGCCACATGTATAGTGTTGCATTTGTATCTGTTGATCAAAATTGATCTCAAATAAAATAAAAATGAGTTCAGAGGTCAAAGAGAATTCATAAAGTTTACATAAAACAGTTGTCCCTATGTCTGTGAATGATGGATTTTGATTTACAACCTGTATAAGCTTGTTTAGTACAACAATAACATTTGTTCAAGTATTGTACAACACAGTTCTTAATAAATGGGAGCTTGATATTTACAATATACCTTAAATTGGATTAAAAAAGTACACCACTATATGGTTTTCAACAAGATTAGCCTACTAAGAAATGAAGCAAAAGGAATTATGATAAAATTCTTGATGTAATATTACCCATTACAACACACCAATGATAAGTGTTACATATGTGTTCTTGGTTGGTAACAACCTTTAGAAGAGTGTTCAAAACATGTAATGGATATACAAAAAACACATAGTTTCAGTCATGGAAGAATGTGACAGCTTTGCACAAAATATAAATTCACATAGTAAACAACGTAAACCAATTATGAACAATTAGGGACTTTTAACCCATTTCTTCTGATCATTCCTCTCTAAGAACTCAACCTTTGCCCTCTAAGCCCTCCCATCTAGGTAGGACATAAATGAATTGCATGTCTTGAAAGCAAACACTTAATACATTGATAGCAATTTCATTTCTCCTTGTTCAGCATTTTAGTTTGCAAGTATGCATATAAAATAGTTGTCTATTAAATTTTACATATCTTAACCATTCCTATATTGAGTCCATTGAGTTTGTAGGCTGTTCAGGTATTTTCCAAAAGCTTTTAACATCAAATCATTACTTTCAAACTCCTCCATGAGGACATTCTATGTCCCTTGTAGTTGACCTTCAGTTTTTGAAATGCAAGACCATATGCATAAGTCAAACTATGCAAGTGTTCAAACTATTAAAAAACTCCCATAGTATATCATAAGCCTCTAACATAGTTTTTCTTTTTTTTTTTTCCCCCTAAAAATGCATGCATATGCTAAGCATGCAAACACATACAGCAAGTACTGTTTGAAGGATGATAAGTAACATGTTCAATACAGCTATTTTCTTCATTTTCATCATACTTAAACAAGTCATTTTCTACATGATATAAAAGTTTTTATAATATAAATACAAGGTGAATCATTTATGAATATCTGCAAAATAATAATTATTATTATATCATCACTGATATATTTTGATCTTTTTTTTAATAAAAAGATTGGTCCAGTTATAGCTGCCAAATAATCTTGAATCTTCTCCTGCGAGCCAGTACCTAAAATCATCCATCAAGCAAATAGCCATAAAACCTAGAATTACAACTTAAACCACATGGTTAATTAGGCACCAGTAAAGTCATTATTTTTCCCATCAAAAGCACCAGCATATTTAGCCTAGGACCAAAGTAAATAATTAAAAACTTGACAAACCCTTAGGACCATCTCTAATGTAATGAATTTGATTCATCATACTATATTATTAAAATAAAATCAAACAAAGCATGTTTAGTTTAATAACTAGAAATCAAATTTCCCAAAAAAAAATTAAAAAAAGAGCCACATTTAGCCAAACAAAAATTCCACAACATAGAGAGCTCTGTCGATGGGAATCATTGACCAAAAAAGAGAGGAAGACAAATTCTATTTTCTGAGGATGCCAACAAAAATCCTCACTTCCTCAACAATCATAGTGTCATATAAAAGACAACATGAAACAAAAGAAAACTTTTTTCTTGAAACCAAAAATTTTTTAATCTTTCCTTTCATCATTTTTCTCACAATCTATGTCAAAGATTGGAGGGGGAAAAAAAAAAGAAATCTCATATTAGGACTGGTTGAAATGGATTAGGGTTACAAAAAGACAATGAAGATGAGGATAAACCTACATCTCCTTTATTGTAAGTGTGACCAATAGAAAAGTGATGCTCTAAGGGCAAATTAGGGCAACCCAAACAAAAGTTCAATTCCTTAGATGACTTAGAATTGATTGCCAACTTTTTAGAAAGAGACTCATTCTTTGTTTTGGAGGATTGGGCAATGAATATGCTTCCACAACTAAAGAAAACATAGGAATGAAAGGGAAAGAGGATGTGCTCTTAGAGCATCTAATGTCAATGTAGAATGTCACAAGTATCCATTTTGTGATTCTTTTTCATAGGCAAAACAAAAATATTACTAATAATGCCTAAACAAAAAAGGGTCACAACAAAGTAAATGGATATGCAAAGGGTACCAAACCTGTGAAGAAAAGGATAAAGTAGCAAAAAGCACCTCTCTCCCATGAAAAAGTGTCCAACCAATCAACAAACTTTAATGTAAAGATTGAGGTTCCATCTAAAAACTTCCTACCTAAAGCCAAAGAGAACGCAAGAATGAGTTCTTGAAAGCATGAATCACTTGTTCCACATTTTCAAACATTCTACTATTCCTCTCCTTCCAAAAACTGTGACACATGTATTCATGATAACTAAGACAATTTTTGAAAACTAGAGAAACTTCTTATGGTTTATATTTGCAATCTTAGGAAACTTGTTGTAATTTATATGTACAATACTCTCATTCATGTACTCTCTTTTATACCTCATCATTTTTATAGGCCTTGTTGCTTCTTGCAAACTTATATCTTTATCCTATTTGAGAACCATATCCATTCTTCTCACCACTATTCAGGTAGGGCATGGTTCTATTACCTTACTTTTCTCCACACCATGAACTTGTTTCAATCATATTCATAGATATGTGAATCTTTGAAGACTGTTGAATTGTAGTGAAGTGGTAAGCCTGGTAACTCCAAATGGAAGAAAGCACTATCTTTAAACATCAAATCTTAACTTTTGACTTCTGAAAATATTTCTATGAACAGAAGGGTTTTGAAAACATTTTCTAGACAAAAATGAACTTCCAAAATCATCTTAAAAAATAGCATAACAATCCATAACCAAGTGTATCAACTCTCAATACACAATAATAACAAAAATACAAAAACCAGCTTAGAATATGAGTCACAACAAAACTATCACCACAAGAAAAGAACAAACACACATCATTACAAGGAGTAAAGACTAACTCAATAAATAATAAGGTAGAGTGAACTATAAATGCCAAAATGAAATAATCAATTTACAAACTAAATTTACAAGTGATATTATTGATTACACAAGTCTAAGTGTACTAATAGTAAAACAGGTAGAGCTCCTTAACCATGTCTTTTCAAACCATTGCTAAAACAAATTTAAAGAGTAAGACCATAAAGGATGGAAATTTAAAAAGACATCTCATTCACATCAACGATGGAGATTTTTAAGAGTACTAAATTTATCATGTGGCGACTTGCAATTCATCCTAAAACATCTTCGATAGCTACCTCAAGTTGTGTAGTCTTCCTTGAGATGACATAAAAGTAGCCAACTTCAACATATCTCAACTTTGTGTCAGTAAGTTTCTTGAGAAGATAGTTTGATGTCAGGTTTAGGGTTTAGGGAATCACAAGCGGTCTCACTTAAAACCCAGTCTACTAGACAGAGATTCAATGAGGAGCCACCATTCTTGGGACCAATTTGGAAAATCAGTTTGAAATTTATCATTCCAATGGAAGAACCAAGAATGATCAAAAGGTCTAAAGAAAAAGGTATAAAGCCAAGCATTAATATAATCATGATAATTATATGAACTTGATTTGAAATTTTGAAAAAACATTTTGTGGGTATTAGGAGCTTGGTTTGAAGCAGTTGTCTGAGTAAGGGTTTGAAAAGGGTTTAGGGTTTAGGGTTTAGGGTTTAGGGTTTATCTCAACCTGATAAAGACAAAAGCATGTAAGAAAAAATAAGAAAAAAATAATTATATAGCAATCAAAAAAATAATGATTTCATTTTAATTATTGACTATGTGCATTTATAAGCCGTGAAGACAATATTAAAATGAAATTATGACTAAAGCCGACAATGAAGACCACTAATAAATATTAAAATAACATAAGAAGTAATTCTTAGACCAAAGTTATGAAGAGAACAAAAAAATTTCAAAATAATACATGAAGTTCTTCTTGTACCAAAGTTATAAGGTAGCATGAAATTCAAAGAGAGGTTAATAAAGAAAATACTTAAACATGAAATAACACCATTAGATAGTTTATTTTTTGTATTTTTCATCTTTTCCAAGAGGACCATAGAGAGAGATGCACTTCATCTTTGCTACACTTTCAAACAAAATATTCAAACCATAAAGTGAATTTCCTAATTAGAATTGAATATGAATACCTTTTCCGACTCCACTCACGCCCTTGAACCTTTGCCATTATCACCCAACCTAAATCATAAAATTAAAAAAAAAAATTAAAAAATCCATTTTATCTTGCTAAGAATAATTGCACATTTGCACATAAAACCATAAAAAATAAGAATAAAAATTCAAATATTCAAAAAAGAAAAAAGAAAAAGCATATTAATTAACACTAACAAATCTTCCTATCATTGTTCTTATATCATATATTAAAGGTCTTTGAGTTGGCTCTTTTTCAACATTTAAACTTTAACTCAACCTCTTTCAATGAAGGCAAACATTAGCGAACTAGAATTGCTTAATATCATTTTTTTTATATGGATCTTGCTACGCCATTAAATTATTCACACAAAATCATTAAAATTCATGATTCACATAGAAGAATGCTACTAGAGCAGTTTCATATGCTAAAATATTCTTTGTTCATACCAAGTCTTTTCTTTTAGAGTAAACGCCTAAGCTCAGTTTCTTGTAATATCACCAAAATCTACGTAACATCACCAAAATTTTTCCAAAAATAATCAAATAATCTTTACGTTAAAAATCCTCCCAACTAGAATGCAATTAATCATCAATTTAACTCTAAGAGAGCCAAAGATAAACAACCATCAAGACTTGCAAGTTCTCAAGTTTAAGTAAATTATAAGACAACAAGTAAATCAAATAAATTATAAGGAAAAAGAATCATCTTAACCCAAAAGAGTGATCACACATATCAAATATGTTATTAAAGGGAGGCTCAAGGCATTGTTATTTGTTCAACTGATTTTTTTCTTTTCTATTTTTTTTGGGGAATGCAGAAATCCTGTCCCAAACTGCACCAAACTTTTTTTTGAAAAGAAACAATTTTCCCAACAATTTAGAGACCGTCTTCATTTTCTTTCAATTAATTAAACCAACAAAAAGAGAGTAGTGCATTTAGCTTCTTAATAATAAAAACAAAAACAAAAATGTTATTACAGAAAGCCAAATTCATAAATTTTTCATAATGGTCAGGAAACAGAGGACCGTTTGGTTTCTGGAAAAAAAAAGTAAGAAAACAAAAGGAAAAAATGGAATATTCATGAAATCTTAAAAAATCCCTCTTTTTGGCTATTAATATGCCATGGACAGAGATTCCATCACCGCCCAATTTCATAATATGAAATTTTCACTTCAGAACCTTTAACCCTAAGACCTTCCGGATTTATTTATTTATTTTCTACTAAACACAGATTCGAACAAACTTCACTTTAGAACTACTAACTCTAAAACAAAAAGTCGTAAGATTTCTTCATTTTAATATCAAATTTCTCAGAAACCAAACAAGGAACAAAGAAAATGGAAAACGGAAAAAATAATAATAACAATAATCGTACCACGCGAGGGTGACATAAATGAGAGATTTGAGTGAAAATGGAAAGAACTTGAGGCCTGAGAACAGTGAGAAGGTTAGAACGAAGTCAGGAATAGCTAGGGTTTCTGAGAGCTCCTTCATTTATTGAGAAAGATCTGACCCGGTGTATTACTTCACATCACAGTTGATAAGTACACCTCTCTAGAAAGCGTCAAAAAAACCTAACCTTTTTTCTGTACTATTAAAATAATAATAATAATAATAATAATTAATTTAAAATATTTTCATAATTTTTTATTAAAAATATTTTTTGAGAATTTTACAAAAAAAAATTCAAATAATTTTGTATATATGCATATTTCACATACGGTTCCAATGGATGGAGTCATTTTTTATTGTGAAACTTTGATTTTATTTTTATTTTTAAGTTAAACAATAAGTTATTTTAGTTTTTTTTTTTAAAAAAAAAGGAAAAAAATTTTTGATTTTTTTTTATGTTAAACAATAAGTTATTTTAGTTTACTTTTAAAAAAAATAAAAAGAAAAAAACTATGTATGAGATACAAGTTTGCAAATCGAAAAAACAAATTCAACGTTAAATTATGTATCGATAAGGTATGGTGATAAGTCATAACATTCATTTAAACTTATTTACTTATCGTTTCTACTAAATAAATATTCAAAAGAATTATGATAATTAATTGATGAATTATGGATACAAATGAAAAAATACTATAGATAGGCAAAAGAAGTTGCAATAATAATCTATAAATAATGAGAGAATTGCTTAATTAGAAAGAAAAAAAAGTTTTATTATTTCAAACATCACAAAATAATTTAAAGAAATTTTGATAGAATCTTATAGACCCCTTTTTTCTTTTTCTTCTTTTCTTTCTTCAATCAATTTCTGTGCAGTTGGGGTAAAGAACTCCACAGACTCAGGATGAACTCCATTAAGAGTAGCGACAACTTGCTCAGCTGATGACTCCAAAACCTCTTCGACGACTGGTGGGCTAGTTAACTCAAACTTGCATCCCACATCACGTTCAAGGGATTTGACTGTTCTCCACTGGCTAATAGTAAACATCATAATGGCAGTGCCCCATTTCCAACTGCCCTTTATTTATTTATTCATTTTTTATTTTGGTTTTGCCACCTTCGGGGAGCACCCATGGAGGAGTAGGATAACACTTCATTTTGGAGGAGTGGGGGACGACTTCCATGCTTAGCTGCATGGGACGCATGGCCAAGGACACCACCACCTCGCCATGGTGGTGGTTGAGATGGGACTTGTTTTGGAACGGATGACGGATGATAAGTATGGGAGCAGTGGAACCAGTGAGGGGGAGCTTTTCAAAGAGATTTGGATAGAGCAAGTTTCGAAGGAGGTGGGAGAAGAGTTTTTGAGAGCTTAGAGAGAGAGGTTTGCTTGGGGGAGAACGAGAGAAAAAAAAAAGACTAAGAAGAAAGGGTCTAGTAGAGGGAGGAGAACGAGTTGGGTATTCTAGGAGATAGAGATAAAGAAGATATTTTTGGGTTGCTTGAGCTACCTAGGGGAGTTTTTGAGCAGAAGGTAAGAGCTTAAAGAAGAAAGGAAAGCTAGTTTTGACTAAAGAGAGCTTGAAACAGAGAAAGAGTCATTTCAAGTTGAACAGAGGAGGAGTTTGTCATTTTGGGTCCATGTATGACTTCCACATGCTTCACGTATCTCATTTCGAATGATTCTATTCCATTTTCCTACTGTTTTTTTTTTTTATTCAACTTGGTGCTTGAAGGTGTATATTTGGTGTTATGCATATTTATGAAATGCCAAAACTGATTTTTTTCATACATCTTCATTGATTGTTTCAGGCTCCATTTATGAACAACTTGAGCGTCCCTCTGTTTTATGAATGCTTTGAATACGAACCCTCCTTCCCTGAGCTTAATGTACCAAAATCACATTCTCAATCCCTTTTGATCCCATTTTTTGGAGCGTGTGGCATCATGTTTAGGTTGGTCGTTGTGATCAGAATGCTTTCGAGAGAACTCAGGTGAAGAAGATGATGGTCTAATAAGGTCAGATTCGTGAAAACAATATCAAATGGCCATCTATATGAGATACTCACACGAAGACTGAAGGTGCAGTGACCACTTTTTTTTTCTCTCAAACCCTAAACCCATCCTCCCTACCCACTGTCATCATGCTCACTGCCCGTATCCAAACACCCATCCCACTACTTCTTTTCATCTTTCCATACCCATAATGCCCATTCGTCCCACTACTTTCCATCACTCACCCCACCATTCATTCCCCATTCATTTCTTTTCAATCCTCCCATGTGCATGACCTTCTAACATCCTTCCAAAGCTTTCCCTTGAAATCCATTTTTCATGATTACCAAACCCACTTCCCATTATATTCCATCATCCATTTCGCTGATAACATGCACACCATCACCCTCAATGGTCCCTACCATACCCATCTACCCACAACCCTAATACATAATACCCACACCTCCATCCTTTAATACCCCTCAAACCCACTACTCATATCTCATATTCCATCATACCCATCACCATGCCCATTTGCCCACACTTCATGCCTACTATACCATCACAACTCCTACTTACCATGCCCACATTCCCATTACCACCTCATCTCATCACCTTTCCACCATGCCTGTAACCATACCACAGCTATACCCATATTTCATCTTCCAAACCCACTGCCCATGGTCGATACCCCCCTCATTACCTCATCTTATCTATCTATTCTACCACTAAATGCACCCTTATCATCACCCTTTATTGCCCAATCTGTCACCCCAACCTTCGTACACATCATACTCACGCCCATGCTCATCTCCTTCAATCATCAGAGCTATTTCCTACCCGTAAAGCCTGACAATGCTACATCCGAGCCTAAGCATAGTAAAGTTGAAATATTCAAAGAACAAGTGACTTCATCAGGTACCTGCTTGATGAGGAGTTGTTAACAGATGCTTCGAATATAAATGAGGCTGCTACACAATTGATCATGCCCCATGGAAGCTATCAATAGGCTAACAAAGATGAATGTGGTCCAAAGTCGTACCCATTTATGCTTTGACTTAAGCACTCTTGTGGAAAAGTCTCTAATAAGCTCTACAGTCTCACATCTAACATAGGACGACCATGAATAGTGTGGTCAACGGGCATTTTAGAGCTTTAGTAGCTCAGTTTTGGCAGGTTGAGAATCCACCCATGGGTAAGAATGATGGCCAAGAGAGTTAGTTGGAGATGATTACATTCTGGTTGCGGGAAGCCTCCATTTTTCTAAAACCAGAGACGCAACCAAAGGCGTCTTGATAAACGCCGATCATCCTTCGCATTTGCTTTGAATTTTCTCTCTTCCACCTGCAACAAAAATGAGAGAGTGCATTTCCATTCACTTTGGTCAGGCCGGTATTTAGTGAAACTGGTGTTGGTGCCATTTTTGTGGATCTTGAGCCGCTGTGATTGATGAAGTGAGGATTGGGGCATACTGATAGCTTTTCCACCTATACCCTATTCACTACTCGATCTCTTTGCCATCTTTCCTCTTCCCTTAACTACATGGCATGCATAATATTTTCTAGCATAGAAAAGATGGGAATATTGATTTGATAGGCCCGGTTTCTCAAGCTGCTCGTCGTGGTGGAAGACGTGTCTTTGGGAGCATTTACAAAATTCTGATGTGCATAAAGGTAATAGGAACGACGGCTGGAGAGTTGCAAAGGTTGTGTTGCCAGCTCATCTAGGGACATCATGACCTAGGTCGCGATTTTCTCTCTCATGTTGGGCCCTCAAGATTTTCTCAAGGTAAACTCATTGAAAGGTCTCCCCTAGGCTCACTGTTGGCTGGTTCATTTGATCCACTCAGTGAGTTGATAGTAAGAGCACCCTTGCATGTTTCCAATTTGTATGGTTTACATGGCCACCCTTGACCCACCCAAAGTGCCACACCTTTTCACTTACTTATGTATCTATTTGTTTATTCTTATTATCTCTTCGTATTTTGATACCCAAGCTCAATTTTCCAAAATTTCGACTTCCGAATTTAATTTCAATTGTAAATTTCCACTATTTACGTTCATTTATTTAATCATTGTTTTCCTTATTATTATTAATCTAGTTATTTATTTATTTATTTATTTCAAAAAATTTCATCCTTAAATAATTCTTCAAAATTCCGATTTCCAAATTTGATTCTCGATTTATGAAATTCCAATTTTCACATTTATTTATTTAATCATTATTTATTATTATTATTAATTAATTAATTAATTTTTAAAATTTCATTTTTAAATAATTCTTCAAAATTCCAATTTTTGAATTTAATTTCTAAGTTCCGAAATTCCAATTTTCACATTAGTTTATTATTATTGTTGTTATTATTATTCTATTTATTTATTTGTTTTTAAAATTCCATCTTCAAATAATATCCAAAACTCCAATTCATAATTTAATTTTCAAAACTCCAATTCTCAAATCATTTTCAAATTTCCAATTTATTTCAAATTTAATTTCCAAAATTCTAATTCTTAAGCTTAATTTTCAAAACTCCAATTCTCAAATAATCTTCAAGATTCTAATTTATTTCAAATTTAATTTCCAAAATTCTAATTCTTAAACTTAATTTTCAAAACTCCAATTCTCAAACAATCTTCAAGATTCCAATTTATTTCAAATTTAATTTCCAAAATTCTAATTCTTAAACTTAATTTTCAAAACTCCAATTCTCAAATAATCTTCAAGATTCCAATTTCTTTCAAAGTTAATTTCCAAAATTCCAATTCTTAAAGGTAATTTTCGAAACTTCAATTTTCAAATTTTAGTTTTTCAAGCAATTCTAATTTCACTCCAATTTTCAAATATTTCTTTAATTCTACCACCCTTCATTTTTCCTTAGGGTTCAGGGTCATCAAAAAAACCATTTTTAATAAACTTGTTGCCTTTTTCTTTCAGGCAAGCACCTTCATAATTTTTTTTTATTTTTAAAATAATTTTTTCGTTTCTCTTGATTTTTAAATGAGTAAGAATGAATTTTTCATAATTCCAAAATAATGGAATTTGTGAAACTAATTCTTGCAAAATAAATTGGGCTTTGGTGGGGGCCCTATATATGAGTTTTCTCTTTTGATTGCCAATTTTTATGCTTAATGACTATTGCTCGATATTTGTCTTACTCTTTGATATGCATGTGATAATTTTATACTTGAGCTAACCTTGTTTCCATGATAGCGCACTTTGTTTCCATGATAGCGCACTATTAATTACTGCTATGGTACAATCTCATTCCCATTTTGTTTATTCCGATGCATGATTCACTTTATTATTTGATTATTTCACTGGTATCCATTGACTTCTTCATCAATTGTCACATCTGTCTCACCTTATTTAGTAAAGACCCGTTTTTAGGGACTTAGAGGGGTGCTATGGTCTTTATCATACCTTCCCGATAAGTAACTTGACCCTCGAACTTGTATTTGGTTTGTCACATACTGTCTTTTCCAAATAAGGAGTCACATTTAGAGTTTTATTTCTTATTTTGTTTACCCTTTAAAAATAAAACAAAAATAAGTGGCGACTCCAAGTCATTTTCTAAAAAATAAATCATTTTTCAAATAAAAAGTGAGTTCACCATCGAGTGGAAATGCATGAGCAAAAATGCTGAGTCCACAAAATGGTGACTCCGTTGGGGATCATTTAGAGGGTCAAACTTGAACTTAAGATGAAGCAAACGTGACATTTGATTGGTCGATCAGTGGGTACCTATCTCTTGATTGCACAATGAGAGTTCTTGATATCATTGGATGCATGCTCAGATATTGTGTTCATTTGGGACATTGATGTGCTGATTATGATGATTGATTTGCCTTGATTGAGGATTCCGAGATAGCTATTTCTTCTATGCTTCATTGCTATATTTGTTTGGGATATTGACATGCTGATTGTATTGATTGCTCATCTTGTTTTACTTGGCATAGCGATTTTGATTTTTCCATGATTGTTATGCTCACTTCACATGCATAGACTCACTATTGTACATTGTTTAGATTGATGTGTTGTTTTCTTTGGCTTGTATATTATCTTGATCATCTTTTAGCATGATGTCTGTACCACTATTCATCTCGATTGTCATAGCTTGTATGTGGACATGAGTGATATATTCTATACTTTGCTTAACTGTATGTTCTAATGACTGCTCTCCTTCTATGTGATTGCATGTCGCTTGTTCATGTGGGTCGCACATCTATCCCTTACTTCCAACCCTTTGGTTTCAGTCATTTCCTTCATTTCGGTTCTCACTTTTGCAAGTGTGAGGCCTTGTATGTGCTTGTTACTTTAACCGAGCTAGAGATTAGGAGTAGGGTCTAGCGACGGGTTATATCAATGTTTGGGAGCATTTTGGAGGATAACGACACTTTGATGTCGATCGGAGTCCGATCATTGAAGACCTGTATAGCTCGGAGCTAGGTTTCATAGATATTTGTGCAGTCAGTGTGTTTCCTCTTCTATTTTAACTTCATAAGGTTTTCAGATGCACCCACACCTCTCATTGTGCACTCTAGTTGACTATTGAGAGTTGAGAGTTTGAGAGGTTTCACCATATGAAACCCCATGGGATGTCGAGGTAGTGCATGCGTGAAGGTGATGACCACTTTGCATGGAAACGCCCCATCTTTTCGGAGGCGTGTAGAGGGTTGCGTACCACCGGAGGGTATGATCGCTTCTACTAGGGATCTTTTAAAGACCACCCTTATCCTTTAGAGCCACCCTGACCTCATAGGTTGAGCCATAGATCCTTTGATTAGGACTTCATCCCTACACATGGGTGCAACTGAGGGCCTTCAAAGCCTCTATAGTCACAGTTTGGATTCGACACTCCCTCTTTTTAGTCTCCAATTGAGAGTGCACAGAGATCAGTACGAGTTTGAGTGCGGTCGGACAGTCTATCTTCACTTGGATGCCTTGCTTGTTTCCGTTCAGATTATGATTTCTTCCATGCTTTCCCCAAGCCATATCCTTATTCTTTTCTTCATGCTTTGTAGGATCGAATCTTTGTTCTCAATCTGGATTTACCTTCTTGGATCAGAGTAGAGGGAAGATTGGTTCGGTTTTCAAAGAGATCGGGTATGGATCAGTAGGTCGTTATAGTTGATCAATTTACGACCGTCATGGCTTCCATCCAAGAGGCTTTGGGTAGTCTCAGGTAGGAGATTGGCAACCAGCAGAGCAGACCGCCTGTAGTTCAGGATGAGACACTTCATGACTCGTTGCCACCTCCACTGCCACCACTTGTTCCGACAGTGCCTCAGGCCTCACTTATATGTTACATGGACATTCTGAGATTGCTCCACTTGCAGTTGTTCAGACCACAATCATTGATGATGCTCATGATGGCTTCGCTATTTGGGATGATCTCGAGGGTATGCCGATGGCTAGTTTGCTGGCTAAGTTTAGGATGCTCGACATCAAGAGATATACAGGCATTGGTTGTCCTTGCATCCACTTCCGACTTTATAGCACAGTGATGAGAGCCCATAGATTGGACGAGTCTCAGATGATCACTTTATTCCCACTATCTCTGAGTGGAGCGGCCCAGCAATGGTTTGCGTCTTTGGAGTCCTCACAGCCCTGGACATGGGATAACTTGGCCTAGGAGTTCTTACGACAGTTTTCATTTAATATTGTCGTAGATGTATTAAGGAGGGAGCTCGAGGCTCTGAGACAGAGGACAGATGAGTCTGTTTCATCATTCATCTCTCGCTAGCGTGGGAAGATAGCCGAGATTATTGATAGACCATTGAAGAGAGATCAGATACAGATGGTTCTAAGGAGTCTACAACCCAGGATTGCCAGACACGTGGTCGGGGTACCATTCACAGATTTGGGATCTCTGGTTTTGGCTCTATATGATGTTGAGGATGATATTTTTAGAGGTTTGTGGATTGATTCTTTCCCTAGTGATGTTAAGGGGAAGAAGCCCTTCGTGGGACAAAGATCGGTTAATGTGAGCACCATTAGTTCTACTAGTCAGAGGCTTCCTAAGCGTCATCAGCTGGCTCCACAGCTTCCCGGGACTTATCATTCTTATGCTCCTCATCAGTACATATCACAGGCGCCTCGTCCGACTTATGATCAGACCGACATGCCTCAGACATTAGCTTTGCCTTACTATGCCGCCCAAGGCACCGAGAGACCACCTATTTCATATACGGCCACAGGATAGCCATGTTATGCTGCTCATTTCCCTGCGAGACCTACGACGCCTTATCCCAAGCCTAGAGCTCAGCAGACCTCTGCTCCTTTTGCTTTGAGGACGTAGAGACAATTTTCACAGTTAGACATGTCGTTGAGCCAGGCTCTTCGGAAGCTTACAAAGGTCGGGTTATTGACTGCTCTCACTCATAGGCCACCGCCTTTGCCTATTCCGCCTCAGTTCAAGATGGATTTGCACTGTGCATACCATCAGGGCCCTGGACACAAGACCGATCGTTGTATCGCTTTTAGATATGCCATCCAAGATCTGATCAATCAGGGTTTGGTTCACTTGGGTCAGTCGAGTGTAACCACAAACCCATTACCGGCCCACACTACATATGTGGTTCCCCCACCGGCTGATGGCATTCATTTTCTGGATTTTGTTGAGCTTGATGACCACATCCATATGCTGAGCTGGGATGAGTCGGATCCAGAGCCCATAGTGTCAGATGAGATTTATGAGATGGGAAGAGTGACTTTGGGACCTTGGATGCCCGTTCCATTCAAACTAGTTCTCGAGGCGACATCAATACAGATGACCACTGTTGAGCCTCTGACTTTCACACATTATAGTGTTGAGACGTCGTTCGTCTTGATCCCGAATGTTGAGGAGGTTCAGACCTTGTATGTTGATGATTCTCAGACTCCTAATGTGTAGTATATTCTCTGAGGGGATAGAGTATTGCGACAACCGCCTCCCATAACTGCTAGACCCGTAGAGGGGACATCTACTCCCGAGGAGGTCAAGAGAGAGAACGATGAGATTTTGAGGCAGTTGCAGAGCACTCAAGCTCGCATTTCCATCTGGAGCTTGTTGGCATCTTCTAGTACTCACCAAGATGCATGGATTCGAGCCCTGAGTTAGATCAGAGTCGAGACTACCACCACTCCTGAGGGATTGATTCATATGATGATGGCTGGTAGAGCCACATGCATCGTATTCTCTGATGACGACTTGCCACCAGAGGGCTCGGACCACACGCATCCCTTTTATATATCTGTTGGTTGTTTAGGTCGCCGAGTCTCATCTGTCATTCTGGACAATAGCTTGGTCCTGAATGTTTGTTCTTTGGCCATTGTCATTGCCCTCGGTTATGCACCTTCTAATTTTGGTCCTTCCACTCAGATCGTTCGAGCATATGACGGTACTCGGAGGGAAGTCATGGGCACCTTGGAGATTGAGCTACTGATAAATTCGGCTACATTTGTCACTATACTCTAGGTTTTGAGGATTCCCTCATCATTTGACCTGCTTTTGGGCCGACCTTGGATCCACAAAGTCGGGGCCATTCTTTCTTCCTTTCATTTGAAGGTGAAGTTCATTCACGATGGCCAGGTCGTCATAATGCAGTCCGTGAGAGACATGTTTATTTCTGCTAAGCCTGTGCTACAGATTAGTCATAGTGATGATGACCTACTTCTGACTGGATTCACCTTCGACGAGGTGTAGGCCTTAGAGATGGAGGATTTTTGCTTTCGTGGCCATGTTGTTTGACCAGCACAGTAGCACGATAATGCTCGACATGATGAGGAGTATGTCTTATCTTCCCGACATGGCATTGGGGCAGCGCCAGCACGGGCCTAGTGAGTTCATGGCCATCCCTGATCATGATGTACCGTTCGAACTAGGGTTCATCCCCATTGAAGCCGATTACAGATATATGGCATGATTGTGTAAGAAGCGGGTAAGGGCTCGATTGACTCATACACCATTCGATTATCCTATTCGCTCGTACACCATGAGCCTGGCAGATTACTTGGTGAGGGTGTCAGAGCCACAGACCCATTCAGACATAATCATTAGGGGACTCAGCACTACTTAGGAGGCCGAGCTACAACACCTCATCCATCAGCTACAGTTGAATGATGGAGCCCCCGACACTTCGACATCTACATTGACTGCCCCTTCCTCTCCAGATCGTATGAGCCTTATGATGCTCTATTTCCCGTATGAGATCGACGAGCACGGGATATTTGCTAAGATCAGAGACATAGTGGACGAAGTTGTGCCACGTGACGAGTATGTTGACGAAATGCTCGCTATGAGTATGGGCCATATCGAGGAGATAGTTTAGCTTAAGCTGGCTTCACCATTTGATCTATTTGGGGTGTTCGTCATCGAGATTGCTGAGGAGATCCAAACTACTCCTGCTTTGGAGTTTGTAGATGATGTTATAGTAGTTGATGATTTATTTGATGGCCTTGTTAGCCTAGTTGAGGGAGTGTCCGACTTTGTAGACTCACCTCTGTCATTTGATGTTTTATCGGGATTTATCTCCCGTCATAACGATGTTTCTGACTCTTCATTTATGGATTTGAGCATTTTTAAGTATTTGCTGGTCTCTCGTGATATTACTTTATTTGTACCATCTTCATCCACATCACATATATTTGATATAGATGATGAGAATGCACAACATGATTTGGATGATGACTCATCCCCTGCTTCCGATTCGGACCCCAGTGATAAGAGAGTTTCACCTGCTATAGAAGACACGAAAATTGTTGATTTCGACACAACAGATCAACTTAGGGAGTTGAAGATCGAATCAGATTTATCTATAGATGAGAGAGATAGCCTCATCTAGCTGCTCAGATCATACTTGGACGTTTTTGTATGGTCTTATAAGGACATGTCGAACCTTGATCCATCTATCGTCCAGCATCATTTGCCACTTCTGCCCCATGCCAGATCGGTTAAGCAGAAGTTAAGACGATTGGACCCTCGTTGGAGCTTGTAGGTAAAAGATGATATCCAGAAACAGCTTAGTGTCGGATTTTTATCAATGGTCGAGTACCCGAAGTGGCTAGCCAATGTCATCCCTGTTCCCAAAAAAGGACGACAAGGTGAGAGTCTATGTTGATTTCCAAGATCTCAACAAGGCCAGTCCTAAGGACGATTTTCCTCTCCCACATATCGACATGCTAGTTGACAGTACAACAAGTCATTCGATGTTGTCCTTTGTGGACGGATTTTCTGGGTATAGTCAGATTTTGATGGCTCTAGGGGACATGGAGAAGACGTCCTTCATTACCGAGTGAGGTACTTATTGCTATAGAGTCATGCCATTCTGATTGAAGAACGCATGAGCCACTTATCAGAGAGCAGCGACCACCCTCTTCCATGACATGATGCATCGGGATGTCGAGGTTTATGTAAACGACATGATAGTAAAATCCCGAGATAGATTAGATCACTTATCAGCTTTGGAGAGGTTCTTTGAGAGGATCAGACAGTTCAGATTGAGACTGAATCTCAAGAAGTGCACTTTTGGAGTGACTTCTGGGAAGCTCCTTGGATATATGGTCAGTGAGAGAGGCATAGAGGTAGATCCGGACAAGATCAGAGTCATTCTTGACATGCCTACACCAAGGACAGAAAGAGAGGTCAGAGGTTTCTTGGGTAGACTTCAATACATTAGTAGATTCATTGCCAGATTGACAGACATTTGTGGGCCCATTTTTCGACTCTTGAGGAAGAGTCGACCTATTGTTTGGGATGATTAGTGTCAACGTGCATTTGAGAGGGTCAGAGAGTATTTGTTGTCACCATCAGTTTTGGTACCTCCAACACCAGGCCATCCTTTACTCTTATATCTGTTAGTTTCAGACGTAGCATTAGGGTGCATGTTAGCTCATCTCGATGATTCGGGCAAGGACCGAGCCATTTATTATCTGAATAAGAGGAGGCTAGACTATGAGACGAGGTATGTCATGATTGAGCATTACTACTTGGCATTGGTTTGGGCCACTCGCCGACTAAGACATTACATGACCGAGTATTTAGTGCACTTGATATCCTGTCTAGATCATTTGAGATATTTGTTTGACAGGCCCGCTCTGGTCGGTCGCTTCATGAGATGGTTGGTACTTCTGATTGAGTTTGACATCCATTATATCACTCAGAAGTCCATCAGAGGGAGCATTGTTGCAGATCACTTAGCTTCTTTACCAGTTTTCGATGGCAGAGCCATTGATGATGACTTCCCAGACGAGAATGTAGCTGTTGTGACTAGTCTGTCGGGTTGGCACATGTACTTTGATGGTGCAACCAGTCATTCTGGATACGGGATAGACATCTTGTTGATATCCCCTCATGGTGATCACATTCCTAGATCTGTTCGTTTGGTATTCTTGGATCGACATCCTACCACGAACAATATTGTTGAGTATGAGGCCTGTATCTTGGGATTAGAAATGACCCTTGAGCTCGGGATTAGACATATGGAGGTGTTTGGTGACTCCAATATGGTATTAAGACATATTCAGGGTGAGTGGAAGACTAGAGATGTGAAGCTTAGGCATTTCCATGCATATTTGGAGCTACTGGTTGAGAGATTTGATGATTTGAGATATACGCATTTGCCTAAAGAGCGAAACCAGTTTGCTATGCCTTAGCAACTCTAGCTTCCATGATTGATATTCCTGCTGATGCCACTGTTCATCCTTTATTGATCGAGTCAAGATCTGTTCCTACCTACTGTTGTCTGATCGACGATACAAAGTTAGATGATGGTTTGCCATGGTATCATGACATATATCACTTTCTGAGACTTGGCGTATATCCTGAGGCGACCACTGCAAAGGATAAGAGAGCATTGAGACAGCTGGCCGCCCAATTTGTGATTTGTGGCGAGAAGTTGTACAGACGATCAGCTGATGGGATGTTGCTATTGTGCTTGGATCGCGCCTCTACCAATCGAGTCATGAGAGAAGTTCATGCGGGGTTTGCGGACCACATATGGGAGGACATATGTTGGCCCATAAAATCATGAGGACTGACTATTTCTGGTTGACCATGGAGATGGATTGTTGCCAGTTTGTTCAGAGATGTCCAAAGTGTCAGATACACGGGGACTTCATCCACGTGCCGCCCTCGGAGTTACATGCATTGACTTCACCATGACCATTTTTCAGTATGGGGTATCAACATCATAGGGAAGATTTCGCTGAAATCTTCCAGTGGTCATGAGTTCATCTTGGTTGCCATTGATTATTTCACCAAGTGGGTGGAGGCCGCTTCATATGCGAGATTAACATCAGTTGGAGTTGCTAGTTTCATCATATCACACATTATTTGTCGCTATGGAGTCCCTCATGAGTTGATCTTGGATAAAGGGGTACATTTCAGAGCAGAGGTTGACACCTTAATGCAGCGATATGGCATCCGGCATCATAGGTCTTCTGCGTACAGGTCGCAGACGAATGGGGCAGTAGAAGCTGCGAATAAGAATATTAAGAGGATTTTACGGAGGATGGTTGAGACTTCTCGAGATTGGTCGGAGAAGCTTCCTTTCGCATTGTGGGCTTATCGGACTTCTTTTCGCACCTCTACATGAGCCACACCCTACTATTTGGTATACGGTATAGAAGCGGTGCTACCAGTCGAGATCGAGATGGGTTCAATGAGGGTAGCATTAGAGCAACATATTCCCGAAGCAGATTGGGCTCAGGCTCGATTAGATCAGCTCAATGTCCTAGATGAGAGGAGATTGAGAATAACAGACCATCTTCGTGCATATCAGAGGAAGATGGCCCACGCTTTCAAAAAGCGGGTCAAGCCTAGACCACTGTAGATAGGTGACTTAGTCTTGAGAGTCATCAAAGGATTGATCAGAAATCCTAGAGGGAAGTTCAGACCCAACTGGAGCGGACTTTATTTCATCAGGGAATTGAACCCAAATGGCGTTGCATGGTTGATGGATTTAGATGGAAACCAATTCTCGGAGCCGACCAATGTGGATCAGCTAAAGAGGTACGATGTTTGAGACCATGGTCGCAAGATGGGTGGCCATCATTTCGGTTAGCCATCTATCCTTTCACTCTTTTGATATGTAGTCCATTGCTAACCCATTGAGCCTTGCACGCGCATTATAATCTTTCTTTCTTATTGTCTTGTTCACATTTTCACACTGGGATAGGGGCCCTTTAGTATATGCATTCATTGTTCGGGAGTTCCATGAGCCTTGGACCTTGGGCCACATTCTTCTCATTATCTTTTCTCATCATTGCATCATTGCATTTCATCTCATCTCATTGGTTGTGTTATTCGTCTCATCTTTTTTTATTATATCTGTTGATTGTTTTGCATCATCTTCTCCCACCCCGAGTGGTGATCCTCCTCAGTTCATTACATGGAGGGTAGTCATGTCATTTCCACTATCTATCCCACGGACATTGACCTAGGGTTCCTCAGTTTGAGAAAGTCATCTTGTCAGAGAGAGTTTTTGTTACCTTAACACTTGAGAACGTGTCTATCCATTATTGATATCATCTTTGGGGCTTATTTTGTTTATGTTCAGGGTGTGTACATTTGTATATATGTAAAAATAAAATAAAATAAAATAAAATAAAATAAAATAAAATAAAATAAAATAAAATAAAATAAATGAAAAGTAATAAGCACATGTGTGGTACTCTTCCATCATTGAGTATGTATATTGATGTTCGAGGGTCACTTGATTGAGTATGTTTGTTGAGGGGAGTTCGTATGTGAGCTTTCCGAGACCTTTCATTTTTTGTTTTCATTTTTGTCGTATGTTTTGAGAGCGAGATGAGTGACTTTCTCTTAGGAGCTTTGGGTCATTGTCCCTTCCATCATTACATTCATTGTTGATGTGACTTCACTCCATGTTTGATTTGAGTTGATCACTACTCCTCTTTGTGTTATTTGTTTCATCATCATCCTCGTTTTCGCTTTTGATTCATCATTTTCATTTCACCTCTTATTCTTTTCTTACAGCGACCCATCTCGGGTTTGATATTCTCTTTGCATCATCATTACACATCTCATTATCAATTTGATTTGTTTCATTTGTCTCCTCATTGACATCATATTCACATTAGGCACCCGTAAGTCCATGACTCACGAGATTTACTATACATGTTGCATTTTATACATGAGGGCATGGGTTTCTGAATCATTGGGTATTTGAGCCTAGTTTCCTTTCATTTCTATCACCCTATCACCTTGACCTACATTATGTCCCGTGTCTTAAGACCACCCTGAGGCCATGGGATCAGATGTCGTCTTCGACAGCCTCTGCTTGGATAGGTGTTTGAGATATTGATTGGAGCCAAAATATGTGCTCTAATGGTACATATTCGATATGATTTGTACACCAAAAGACATCCAAATCACCCAACTTGACCTAAATCAATGCTAAGGCCCTAGCCATGAGTTTAATCTATACTTTGGAGATTTATCTCAGGTTCAAGGGAAGAAAATTGTGCAAATTGAATGACTTTAGATTTTGAAAGATCAAGAAAGGGCTAAATGAGGAAATAAGTGAGTCAAGATTCATCGAATGCAAGGAAAGGCAAAACAAGGATATCATGAGGTTGGAGGATGATAAATGACCATTATGGAGTAAGAAAGAAGGCAAGAAAGAATGGGAAATGAGGCATGAAGCAAGATTTAGTTGCATGGAAATTTAGAACTAAAAAATCTGATGGCATTATATACTTTGACTTTGAGGACAAATTTGGAGCACTTTCTGGAGTCCATTATATACATACTATATATCGTTTTGAAGCTCGGGAAGTCAGGAGTCCAACACTTCAAACGGTTTGCAAATCGGAGCTGAAATGAAGAAGTTATGGCCATTTGAAGACAACTGCACCAAGCTGGAGGGTCATTTCGAAATGATTTCGAAATTCAACTTATGATTTCGAAATTCAACTTATGAATTCGAAATCCACTTCGAAATGACACCAATTTCGAATTCACCCACTGCCACTTTGATGTTCCGCCTCCTCTACCTCGGGAATTGCATCTAAAGCACTCCATCCGCCCTAGGTGGACCCCACACGACTAGAAATCACCATTTTATTATTTTTTAATCATTTTTAGGAAATTATTTTTGTAATAAGTGGCCAATGAGAGTGTGCCACATGTTAAGTAAGTGAGGATATTATATAAACTCTCTCAATTATAGGTTTTAGGAATCTTGAATCTTGGATTTTTTTTTCTGGAGTTTTTGACATTGAAGGAGGAAGAAGACGAGAACTTTGGTTTGTTTTCTTTTTCTTCTTTATTGAATACATTGTTTTTAGTTTCTTTTGATTCAAATTATGGATTTTTACCCTATTATGGATTGTGAATGTGACATCACCCCCATGAGAGGCTAAGAGCCAACTTGGGGCTTGAAGCATGAAAACCTAAGGGTTAGGAAACCTATAGGGACAATGGGTAAATTATTTTAACAATGAGATTAATTATTGGTTGGGTGACAATTTATCAATTTTTTTATCCTATCCTTGTGAGTTCGTTTAGGGAATGATACGGTAGGTTATTACTTGATACTAGTGATTCTTGGTAATTCTTGATCATTAGTTATCCTCGCCTTACCTACCGTTATTTGCCCTTAAACAAAGCTATAAGGAGTAGGAAGGGTTAAAAAGCCAAATCTTAAATTGATAATCAATCTCATTCATTTGATGGTTTTAGGAATCTGTTTGAAAAAGGAAAAATTAGGTTTCGGATGCAATTTTGAGTTATAGAACCCAACTTGATCGCGAGTGGCCAAGGATCCCAAAACCCTAAGATCATATTACTTAAAATACCCTTGTTTTCTATAAATTCTATACCCTAGGTTGGATTGTGGAAAACCCCAAACTTGAATCAATTGAATTTAAAATCAATATTCATTTTCTCTTATTAATTTAATTTCTTTTACTTAGTTTCACATTATTCACATATTGTTTTTCACTTAAGGATTTAAACAAAAACAATTCATTTATTCTAGTATTGACAATTTTCATAAGCCAGTCCTTGAGAACGATACCCGGAATACTACAAAAGCCGTAGTGACTCTTTCTCTAGTTTTTCTTGACCAGAGTTACTACGTAAAAAGGCTAAGTATTTTGGTACAATAGAGAAATATCGGTCAGATATGGTTGACATTTAGATACTACCATGCTCCTTCTTCTGGCGGACATCATTCCGATGTCTAGATTCATTTCAATCGTGTTTGGATTATCGGGATCACGTGTTTGATGATGGATGATTTGATGTCCCATGAACCTTCTGATCTATCACACATCTGATGCCATACTGGGGCATATTCTGTTTTGGGCAAGATTTATAGATCTTCACGGAGTTGCATGCTTATCTCCACTTGCAAGATGTATGCCGAGACGATAACGTGTTCGTTATTTTATCATGATCCTTCAGTGGAACCTCTTTGGATTTATTAAGCCAAACCCTCATTTTTCGGCATTTGGTTATCGTCATGCTTCTTATCCTGGGAGACGTTCTCTAGATGTTTGGATTTGATTTGGATCACAGAGATCACATGTTCGATGATAGATGATTCCATGTCACCTGATTTCTGACCTACCGTACATTCGATGCCATATTGAGGCATATTTCCATTCTGGATGAGATTTACAGATCTTGATGGAGTTGCATGCTTATCCTCATTTGCGAGATGTACGCTGAGACGATGATCTATTCATTATTTTTACGATGATTCCTTGGTGGAGCCTCTTGCGAGCCCTCCAGTTAGGTCTGCACTTCTTGACACTTAGATGTCATCATGCTTCTCCTTCCGAGAGATACCTCTTGGATTTATGGGTATGATTCAGTTATGGACGTGGATGACTTGAGGTTACTTGATTTTTCCGACCTATCACACATTTGATTCCATACTGGGGCATATTTCCTCTTTGGTTGAGATTTTTAAATCTCCATGGATTTGCATGATCATCCCCAGTTATGAGATACACGTTAGGTTGATGATTCGATTTCATTTTGTCCTGATTCTCTAGTGGAGCGTTTATTGAGTCTTTCAGTCAGGCTCATATTTTTCGATATTGTCGTGATTCTTGAGTGGAGTTACTCCAGGAGCATAGGTTCCCATATCACCATTTCAGTGGAGTACATGTCAGATCTTTTATGCATCCCCATGGAGTTATTCTTGAGTTATCAGGATAGATCGGGTACATCTGATGCCATACTGGGGCGTGTTCTTCCTTTAGCTATGGAGATGATCGTTCTCTCACAGATCTGTTACAGTTTTCATCACTCGGTCGAGAGATATTGTATTTGCTTTACTGGTCACTATTCCTGTGATTTTCATTGAGATGAGCTTTCAGTGGAGCATGACATTCAGGTTGTGATTGTCTTGATATCCATGACCATGCAATAGATTGTTTTGATGAGATCGTGGTAGTTACCCTAGCGGATTATTCTCTTGAGACTCCCTAGTGGATCACCCATTTGAGATGATGATGGATTCCTTCAATAGAGCATTTCGAGATAGAGACGTCTGACTTATTGTGACATCTCGTCAGGCCTCATGATCCAGACGGATGAGTTGCAAGATTATGTTTATAATCAATTTGATCGTTTCGACTCGCTAGCAGAGCATCTTTTGAGGCTCATGGAGTCTCTTTTATACCTTTTCAGAGGATGGAGAGTTGTGGCGGCATGCTACACTAGGGCATATTTCCTCCCCTCATCATTTCCTTGCCGTTTGGTGTTTAGAGCCGCCATCCATTCTCGGATACGGCGTACAGAGTCGTCCCTTTTCAGCTTGGCGTTCAGAGCCACCATGTCTTCTCAATCACGACGTTCAAAGTCGTCTTTCTCAGCCTGACGTTCCTAGTTATCAGTTTAGTTGGGCATTCAGAGCCGTTGTTTCTGCTTGGCATTCATAGCTATTATTTTTAGTTTACCATTCAGAGCTATGTTCCTAGTTCGACATTCAGGGTCATTATATCATTTTCAGTTTGGCGTTCAGAGCCGTATTTTCATTTTGGCATTTGATGAAACCATCTTTCTTTATTTTGGCGTTCAGAGCCACATCTTCAATTTGGCGCTTAGAGTCGCATTTTCATTTCGACATCAGAGCAGTTGTTCATTTTCCGTTTGGCGTTCAAAGCCGTTGTTCATTTTCCGTTTAGTGTTCAAAGCCACATTTTCATTTCGACATCCTGATCCTTATTTTTTGTTCGGCGTTTAGAGCCACATATTTATTTTGGCGTTTAGAGCCATACCTTCAGTTCGACGTTCAAGGCCGCATTGTCATCTTGGCGTTCATAGTCGTATCTTCAGTTTGGCGTTTAGAGCCGTTGTTTGTCTCTAGTTTGATATCTAGAGCCATTTTCCGTTTGGTGTTCAGAGCCGTTGTTCATCCTCAGTTTGGCGTTCAGAGCCACTTTTTCACTTTGACATCCAGAGCCATCACATTTTTAGTTTGGCGTTCAGAGCTGTTGATAATTTTTCATTTGGCGTTTAGAGCCACATGTTCATTCTAATGTTTAGAGTCGTTATTCATTTTCTGTTTGGCGTACAATGCTGTTTTTTCATCTTGGCGTTCAAAACGTATCTTCAGTTAGGTGTTCAGAGTCGTTGTTTACCTCTAGTTCGACATCTATATCACATCTTTAGTTTGGCGTTCAGAGCCATATCTCTAATTAGGCGTTTAGAGCCACCGTCTTCTTTAGTTTTGGTGTTTAGAGCCGTATCTCTAGCTTGATGTTCAGAACCACCATTGCTCAGTTTGGGCGTTTAGAGCCACCATTTCTTCTCAGTTTCGGCGTTCAGAGCCACCATCTTCTCAGTTTGGGCGTTTAAAACCACCACTTCTTCTCAGTTTGGGTGTTCAGAGCCACCATCCTCTTAGTTTGGGTGTTCAGAGCCACCATCTTCCCAGTTTAGCGTTCAGAGCCATCCTCGCTTCTCGGTTACGACTGTCAGAGTCATCTTTCTCAGTTTGAAATTCAGAGTCACTATTCATTCACAATTTGGCGTTTAGAGCCATCATCCTATCACGATCGAGCATTCATTGCCACTTTTTTGGCATTCAGGGCTACATTCCTGATGTTCAGAGCCATCGTTCACAGCTTGGCGTTTAGAGCCACCGTCTTCCCAATTTCAGCGTTCAGAGCCACTGTCTTCCCAGTTTTGGCGTTCAGAGCCACCGTCTTCTCAGTTTCGGAGTTCAGAGCCACCATATTCTCGGTTTGGGGTGTTCAGAGCTGCATCTCCAGTTTGGTGTTCAGAGCCACCATCTCATCTTCAGTTTATCGTTCAAAGCCTTCATCTTCTTTAGTTTGGTGTTTAGAGTCGCATCTCCAATTTGGCGTTCAGAGCCTTCATATTCTTCGGTTTGGCGTTTAGAGCCGTCGTTCCTAGCATTCAAGTTCATTTGTCAACTTGGAACTCAGAGCCATCACATCTTCAATTTGGCATTCAAAGCCATTACTCAGCCTGGCATTCAAAGCCACCATTTTCCTCTAGTTCGGCGTTCAGAGCCACGTTCCTAGCATTTAGAGTTGTCCTTTTCTTTTAGTTTGGCGTTCAGAGCCACATTGCTAGCATTTGGGGCTACCATTTTCTTTTAGTTTAGCATTTAGAGTCATTCTTACTATTCTGAGCCACTTTCATCAGTTTAGGTGTTCAGAGTCATACCCTCAGTTTGGCATTTAGACCATCATCTTCTTCAGTTTGGCGTTCAGAGTTGTGTCTTCATTTTGGCATTCAAAGCATTTGTCCGGTTTAGCATTCGGTGCCGCCATCTTCCTTTAGTTTCGACGTTTAGAGTTGTTGTGCATACTCATTCCGACATTTTGAGTCACCATCTTTCCTCATTTTTGGCTTTCAGAACCATTTTTTTTTCTCAGCCTTATCATTCAGAGTTATAGCTCCCAACATCCATATTCACTGGCATTGCGCATTTTACCTTCACTATTTTACATTTGTCATCGATTTTCCTCACCTCGTTACCTTATGCTTATCGCTTATTCATCATGTTCTTCTAGACTTCCCCTTCTACTGCACATGACATAGTCCTTTGAGTTCACGACGCATATTTCGATCATATTATCTTTGATATGGTTTTTCGAGTCACTTTTGGAGATGTCTTAGAGGGAGTCCAGATCTTTAGCGTAGCTTTAGAGGCACTCCGAGAGCTACCTTTCTCTTAGGATTCCAGAACTCCTTTCATTCATTTGTTGGTTTGGGCGAGTTCATGTTGTTGTGTACCTTTAGGGGTCTTTCTTTTTCTTCGGTAGAGTCCACTTCATTTCACTCACTATTCACACTTTCTTTTCACTCTAGTGTTCATATTCCTTACACTTGTGAACTCTACCAAATATGGGCATATTTGTAGACCCCCTTTCTTTTTTCTTTTTTTCTTTCTTCAATCAGTTTCTGTGCAGTTGGGGTAAAGAACTCCATAGATTCGGGATGAACTCCATTAAGAGTAGCAACAACTTGCTCAGCTGATGACTCCAAAACCTCTTCAACGACTGGTGGGCTAGTTAACTCAAACTTGAATCCCACATCATGTTCAAGGGATTTGACTGTTCTCCACTGGCTAATAGTAAACATCAGAATGGCAGTGCCCCATTTCCAACCGTCCTTTATTTATTTATTCATTTTTTATTTTGGTTCTGCCACCTTTGGGGAGCACCCATGGAGGAGCTGGATAGCACTTCGTTTTGGAGGAGTGGGGGACGACTTCCATGCTTAGCTGCATGGGACGCATGGCTAAGGACATTACCACCTCGCCATGGTGGTGGTTGAGATGGGACTTGTTCTGGAACGGATGACAGATGATGAGTATGGGAGCAGTGGAATCGGTGAGGGGGAGCTTTTCAAAGAGATTTGGACATAGCAAGTTTCGAAGCAGGGGGGAGAAGAGTTTTTTAGAGCTTAGAGAGAGAGGTTTGCTTGGGGGAGAACGAGAGAAAAAGAAAAGACTGAAAAGAAAGGGTCTGGTAGAGGGAGGAGAACGAGTTGGGTATTCTAGGAGATAAAGACAGATGAGATATTTTTGGGTTGCTTGAGCTGCCTAGGGGAGTTTTTGAGCAGAAGGTAAGAGCTTAAAGAAGAAAGGAAAGCTAGTTTTGACTAAAGAGAGCTTGAAACAGAGAAAGAGTCATTTCAAGCTGAACAGAAGAGGAGTTTTCATTTTGGGTCCAGGTATGACTTCCACATGCTTCATGTATCTCATTTCGGATTATTCTATTCCATTTTCCTGCTGTTTTTATTTATTTATTCAACTTGGTGCTTGAAGGTGTATAATTGGTGTTATGCATATTTATGAAATGCCAAAACTGATTTTTTTCATACATCTTCATTGATTCTTTCTGGCTTCATTTATGAACAACTTGAGCGTTCCTATGTTTTATGAATGCTTTGAATACGAACCCTCCTTCCCTAAGCTTAATGTACCAAAATCACATTCTTAATCCCCTTTGATCCCATTTTTTTTGGAGCGTGTGGCATCATGTTTAGGCTGGCTGTTGTGATCAGAATGCTTTCGAGAGAACTCAGGTAAAGAAAATGATGGTTTAATAAGGTCGGATTCGTGAAAACAATATCAAATGACCATCTATATGAGGCACTCACATGAAGATGGAAGGTGCTAGTGACCACTTTTTTTTTCTCTCAAACCCTAAACCCATCCTCCCTACCCACTGTCATCATGCTCACTGCCCATATCCAAACACCCATCCCACTACTTCTTTTCATCTTTCCATACCCATAATGCCCATTCGTCCCATTACTTTCCATCACTCACCCCATCATTCATTCCCCATTCATTTCTTTTCAATCCTCCCATGTGCATGAAATTTACGTGCATGACCTTCTAACATTCTTCCAAAGCTTTCCCTTGAAATCCATTTTTCATGATTACCAAACCCACTTCCCATTATATTCCATCATCCATTTCACTGATGACATGCACACCATCACCCTCAATGGTCCCCACCATACCTATCTACCCACAACCCTAATCCATAATACCCACACCTCCATCCTTTAATACCCCTCAAACTCACTCCTCATATCTCATATTCCATCATACCCATCACCATGCCCATTTTCCCACATTTCATGCCTACTGTACCATCACAACTCCTACTTACCATGCCCACATTCCCATTACCACCTCATCTCATCACCTTTCCACCATGCCCGTAACCATACCCACAACTATACCCATATTTCATCTTCCAAACCCACTGCCCATGGTCGATACCCCCCTAATTACCTTCTCTTATCCATCTATTATACCACTAAATGCACCCTTATCATCACCCTTCATTGCCCAATTTGTCACCCTAACCTTTGTACACATCATACTCACGCCCATGCTCATCTCCTTCAGTCATCAGAGCTATTTCCTACCCATAAAGCCTGACAATGCTACCTCCGAGCCTAAGCATAATAAAGTTGAAATATTCAAAGAACAAAGTGACTTCATCAAGTACCCGCTTGATGAGGAGTTGTTAACAGATGCTCCGAATATAAATGAGGCTGCTACACAATTGATCATGCCCCATGGAAGCTATCAACAGGCTAACAGAGATGAATGTGGTCCAAAGTCGTACCCATTTATGCTTCGAATTAAGCATCCTTGTGGAAAAGTCTCTAATAAGCTCTACAATCTCACATCCAACATAGGACGACAATGAAGAGTGTGGTCGACGGGCATTTTAGAGCTTTAGTAGCTCAGTTTTGGTAGGTTGAGAATCCACCCATGGGTAAGAATGATGACCAAGAGAGTTGGTTGGAGATGATTACATTTTGGTTGCGGGAATCCTCCACTTTGTTAAAACTAGAGACGCAACCAAAGGCGTCTTGATAATCGCCGATCATCCTTCGCATTTGCTTTGAATTTTCTCTCCTCCACCTGCAGCAAAAATGAGAGAGTACATTTCCATTCACTTTGGTCAGGCCGGTATTTAGTGAAACTGGTGTTGGTGTCGTTTTTGTAGATCTTAAGCGGTTGTGATTGATGAAATGAGGACTGGGGCATACAGACAGATTTTCCACCTATACCCTATTCACTACTCGATCTCTTTGCCATCTTTCCCCTTCCCTTAACTGCATGGCATGCATAATATTTTCTAGTGTGGAAAAGACGGGAATATTGATTTGATAAGCCCGGTTTCTCAAGATGCTCACCATGGTGGAAGACGTGACTTTGGGAGCATTTACAAAATTTTGATGTGCACAGAGGTAATAGGAACGACGACTAGAGAGTTGCAAAGGTTGTGTTGCTAGCTCATCTAGGGACATCATGACCCAGGTCGCGTTTTTCTCTCTTTTGCTGGGCCCTCAAGATTTTCTCGAGGTAAACTCATCGAAAGGCCTCCCCTGGGCCCACTATTGGCTGGTTCATTTGATCTACTCAGTGAGTTGATAGTAAGAGCACCCTTGCATGTTTTCAATTTGTATGGTTTACATGGCCACCCTTGACCCACCTAAAGTGCCACACATTTTCACTTACTAATGTATCATTTGTTTATTCTTATCATATCTTCGCATTTTGATACCCAAGCTCAATGTTCCAAAATTTCGACTTCTGAATTTAATTTTCAATTGCAAAATTCCACTATTCACGTTCATTTATTTAATCATTATTTTCCTTATTATTATTAATCTAGTTATTTATTTATTTCAAAAAATTTCATCCTTAAATAATTCTTCAAAATTCCGATTTCTAAATTTGATTCCCGATTTCTGAAATTCCAATTTTCACATTTATTCATTTAATCATTATTATTTTTGTTATTACTATTAATTAATTAATTAATTTTTAAATTTTCATTTTTAAATAATTCTTCAAAATTCCAATTTCCGAATTTAATTTCTAAGTTCCAAAATTCCAATTTTCACATTAGTTTATTATTATTGTTGTTATTATTATTTTATTTATTTGTTTGTTTTTAAAATTCCATCTTCAAATAATATCCAAAACTCTAATTCATAATTTAATTTTCAAAACTCCGATTCTCAAATCATTTTCAAAATTCCAATTTCTTTCAAATTTAATTTTCAAAACTCTAATTCTCAAATAATTTTCAAGATTCCAATTTCTTTCAAATTTAATTTCCAAAATTCCAATTCTTAAAGGTAATTTTCGAAACTCCAATTTTCAATTTTTAGTTTTTCAAGCAATTCTAATTTCACTCCAATTTTCAAATATTTCTTTAATTCTATCACCCTTCATTTTTCCTTAGGGTTCAGGGTCATCAAAAATACCGTTTTTAATAAACTTGTTGCCTTTTTCTTTCAGGCAAACACTTTCATAAATTTTTCTTTGATTTTTAAAATAATTTTTCTGTTTCTCTTGATTTTTAAATGAGTAAGAATGAATTTTTCATAATTCCAAAATAATGGAATTTGTGAAACTAATTCGTGCAAAATAAATTGGGCTTTAGTGGGGGCCCTACATATGAGTTTTCTCTTTTGATTGCCAATTGTTATGCTTAATGACTATTGCTCGATCTTTGTCTTACTCTTTGATATGCATGTGATAATTTTATATTTAAGTTAACCTTGTTTCCATGATAGCACACTATTAATTACTACTAAGGTACGATCTCATTCCCACTTCATTTATTCTGATGCATGATTTACTTTATTATTTGATTATTTCACCGGTATCCATTGACTTCCTCATCAATTGTCATATCTGCCTCACCTTATTTAGTAGAGACCCGTTTTTAGGGTCTTAGAGGGGTGCTATGGTCTTTACCGTACCTTCTTGATAAGTAACTTGACCCCCGAACCTATATTTAGTTTCTTACAGACTGTCTTTTCCAAATAAGGAGTCACATTTAGGGTTTTCTTTCTTATTTTGTTTACCCTTTAAAAATAAAACAAAAATAAATGGCGACTCCAAGTCATTTTTTAAAAAATAAATCATTTTTCAAATAAAAAGCGAGTTCGCCATCGAGTGGAAGCGCATGAGCAAAATACTAGGTCCATAAATCTATTTACATTAAAAATAAATTTAGATTAATGATTTTAATTTATTTATTTACAAAAAAATAATTTATTTATAAAAGGTTTGATTTTTATTCAAATTCAAATTTATTTCTAACAAGACTTTTCTTGTTTTTATCAAGGGAGATTATTGAATTCAATTTCACTAAAAAAAAGTCAATTTGATTTTTATTTACAAGAAATGATTTTTATTTAACTTTATTAAAAAGGAAAAGAATTTTTACAATTTTATTTTTAAGAAAATATTTCAATTCAAATTTTATTAAAGAATAATTTTTACAAATAAAATGAAAGATTGTAACAAATTTATTTATAAGAATATTCCAATGCAGTTAAGAAAATGATTTTTATAACTTTAATTTATTAAAAAAAAAAATCATCCTATTCTTATTAAAACAAATTCTTTACCATCTTGATTTATAAATTGATCTCCAATTCCAATTAAAAAGGTATTTTACAAAAAGACTTTAACTTTATAGAAAAAAAAAGTTTTTCAACTTTATTCAAAAGTGTCTCAAACTTTGTTAGAGTTAGAATTCATTATTTAAAAAGGAAAAAAAAGGCTCCAAATTTATTTTAAAAGGAAAAAAAAATAGCTTTATTTTTTTAGAAAGAGTTTTCAATTTATTTAAAAAAAATATCTTTTCAATTTTATTTAAAAAAATTAAAAAGGGTTTATATTAAAAGGATAATTTCTTAACTTTAAAAGAAGTATTCAAATTTTATTTTTAAAAAAATTATACACTGTTATTTTAAAAAGAAAAAAAGATTCTACCATTTTATTTAAAAATATTTTATAGTTTTATTTTTTAAAGTATTTTCACAGTTTTTGTTTTAGAAATCATTTTTTATAATTAAAAAGAAAATTTTGGGATAGTTTTATTTAGAAAATATTTTTGGACGGTTTTATTAAAAAACCATTTATTGGGACACTTTTATTATCAAATATATCTATATGGACAATTTATTGAAAATAAAGTTTCATGAAAAACAAATTTTCCTAGTTTTGATTGGAAAAAACTCCTTTAAAAACATTTTTCTAGGCTATTTTTTAAAACAATTTTGTGGATCTTTTATTAAAAACAACTTTATGAACATATGGTGGATAGATTTTTTGTGGATTTTGTTAAAAACAGTTTCTAAATTTATTTAAACAAAATTTCCGAAATATTTCGTTAAAAACAATTTTTTAGATTCATTAAAAAACACATATTTTGAATTATTTTATTAAATTTTTTTTTGAATTTATTAAAAAAAAAAAGCTAATATTCTGAACTATTTTATTAAAAACAAATTTCTAGATTTATTAAAAAAAATATCTTGTACTATTTTATTAAAAACATTTTTCTAGCCTTATTAAAAAAAAAGCAAATATCCTGAACTAAATGTTTAGATATGTCAAGGTGTTTAAATGGCTTGAGCATCTTAAATCGGCCCGGGTGTCCTAAATAGGCCAGGTATGTTTAAATGGGTTTAGGTGTCCTAAATAGGTCAAATATGTTTAAATGGGTCAGAGTGTCCTAAATAGGCCTAAGCGTCCTAAATGGGTTTAGGCGTTTTAAATGGGCTTGAGCGTCCTAAATGGGTTTGGATGTGTCTAAATGGGTCAATGTGTCCTAAATGGGCCAATGTGTCCTAAATGGGCCAACGTGTCTTAAATGGGTCAAGTATGCCTAGATGGGTCAGGATGTCTTAAATGGGCCAAGTATGTTAATGGGCCTGGGTGTGTCTAAATGGGTCAGGGTGTCCTAAATGGGCCAAAGTGTCCCACATGAGTCTAGGTTTGTCTAAATGGTCCTAGGTGTCGTAAATGGGCCAAGTGTGCCGAAATAGGCCAAAATGTTCCTAAGTGGGCCAGGTGTGCCACAATGGGTCAAGGTGTGTCACAATGGACCAAGGTGAGTCTAATTGGGCCTGAGTTATAAAAAAAAAGTGTTTAAGTGACCTAGGGTGATCAGGAAAGTATCTAAGTGACCTAAGGCAAATCTAGATGTACCTAGGTGTCCTATGATGTGACTCAATGTCCCTAAGTGTCTCTATGATGGGCAATCCTAAAAAAAAATCCTAGACCTTACTTAGATCACAATGAGGGGCCATATATAATCCCTAAACTAGAGTCTTCAAGGTAGCTAAAAAAAAGTAAGTTGTTTGAGTAGCAATGGGCCATCGAGGAATTGTTATGGAATACTAAAAAAACACTTAATAAGACATGTGCTAGGGAACAAAATGGAACTAAATTGGTTAGTAGCATTTGCACATAATAAATCAATTTACACATATACCAATATGTAAATGATCTCCGATTAAGTCCACAAATATAGAAGCAACTCAAGATACTTAATATAGGCAATATGCACATCCAAGAATTCTTCCCATTTTTGTCCTAAAATAAGACAAAGAGAAGAAATAACTTGTAGCAAAAATTAGGAGAATGTAGTAGAACAATGCAACATCATATAAGAGCTCACGGGAAAATTCACAAATGTGACATTAGCGAAAATCAACTATTCATTAAGTTTAGTATAAACTAGTCAAGAAGCATCCTATTTAAAACACAAAATAGCTAGTCAATTTATCCAAAAAACACAAAAGAACACACAACATGGCCAACATATCTTAGAATGGGCAAAATACAACCCAAAGAGCAAAGATTATGGAGAACTATGAAGAACAACAATCTCAAGAGACTGAACTTGTTGGCTCAAACTAGCTAATTGCCCATTTGACTAGGAAAAACCTGTAACCATCTAATCTAAGAGGCTTATGAAATGTTTAGTAACAATGTCAGCTTGATGGCTAATCTAGGTTTCATGGGAATCAAAGTGAGCGATTAACTGGTTTAAGGCATCATCCTAATTAATAAGAGGTCTCACTTTTTTAATTCCCCTAGTCAACTGACTTGTATAGCGACTACAAGAGAATTCATAAATAGAACCCATCTGTCATAAGAAGGAAAAACCATGAGAAAATGACAGCCCTGCTCGAAGGCATAGATGTGAGATAAGGATTTCAAATGGAAACACCTCATTCTTGAACACAAGAGGATCACATATACCAACTATCACATCAATGATGGTGGCAGATAAATTAAAAGGTACATGACTAAGGATAGAAGATATAAAAATACACCCTTAAAGTTGAAGTTTTGACCTATGACTTAAAGGGTAAATTGAGTACAAATGGAATATAGATAAGACCCAAGTTAGGTAGGTATGGTCATTAGTGTCAACAAGAGATGGATGACCTGCACCTCATAAGTCAATAGACACTCTTTCAAGTAAGGTTGGAGTTATCTCAAATTGAGACATAGGAATACCATTTCCTAATGGAATGTCTAATTCTTCTAAAATGGATGCCCGAGTAACCTCTATTTGAACACTTAGAAGTGAGGTCTTAAAGCTAAATGGAACCAAATCAATGTCAACCATATTTGAATAAAACATCCTAACTTATGAGCATAGGCATACCTAATCAAGATGTTAAAAAAAAAAGTCCAATCAAGTTCTCCTAACAAACCAGGTACAGGAGTATCACGGAATACAGACAAGTTTATAGACCTTTCCATAACAACAGTTCGATCCTTAAAGAATTTATAATATTTGTCCCTAGTCGCTTTCGATGGAAATAAAGAGAGTGGAATGCCATTTCTGACTCCCCTAGGTTGAACAAAAATGATAGGTGGATGATTAGACTCAATAGGATTGTTCTCTTCATGACCATTTTGAGACTTCAATCCAAAATCCTTAATGACCTGCTTTTTGGAACATAGTTTTGGAGCCATAAAACCTTGACTCAAAGAAAAGGGAATTTAAAAGGATGATGATAAAAGAAAAAAATGGCCAAAACAAAAATCACCTTATAGAAAAACCTTCTGCTTTGAAAGCTTCTACACCCCACAAACAAGATAACATTGAATATAGGGCAAAAGAAGAAGAGAAACAAATAAGGAAAATCAGGAAATGCAAAACCAAAAGAGAAATCTACCACAATCAAGCCTTAGATTGAAAGAAAACACAAACTTACCCGGTAATGGAGAACAACCAGCCATCGAAACCATAATCCACAAGAAAACACACTTTCTTTAACAGAAATGAGAAGGATTTTTGTTCTAGAAGAACCCCTTAGAGAGCAACAGTCAATTATGGTGAAGAGAAAGAACTGGGCAAAGAGCGTTTTAAGAGAAAAGTGGGCTAAAAAGAGCTAAGCTTAAAATAAATTTGGGGATTTTGATTTGAGATAGAGAAACTTCCTTTTCCATATCTATTAAACATGTATTTTATTCTATTTATTTGTTTTTTTTTTTTAAATCTAAAACACTAGAGAATAATTTTGATTGATTACATTTCAATCACACAATGTTGTTCTCAATTAAGCCAATAAAAAAATAGTTGATAAAAAATGAATCGATCCAACTTCGATCACACAACATAGTTTTCAATCAATTCAACAAAAACACAGTTGATTGAAAATAGATCGATCCAACTTGAATCACATAATATAGTTATCAACCAAGGCTAGAAAAACACAATCAATCGAAAGTCGATCAATCACATGTTGATCACATTGCACAACAGTCAATTTTTCTTGAAAAAAAAAAAAGACAATTGATCGAAAAAACCAATGATTGAGATATGCCAAAAATTCATCAAGTGAGTAATAAAGATGCATAACCTCAAGAAAAAAATGAAAAAGTATATTAAAAATAAATTTATTAAAGCTTAAATTGAAAATCATTTAGCATTTGATCACTAATATGAATAATAATAATTAAAAAAATGTCACCAAGTGACTTTTGAATTAAACGACAGGGCATGAATTATATGGAAACTCATCAATTTCTAATATGATAAAGATAAAAAGCAAGAGATTATAAACACTCCGTCAAATGATTTTGGCTTAAAGAACACACTTATAAGACCATACCAAACTAACAATGATAAATAATCTCCACTTATAAGGCTATAAATATCCATGAATCAAAAATCATTTCCAAGATCACTTTCATCCTTAAAGAAACTCAAATCCATTTCTCTTCAAGTTAATTTACATCTCCCTCAACCAGATTTCTATTTGACACGGTCAATATACATCATTTGACATAAATACAAACATCACATATCATTTTCATTTCCTTCATTTCCTTTTTTTTTTTTTACAACATATTAGCAACACACTTAGGATAGAATTTCGACTTTGACATCATTAAGGTGGCCATTACAAACATAAAGGGATGTCCCACTTTTGCGATGGATGCTTTTTACACTAGAAACATTGGCAAGGTGTCATAACCATTCCATAAATGAATAAAATTATTTTTGCCAATTTTTTTTTAATTTGGGAGAGTGTAAACAATTAAGAGACACAAATTCAAACTCTCAAGAAGATTCATGTGACTTTACTCAATCTTTAAGACACATTGAATAGATATAGACCCACAATAAAACTTTAAAAAATCATTTATTAGTTTTTATGAAATCATAAACCACTCCATAAGTTGTTAGTCACTGAATGGATATGAAATAAGTATCTTGCAACTTATTCAAGCAAAGCTAACTAATAAACACCTTATAATCCAGTTCATTCACCAACATAAGAAGGATTTTCATATCTTAGAGCATTTTTGGATCATTATGACACAAAATAACCATTTGCCAGAAAAGAAACAATGTCAAGTCCAAAAAAATAAACATCTATGTTTAGAAGAGAGAATGAAAGGGTTTAAGGAGATACCAATCAAACAACAAAAATGAAAGCCACAAGAAAAGAGCAAGGCAACACAAAGACTCAATAAGCTTAAGAAACCTCTAGGAAGAAAGAATATACAAGAAGAAATGTCTTAAAGATGCCTCAAAGACAATCAACTTAGAAAACATAAGCCTATGAAACTCCTAAGTAACTCAAACCTAAAAACATCCAAAGGCTTAATGATAATATCAGCCCTTTAACCCTCGATAAAGACATACTCTAAGGAGACAACTTTGTCTTCTACCAATTCATGAATAAAATGATGTCTTATGTCAATGTGCTTTGTCCTAGAGAGAAGAACAAGGTTCTTGGATATATTTAAAGCACTTTGTGTTATCACAAAACACAATCATGGTTTTTTGACTTATTCCATAATCACTTAACATTTGCTTAATCCAAAACAATTTAGTACAACAACTCTCAATAGCTATATATTTCATTTTAGTTGTAGAGAGTGACACTGAATTTTATTTCTTGCTCATCCACATAACCAAACAATTTCCAATGTAAAAACAACCACTAGAAGTGCTTTTTCAATCATCAATATTATTAGCCTAATCAACATGTAAAAACAACCACTAGAAGTGTCAAAAAAATATCGAAGGCCCGACTCTAATGTACCAACAATGTATCTGAAAACACGTTTAAGAGCAATGAGATGGGATTCTCTAGGACAAGCTGGATACATAGCACATGCTCCAACACTAAAGGCCATGTCAGGTCTACTAGCTGTAAGGTATGAGAAACTACCAATCGTGCTTCTATACAATGTTTCATCTACTCTCTTTCCAAACTCATCCTTGTTTAGATTTGTATTAGTAGCCATTTGAGATAGGATTCTCTATGACAAGTTGGATACCTAGCACATACTCTAACACTAAAGGCCATGTCAGGTCTACTAGTTTTAAGGTATGAGAGACTACCAATCATGCTTCTATACAATGTTTCATTTACTCTCTTTCCAAACTCATCCTTGTTTAGCTTTGTATTAGTAGCCATTTGTGTCTTATAGTGTTTTTTCGATTCTGGACCAAACTTCTTGACAAGTTCCCTAACATATTTAGATTAGGATAAGATCACATCTTTGAGTTGTTTCACTTGGAAACAAAGGAAGTAATTCAATTCTCCTACCACGCTCATTTCAAAATCATTTTTCATCTCTTTAGCAAAACCTAAGGCACACTCTCTAGAGGTAGACCTAAAAACTATGTCATCAACATATATTTGTGCTACTAAGAGCACTCCTTCATTTATTCTAATAAACAAAGTTCAGTCTAACTCCTTTTCCCCCCTCTCATGAATCCTTTCTTAAGATGATAAGTTGCAAGTCTCTCATGCCAAGCTCTAGGAGATTGCTTTAGGCATAAAGGACTTCCCTAAGACTGTAAACATGATCAGGGTATTTTGGCCTTGAAAACCTTTTGGTTGCTCAACATAAACTTCTTCATTAAGTATCCCATTGAGAAATACACTTTTGACATCTATTTGAAACAATTTAAACTTCCACACACAAGCCATTGCCAAAAGTATCCAAATGGATTTAAGTTTTGCAACTGGAACAAAAGTTTCATCAAATTCAACTCCCTTTATTTGGTTAAATCCTTGAGAAACCAACCTTTCCATATTCCTCATAATCACTCCATTTTCATCCATCTTATTTTTTAAAATCCATTTTGTTCCAATGACATTTACATTTTTTGGTCTTGGCACCAAAAACCAAACTTCAATTCTAGCAAATTGATTTAATTTCTCATGGAAAGTCTCTACCTAAGCTTCATCATTCAAGGCTTCTTCAACACTCTTGGATTTAATTCGAGAAGTATAGCATACATAACTTATGTCATTCAATTGGATTATCTCCTTGTTACCATGCTTTCCTCAAAATCTCCAATAACATTACTCAAAGCTTGGATGATTCTTTAGCACTCTAGACTTATTTCTTTTGGATAAATCATTTCTCCCCCTATCAACATGCTCTCTTTTCTCTTCTTTCTCTTCTTTATTCTTACTTTTTTTTCATCTTCTGATTTTTGTTCAATCGGCTAGTGGTCTTTTGATAAAAAAAAAATGTCATTATCTTCAACTTCTCTTGAATTTGATCCTTGATCATCAACTATCACATTGCTTGATTCCACCACACATTTTGAACTCAAAATATACATTAATTCTATATGCCCAGTTTTGGAGGAATATCCTAGGAATGTCCTTTCTTCATTCTTGGATTCAAATTTGGCAAGGTTTTCATGATCTTTCAAGATATACCACCTACTTTCAAACACCTTAAAAAGCTTTACACTAGACTTCTTTCCTTTCCAAAGTCATAACAAGTTTTCCTAGAGTAAGGATGCAAATGAATCCTATTGGATGTGTAGCAAGCAGTGTTAATTGCCTCAGCCCAAATATGAGTGGAAATATCTTGTTGATTTAACATTATTCAAGTCATTTCTTGAATCATACGATTCTTTCTTTTGGCAACCTTATTTTGTTAAGGAGTTCTAAGAGTGGAAAAATCATGCTTAATTCCTAAAGTGTAACAAAATTCTAGAAAATCATAATTATCAAATTCTTTTTCCCTATTACTACTAATTTTACCAATGGGATAACCTTTCTCATTTTGAATTTTTAACCCAATGTCATTAAAATTAATGAAGACGTCCTTCTTTTCTCTTAGAAATGCAATACATGCAAACCTAAAATAGTCATCAACAATTACTAGGATGTACATCTTCCCACCTAAACTCTCCATTCTCATTGGTCTCATAAGATCCATGTGCAAAAGCTCTAGAGGTTTAAAGGTCACAACTTCATCAACTCTCTTTTGATTGCTCATAGTTTGGTTTCCCTTTTTGACAACTACCACAAATAAGATCTAAGAGCTTCCCAAGCTTAAGAATCTCTTTGAAAAATTCCTTGTTTGCAACCTTAATCAAGTCATGAAAGTTGAGATGACCCAATCTACATTGCCATAAATCAATAGATTCAATTTTTTAACTACCACACACAAGTGGAGAAGATGATAATGAATATTAACTAACAACATAACAATAATCTAAAGTTCTTAATCTAACCATCACACAATTACCATTCAAGTCAAACACTTTGTACATATTTTGTGAAGATTGAACATTAAACTTATTGTCAAATTTGACTTATGCTTATCAAGTTAGCTTTTAGACCTTCTACAAATAAGGCTTCTTCAAAATTAAGAATGTCAGGGGCACAAATTGTGTCTTTCCCTTTCACACAAGCCACATTACCATCACCAAATGTCATATTTCCTCCATTAAATTAAGTAAAATTAGTGAAGAATGATTTATTACATGTCATATAGTGTAAGCAACCAATATCAAAGTACCTTGAGTATGACTTACTAACTCTAAGTGCGGTATGGATAACAAGGCAATTAAGTTCATTTTTTTTCACCTATTTTTGCTTGACATTTGTGACTTTGGTCTTTACATTAGGAGTGCTTTCATGGATACCACTATGAGAAGGACTTTTGAATCCTTCTTGGACACTCTCTTGTTGCCACTCAACAACCTATTCTTCAAGAACTAGGACTTATTAATTAAGTTGGCCAACTTTCTTTGAAAGTTATCAAACATTCTTGCATAGCATCTATGAAAAGTGTGTTCCATTTTATCATAATGAGTGCAATGAAATTTCAGCTTAGGATGATTTTCCTTAGAGGACTTTTCATCACTTGACTTGATAAGCATTGTTTTACCACTACTTGGAGTGGAGTTATCATCAATAAAACCAAAGCCCCTTTTATCATATGATTTTCAACCTAAATTGATCGATTAATCAAGTCTTTTAGAGGTAAGATGTGACTTTTCCTTCCTAAGACTTAACTCATTCTTAAACATTTAATTTTCACTTTTCAATTCATCACACTTTTTCTTCATATCAAAATGTTCATTTTCAAGAAAGGCAATTTTCTTAAGCAAAGACTTTTTTTTTTTCCCTTTAAAGGCTTAACCTTATTTATTAAACTATTTTTAAAAACCTTTTACTCAACTTATTGTTTGAGACTCAAACACTCCTTGTACAAAGTCTCATATGCAAAGTTAAAACTCATTTCATCACCATCGGAGTCACTTGACTCACAAGACTCTCTTAAGGCCTCTTTCTTGAATGGTTCCTCAATGACACTTGCCATAAAGGCTATAAAGTTATTGCATTCCTCATTTCCAGTGGATTATTATCTTTCATTTGATTGACATGATTCCGTGTCACTCTAAGTGACTTACATGACCTTATTTCCTTTTTTCTTCAAGGGACATTCAATGGCAAAGGGTTCATAACTCACAATTGAAGCACTCAATCTCAAACTCTTTGTTTACACCCTTATCTTTCTTTTTGTCCTTTCCACTTGGTCTTCCCATTTGATTTTTCCATTTTTAGCATCTTCCTTGTATTACTCTTATATTTTTTGAATGTTATATATTTCTTGAATTTTCTAGTAAATCTAGAAACTTCTCCACCTAACATTTTCTTACCACCCTCACCTTCAGAACCTTTAAAATGAGTCCTAATTGATTAATTAACCACACATGGTCATCTAATTAATTAATTAACCCACTTAAGAGAATTTTTTTACTATCCCCTATGCAACCTTGCGTAATTACCAAAATGTCTTTATGCACGAGAGTAAACCTAAAGCTACTCCAACCCTTATAAACCATATCATCATGGTATATGAGCTTAGAGTGGGAACTAATGGAACTCATAAGAGTGTTGGCTCCCTCATAATCTAAATTTAAACTTGATTCAACATTCCACTAAAGAAAATCAACTACACTCCAATACCCTATGTAAATAACAACAAGATGAAGTCCAGGTCTGTGACCTCCTATCCACTACATGCAGACTCCCTATGAATTGGTGTTCGTAATTTAACAAGGTAGTGTTATCACTTATCAAAATTACCTTTCCAATTCTTAAGTTACAATTCTCACTTATTATGTGATCAATTGACATACTCTAACTCCAAGGAGCATATGTCAAATTTCCACCAAACGAAATGCTATGACCATATTCTTTTATATCATATGTCATTTGGATCACCCAATGGGACATATTGTCTCAATTTCATGAGATATCATGGTGCCTCTATTGAAAATACATGTTGCCACAAACTTCTATCAGCAGTGCGCCAATCCATAAGGATATATAACCACTTTAAGGTCTTGCCCATAGGTCAAAGCCTTCTATTGAATTTGACACAAGTTTAGTATCCTCTCAAGGTTAAGAGTCTTTGCAATATAATAGCTTCATAAATCATGACAACAGATAGTCTTACATCATGATTCACCATAGGTCCTATCCAGTGTGCATCACATACATAACTAGTGCACTCATCTTGGAAAACCTATCTCGATGACCAAGGTAAGTCATCCCTTTAAGTAGGAGGTAGTGCACTATAGTCTCTACTGGATTACTCAAATCCATGAATTGATTGTGAACAACTTATCTACTTATAGGAAGCCCATGACTTGTGTCCTCTATGCAACTCCTAATATACCTAAGTCATGTATAATGTAAAATATATAAGCTTGTATGCTCAAATATCTAATTACTATAGAAGGGATAAAGGGAAACCAAGAAACATATAAATAGATTTATAAATGTATCTCAAACTACTACATCATATCATGCTTTCTAAGGCTAAATCCCAACACTAAAAAGTGTGGGTTATAGAAGTATTAAACTTCAACTACTATAAGGATATTTTGTGATGTTACATGGAATGTACAAGATTTTAATGAGTTAGGTTTAACATACTATATGCGATTTGGACCTATTACAATCTAGTAATCTCCATGGTTTTGGGTTTGCAATATATATATACTACTATAAGGATATTTTGTGATGTTACATGGAATGTGCAAGATTTTAATGAGTTAGGTTTACAATACTATATGTGATTTGGACCTATTACAATCTATTAATCTCTATGGTTTTGGGTTTGCAATATATATATGCATGACTACATGTTAAGACTTTATAACACTTCTCCTAACTTTCTTGGCATTGAAATAGATGTAAATTATATGACACTTATAGAAGATAATTTATTTATCTAAATTTAATAGTGCATAAGTATCATAATGTGTCATCATATGAGATTATAAATTTTAATTTTGAATTTAATAATACATAAGTACAATAATATTGGAGGAACTATTTTTTCATATTACTGTTTATTTGGGATGTTGAGCTAAATCTTCACATATTAATTATTTTTCTATAGATATAAGGCCAAAAAATATGAAAAATGGTGAAAATACTCATGGTGATCTTTTTGTTAGGCAATCCAATATCCATATGGGTTTTGGAGTGCATGCATCTAAGATTTTAGCTATAATAGAAGTGATTAAAATAATAATAAAAAAAATTAGTCTCATAGGGTGTGTTAAAAATCATACTTGGGGTTTGAATGTTCCCAAACCTAATTCCTGTTGTAGTAGAGATCTCAAAAACCATGGATTCCACCCAATAGCTCTATCTTTGATCCTTGGCACATGTGTAGGTTGGCTACACACTTGAGAGGGAGAAAAGAAGAAAGAGAAAGAAAAAAAAAATTAAGGCTAGGGCATTATCTCTAGAAGAATAAAGTGAACATAATACTAATCCTAAACCCTAATGGGTTTATATAGCCACTCTTGTGTGTTTAAATGACTTTGACTCAACTTGGGCTTAGGTCACTTAAACTAGCTTATTAGCTCCTAATTAATGAATTAACCCTATTAGTCTCTATTGGGAAACCTTGAATTACTCCATTCTCATATCCTCGATTATTAGGGTACATGAAATCATATCCTAGACTTCTCTAGATCTAAGCACAATGGAAACATGGAATTAAAAACCAAAATATATAATAAAGATCTAGAGATTAGTGTCATACTTTAGATATCGTTGCTAATGTCAAATTTCTGAAAACATTTTGTAACGAATTTGAATTTTTCGTTTCCAAAAGACATGGTGGGAAAATTTGGTGGCTTTTTTTTGGCGCAAACACTATTGTGATGAAAAAAAGACTATTTGCCAAGGAAAATATTTGTTCCTAAATACAATTTTTTTGTGACAAAAATAATTTCCTTACTAAAATTTACAAATTTTTATCCATATTTGCTTACAAAATGGTTTCATCAGTAAATATATTATTTTCTGACAAAATGAGTAATTTTGTCACTAAATAGTGTTGCTAAATTGTAATAGTAATAAGTCATATTGACAAATAGATAAAAGGTTTATGCTATAAAATAATATAATACGTATTTTTTGAGACTTGATATTTAAATTATAATATTTTATTTATATATATAATAATAATACTAATTAAGGATTCATAAAATTAAATACTAGAATATAGATTTATAGAAATTTAAATGTTTTTTTATGTAATAATAGTATTGTTATGAAATAATAAAAAGGTAAATTATTTAAGCAATTAATTTTTATAGTGTAATATATATGTTATATTTTTTTTATATAGATAATAACAAATAATCCAAGATATAATATAAATTTATTTAAATTTCAATATTATTATATGATGTTAACCAAACATAAATAATTTTAAATCTTTTTTATTATACAATGTAAAAGTTATTTTTGCAAGTTTAATATAGTAGTATTGAACTTAAATTAGTTATGAATAAGTAATGATCCTCTAATTTGTTCTCATTCAAAATCATGTCGTCTGAAGTAAATTTATACTAATATTTAACTACCTAGTTTAAATTAATAGATTTTTATAATTATTACTTGGTTTTTAAATAGTTTTTCATAATTGAAATTATCAAATAAATTACCTAATGTCTATAAAGACATTATATTTGCATAGAATTTCAAATAATACTTGTGTGTATAAAAAATATCATATATTATCAATACATATATGATTGCAATTAAATATTATATGATATGATATATGGCATTATATGCCTAACTACTATAATATTAATAACAAAATAAAAAATGTGCCATATATATATATATATACACATATTATAATGGGTATATGAAGAAATTAATATATGAATGATATAAATTGTAACATTTTATAATAATCAACAGTATTTGAAAGCATATTTAATGTTAAAATGATAATTTATTTACTTTATAATATGTGAATAATTATTATATTTTTATTTCATTCATGATTTTTGTGCTTTCAATAATAAATTAAATGGAAAATAAAATTAAACATTTAAAATTAATAGATTTATTAAAACTTTATCTTAATATTTTAATATTTAAAATGTATATAAAATTTAGGTGTAAACATAATTATATATAATGTAGGCACTTTAATAACTCAAATAAATGACTATCCTAGTGGTATATAGTTAACTTTGTAAGCTTGGGAAGTCTGAACACTTTATTGATCTCATTATAAATTTTTATTTTTAATTGTTAAATATTAATTTATCATAAATGATTACTTATTAAAAATAAAATCATAAATTATATCACAAAATAGTAAATGTTGTATACTAACTTGTAAAGAAGTTTTTATATTTGTATACAATTTTTTAATAAAACATGTAAAACAAATATAGTTATCAAAATAATTGTAACATATCATAAAATAGTATATCATTTATATTTTTAGTGTTTTTTTGCATTTGATATTTTTGTTTGAAATATAAGAGAAAGAAAATGAAAAAAGATAAAGATGACTTGTTGACGCGAATTGTTGCACTTAGGCTTATTCACTTTGAAAGTAAATTTATACTAATATTTAATTACCTAGATTAACCTAATAAAATTATTATTTTTAATTATTGTTTAGTTTTTAAATAATTGTTAATATTAGAAATTATCAAATAATAACCTAATTTTTGTCAAGATATTCTATTGACGTAAATTCCAAATATGGTTTATGTTTATAAAGATATCATATATCATTAATGAATATATGATTGTAAGTTAAATATCATATGATACAATACATTGTACCATATGCATAACTACTATATTATTATTTTAGAAAATAAAAAATGCATTATATATTAGTAATATATTATATACATAAAAAAAATTGTAAGGTATCTAACCACTTCTTAATTAACAATTGATTAGTTTAATTTTTAAATAATTTTATGATGTTTTAATGATCTTTAGCTTAACTACTAAAATAAGATAATAAATTATGCCACAAAAGTAGCAATTATTATAGCTACTAATTTGTAAAGGATTGTTTTACACTTTTATATGTTTTTTTAATAAAATATTTAATCTATGATTTTTATTCCTTACTTTAAATTTCAATTTTTATTTTACTCTAATTTCTAATATATAAATTCTGATTTAAAAATTTTTAATTTTTAATTTCTAAATTTTAAATAATACAAAACTCATAAATCTTACATTTTATTTTTAGTCAAATTTGTAATTTATAAATTCTAATTTTTTTATTTTTTTATTTTCTAAATTTTAAATAATAAATAGTCCCAATAATAGGCAAATAATAAAGTTTCAATTTTATTTTTAATCTAATTTTTAATTTATATTTTTAATTTAAAAAATTTTAAATTCTAAATTTTAAATAATATAAAACATAAAACATCATGAAATGCATTAAATGCGCCGAGTTGTAGCAGCATGTTACTGAGATTTGGTTGTAGAGACGGCACAATGGATGGTATGGAGTATTGGTTGGGAAATGAAATGAAAAGAAAGTGAAATAAAAAAGAAAAAAACAAATCTCCCAAGCACCCACGTAGCACTGGGACTTTGAAAAGTGAGAAGACTTTCTCACCAACTCTCCATCATTTGCCTACAACTTTGAAAATGAAAAAAAGCATCACTTCCCACCACATCTCTAACATCTACCATAACCTCCTGAACCTTCCACCATTTTCACCATCTCATCTACCTTCTTAAAAAATCGTTTCCCACTTGCAAGCCATATCCACCATTCTCCACCAAAGTTTACCGAGCCAGCAAAGCTTCTTATCTGCCATTTTCATAGGTCTGTTATACTACAGAAATCTACCACCGGTATGTTCCCTTATAATTTTTATTGGTTTTTTTTATTTGTTTACATGTTTGTTAATACTTGATTATTCTCTTTATTTCACTTAAAATGTTGAAATAATTTGTGTTTAAATTTAATAAGTATTTATTTTTCTTTCTCTCCAATGGACTTAATTTCTTAACAAAATTTTCTAATAATTTGGTTTGAGTTGAGCTAAAAATAATTTGAAATTGAAAATGTAAACTAATGTAAAAATAATTTTAGTTAAAATTCAGGTTTTTAGAGTAGAATAAAATTTTTGACTAGTGGAAACAAGCAAATTATATAGAAAAATCTAGATGTGAGAGAATATAAATTAGGTTATTAAAAATTAGTTTATAGAAAATTAGTTAAAATAATGCTAGTTTATGGTAGTTTAAAAAAATGAAATAATTTTGTGAGTTAATCCAAACATTATATTAATAAATAAATAGTCATCATTTGAATTAATTTATTTAGTTTCACTTTATTAGTAAAATAATAAAAAATAATAAAGTAGTTATTAGGGAAGGGTAAATTTTTGCATGGATTAAGTAATTTCAATGAAAAAAAGAATATTAAAAAAATGAAATAATTTTTGTGAGTTAATCCAAACATTATATTAATAAATAAAAGTCATCATTTTAATTAATTTATTTAATTTCACTTTATTAGTAAAATAATACAAAATAATAAAGTAGTTATTAGGGAGGAGTAATTTTTGCATGGATTAAGTAATTTCAATCAAAAGAATAATATTTAAAATAAAATTGTTATTTTTTTAAAGTTAATTTAATTAAGGAAAATACATTTTGATAAGAAAATAGAATTTTAAGCTAATAAATAAAATCTGATTTGTTACCTTTGACCTATCCATTTCAATATATTAGATATTATATAATGGATTAATATTATATATCATCTATATGTTCTATCAATTAAATTTATAAATGACATGTTTATATAATTTTATTTATTTGTGCTTTACCACATTGTTGCCTAGATTTGCTTCAAGGATTAGGTAAAAATGTAGTGCTTTTCATTTACATTTTTATTATCACAAAATGAATTATTTAGAGTTTCAACAACTTATGTTAAAATGGTACATTACATAATTCCCTTTATAATTTGTAATTAAAAAAATCATTTTTAATTATTTTATTTATTATGTATTATATCTTGGAATGTTAATTATACAATTATTTTTATCTTGTAATTATAATTTTTTTTTTCATATTAAGACAATATAAGTTAGAAGAACTAAACTTGATAAAATAAGTTTAGGAAAAACAACAAACATCTTTTTATTAATAATGAAACTACATGCATGAAACCTTAGATATCTCGTTCAAGTATTAGTGTAGGACAAGTGTATCTTATCATATACTTAAAGACAAATAAGTTGTAAAATTATGAAAATGACTCTCTTTGAGCCAAATTCAAGTTGACAACTTATATGTCTAGCATATGATTAGTGATTTGTCTTCAAATAATGCTTGAATTGTCCGTTTGGACAGTTTAGGAATGCATAATATTTATTCAATCACTGATTGGTGCTTTGTCCATATTGAAAGATTATGACAGTTATTTGATACCATAGACACCCAGGACAAGGTCATATGCAATGAAAACAGGAATTATGCCATGATTCAAAACAAAGAAGAGGGTTAGATGATACAAAAGATATCCAACAAGAAATTTAAAGAGAAGGAACCAAAAACTTATTAGTTCATAATAAGCTTAAAAACCGACCATGTAGGCGGTACAAAATAAAAAACATAAAATTAAAATCAAAGCTTAATTAAAACCGACCATGTAGGCGGTACAAGAACATAAAATAAAATGAAAACAAAACTTAATTAAAAACCATCCATATAGGAGGTAATCAAAACATACTTATATTATACATAAGGAGAAATATCTTACAATGGACAAGGGTAGGAAAGCTTGGAGAAAGCTTGAAAGCTTGAAGGGTTTACATGATGAGAGAGAAAGAATAGAGAAGGGAGAGCATAAGCTTGGGAGAGAAAATTAAGCGTGTTTACAAATGAGGACCGAGCCCCCTTAAATAGGCAAAAAGGAATTCTGAATAGTAATAATGAATAGTAGACCTGTGCTTGAATAGTCTTGAATAGTAAAAGTGAACAGTAAGAGGTAACTGTAGCACTTTTGACTTTTGACCCGGAATCTTGCTTTCGGCTGAAATGACTACTGATCAGGGAGGAATATATTCTGAGCGGTGATCCATTAGGAGCTGAGTATCTTGGATAATGGATTTAAACGGTAAATGGTCAATCTTTTTACTGCAAAATATCTGATGTAGGGAATTCGCAACAATGAGATGCCCCATGTTTCTTGGGTAGGCTTCAAAGTCTCTGCTGATGACTCTGGCTCTCCAATGCTTGATTTGCTTAATAATTGGCTCTGCGCAAATATCGGTTTGAACTAAGGGACTGGACAGAAGAGTAGGTCTTCTATTCTGGTAATGAAGATTAACATAGTGTTAGGATGGAAGAATGTTGCCTCTAGAAATCCATTCAGGAGCTTTGCTAATAAAAATGGCGTCAACAAACTTCTTGTTTAACTTAAAACCTTGGGTTAAGCTTAGGTTAATCTTTCTGCCAAAATTGCTAGCTTGACTTGGATCAGAGCAGATAAGTTGGTAAACCAATCCATAATCAAAAAGCATTTCAAGAGTTAGGATTAAAACTTTTCCTTTGAAAGCAAGGTTAATTGGCTGGTAATACTGTAGATCAATGCAGGCTCTGCTGATAGTGAAATTTCTATTGCAGTTGCAAACTGGCTTGTTGTCATGTTGATGAAGAAGCGGTTCAGTACAATTTCTGCAAAGTTTTGAGCAGTCAAATTCCATCTCCTTAGTTAAATTTAATCTTGGAACACTGAGACCAGGAATGGCTGAGAGATAAATGTGCAGATCCTGAAGATAAGCCGAAATAAAAACTTGTTTTTCTTCTGCACTGGACTTGGTTTTTTCACAAATTAGCTAATAAATATCATCTGGCTTAAGAGTGGACAGGATCTCATTCCTTCGGTGAAACATTCTAAAGATAATGCACTCCTGCTCATCCTTACTTAATTTCTCATTCACCAGTGGGGTGAATGGTTTTTTCTCACCAATTTCCAGTGGGGAAAAAGGGGCTTGGCTTATATCTTTTTTGGGAAAATTAGCTATTTCTAGCCTTTTTTCAAGGGTCCTGCACCTAACCTGCAAATCACAAATACTCTTATGAACAGATAAGGGGTTAGTATCAAAAGTAGAGAAGTCTAAGGGGATGGATTCTTCCACCAAAGGTAGAGAACCAGAAATATTTTCTTCTTCCACAACAGGGGAGGAAGGATGCTTAAGAACTGGAGGATTAGGATCAGAAGTAGATCCCTGAGATCCCGAAGTAAAATCATAATACAAAGGTTTGAATTTTTCTGATAAGACTGAATGAGGTTTCATGTAAGATGATGATTTCTTAAAGGATTACTTTTCTGTTTTGGGAGCCATGATCTTGTGAATCCTGCAAAAATTCACGAGTTAGGAAATCAGGGATTGAGTTATTTTCTCCTTTAATATACTCAATTTGAAAATCAAAATTGCTTAAAATAGCTTGCCATCTAGCAAAAATATGTTTAGAAGCTATATTTTTAACATCCTTTTGTAAAACTGATTTTGCAGATTTGCAATCTACTCTTAATAAAAATTCTTGATTCAAAAGATCGTCCTAAAATTTTGAAATGCATAAAACGATGCTTAAAATTTCCTTTTTGATGGTGCTGTAGTTGAGTTGGGCATGGTTCCAAGTTCCAGAAGTGAATCTAACCAACAATTCTTGATTATTACTTCTTTGCTTAAGAATTCCACCAAAACCTATGTCAGAAGCATCAGTCTCAACAATCTTAAAGGCTTTATGATCAGCTAAGGCGAGACATGGTAAGGTTTTGACTTTAGACTTAACTATTTTAACAATCTTGGTATGATCCTTATTCCAAAGAACTGGATTTTTCTTAAGTCTTTGTCTTAAAGGGGCACATAATTGGCTTAAATCTTGTATGAAATCTGACACATAATTAAGGCTTCCTAAGAAATGTTGCAATGGTTTCTTATCCTTAATCTCATCAGGGAACTTATCAGCAAACTCAATTAATCTTTGAATGGGGGTGAATGTTCCTTGGTGAATATGATGACCTAGGAATCTTACTTTAGTTTGAAAGAGGTTAATCTTAGTGGCTGACAAGCTTAAACCATTGCTCTTAACAGTCTCAACAAACTTATTGAGATGTTTCCAATGCTGCTCAACAGAATCTGAGTAAATCAAAACATCATCAATGTAAACAATAATGAAATCAGAAAACTGGTTAAAGATTTCATTCATTATGTTTTGAAACTCAGATGGTGCATTCTTAAGACCAAAGGGCATTACATTCCACTCATAATGACCAAATGGGACCACAAAGGCTGTTTTGTACCTATCTTTTTCCGCAATCTGGATTTGCCAAAATCCTAATTTCATGTCAAACTTAGAGAAAACTTTGGACTTTACTAATCTTTGAAGGAGGTCTTTTTTATTTGGGATAGGATACCTAATCCATCTTAAAACATCATTGAGGGGCTTATAGTTGATGACTAGTCTAGGTGTTCCTCTTTCTAGTTCAGCTTGTTTCTAAACATAAAAGGCTGAACAACTCCAAGGGGATTTAGACTTCCTTATCAACTTCTTATCTATGAGATCCTGGATTTCTTTTTCACAATAGCTTAACAAATCCTTGTTCATTTGGATTGGTCTTGCTTTAGTGGGAATATTTTTCTCACTAAAATCAGGCTCATAAGGTAATTCTACCTCATGCTGCTTCCTGTGCCAAAAAACATTAGGAATGTTAGAACACACTTCCCTAATAATTTTATTCTTAAAATTTTCTATGGTATCTTGAGTTTTCTTAACCTTCAATTGATCTTCTATTCTAACCAAAGCAATCTCTTGCTTTAAGAGATTAATATGATTTTGCTTAGCCTTAATCACCTGATCTTTTATGGTGTTTATACTTCTTTCTTCAGGTGGATTGGCAAATTCAAACAGAATTTCCTTATCTAAAAGCTTAGTTCTTATACCTTGATCATCTACCCACATAGGAAAGATGGAGCTTAAGAAAGGGACTCCAAGGAGAGCTTTCTCCTTGAGATCTTTAACAAGAATGAAGGTTTGCTTAATGCAAATGCCTTGGTTACAAATATGGGCATTCGATAGCTTGTACTTGATAATAAGCTTTTTACCATTAGCACCAAAAAGGGCTTGCCTGGTTTTCTCATAAAATTGGGTAGGTACAAGACCTTCTTGCAGACAATTCAAAGCTGCACCTGAATCAATTAAAGCAATAATATCAAGGATAAATTTATTCTTAATTACTATAGTAAGGGAAACTTCCCACCTTTGGAAGATAACTTTACTAATAGTATTTAAGTATGCATTTATCTTATCACTATTGTCTTGTGAATATTCAAGAACTTCTTCACAGTCTTCATTTTTAGGACTACTGTGGTGAAAACTTACCCTGTTGATATAATCATGAGGGATAGGGAATTCTGAGCTTGTAGGTTGTCTTAGGTTCTCAATATCCTTTTTATATTGCCCTATTTCTTCTTGAAGATCTTTAATAGTCAGGGTATTAAGGATAATCTCTTGTTTATCACTATGATCCTTAAAAGGGTTTTGGATAGAAGGTTCTTTGGTTAACCTAATTAGTCCATTATCCTTTGCTTTTGGACTTATATCCCTTTTAACCAAAAGGATTCTCCTATGGGAAGGTAGAGGTGTTTCTTGGATAGCAAAAGTTTGAGGTGTTTCAGGGATAACAAGATTATCTTTAACCTTTTGGCTTATTCTATCAATGAAAGCTTAATCAATTTGAGGGTTTTCCTGGAATTTCTTAGATAGTTCAAAAGGCTTAAACAAAGGCTTATTATCATTCTTAACAAAAGGCTTCTTAAGGTGATCCTGAGTTTCAATAATCTCCTCAACTCTGTTGACTTGATTTCCAAGGGTTATGAGAAACATATTAGTATAATTGATTTGTTCCATAATCCTTCTAATATCAGTTGCACTAGTAGTTCCTTTATCCTCTGGCTTAGTCTTAAAAGGTGAAGCTGTGACTATGGTTCCATTAATATTCTTTTCTATCTTAGCTTCAGGATGATGAATGGATTCTATAACAATGTTGTCACTGGTTTTCCATATCTTAGCCTTTGTAGAGGTGTTGTTAATACGCTTACAAGGATAATCTGGATATTCCTCTTGTTTGAAGAGTTCAAACCAAATCCAAAACTTAATATTTTTCTTTTCTTGTCTTAAGTAGGCATAGAATTCTTCTTGGTGAATGGCTCTAATGACTTTAGGGATAGTGCTAAAGAACCAATCATTTCTTTGCTTATTGACTTCAGAATAGAAGTCCTTTCTTAAGAGATCTTTGTTGATCTCAAAGTCCTCATCACTTAGGCTTATTGTGTTAATCATCTGGGAATAGGTAGGAGACATAACAGGAGACTCATCTTGTTGGGATTCCTGAGTAGACTCATTTTCCTCAGAGTAAAATGGTCTAGCCACGTTGGTGTGACTTCTAACGCCTGTTAGCTTAATATTCTTAGGATTTCCTGAGCTGGATCCTTCTTCTTCCCTAGTGGTTCTAACTGGGATGGAAGAGCTTAAAGCTCTAGAGGGTTCATAAACTGAAACTCTAGGGCTGCTGGAATGTCTGAAAGAGTTGGAGAAAACCAGTTCTCCTCCTCCATCAGGATATTGAACAATTTGTTCAATACTTTCAGAACGCTGTGCAATGGCTGGAACAGCATTAACAAAATACCAATTTTCAGGGAACTCAACATCTTTCCACAAGATCTTATTGGTGATGATGAAATCTGACTTATCTAGCATATCTGAGTGAAAGTAAGTGGTCTCACCTTTAGGACTGGTGCAAAGAGCCCCAGATCCAATGCTTGTGTTCATGCTCTTATAGGCAAACCTGGTTATGATTGAAACAGGACTATTTCCTGGTTTGATCTTAAAGCCATGGGTCTTAATATGCAGGACAACGGAATCTAAGATGTTTGCATCTCTTATTCTAACCGTGAAGTTAGGATAGCACTGGAAATAAACTGGGCCATCATTCAATCCAGCTTGGATTGCGCCTATAATAGAATCTCGATATTCGAGATGCCTATTATCCCTTAAACACATGACAATAGAGGTGTTTAAACCTAATATTGTCAAAGGCTTAGCTGCTACTTGAATCATACCAAAGTGTATGAAATTATAGCCATCTTTCTTATGCTTATCAATAGATCTGTTATCTAGAAGTCTTATGACTTGGTCGTCTTGTTCTAAGCTGACTGACATTTCAGAGGTCTTGATGGTATAATCTGTGAAGAACTTAAAGGTTCCTTTCTTATAAATTTCTTGATTAGACACCTTGGGTAACTTCCAATCATCTAAATCATTTTGGATCTTAGGATAATTGATCTCTTCACTGTTTACAACAGTATCTTGAGAATCACTGGATCTCCTAGACATGGTTCTGAAAATTGAACTCATTTTAGGGTTTTTGAACTAGAGCCTAATAGAAGATTGACAAACCTTATGAGACGTCACCCCAACCCTCTTACAGCCTAACAAACGCCTATCCACGGCTAACAACAGCTCAACCGGCAGGGCTCGCGCTCTTAGGCACACTGCTACCTATCCTAGGATAGGCCAAGAACACCCAAAACAAGACCTAACTTCCCTTCCACATGGCTCTGATACCAAGCTGAATGGGAATTCTTAGAATCTGTAGGTTTAATGGACCTAAGAGGTTGTTTGTCTTTCTTGGGGGCCATGGTCTCGTGAATCCTGCAAATTCCACGAGTTGAGTGATTAGGAATGGAACTTTCTCCTTTAATAAACTTAATTTGAAAATTAGGGTTTAAAATAATCCAATCAGTTAAATTATACTTAAAAGCTATATACTTAATTGTTTTCTCAAATGTGAAAACAACTTTTAAAATTCCTTGGTTCAAAATATCAGTTTGAAATTTTGAAATGCATAAAGGAATGCTTAAAATATCATTTATAATGAGATTATGAATGAATTGGGTACCTATTATCTTAGGTGGGTCATCTATTCTAACAAGATTAATTTCTTGATCACAAAGAGTGATGTTTTCAACAGGATTAGCAAATTCAAAAAGAATTTCCTTATCAAAAAGCTTTGTTCTTATACCTTGGTTATCTACCCACAAGGGATAAATAGAGCTTAAGAAGGGTATTTGATTACTACTCAAAACATGCTATTTTGTAGCTTGTAATTAGCTCTTTTAAACACCATTGAGTAGTAATTATTACCTTTTAACCCAATTAGCATGTTAGGAGCCCTTGCAATCGTTTCTAACAATTGTGTTAAGTTTTGGTGCTTTTTGATAGCTTTATGCTCACCAAAGCAATTTAAGAATGAGGGAGAGCTATTTATAGTTCAGGGCAAAGCTTTTGAAAGCTTAAATTTATTAAGAAATCAAGCTATGGAGCCTCATAATCCTTTGCCTTAGTGGTTCAAAGAATACAAGGAAGAAACAATGGAGAAGAGGAAAACAGGGGATGAAAACAGGGGACACAGCTGCAGTCTTTCATTGCACTTTTGGAGCACTTTCCGAAGTCCATTTTTTACATTCTATATACCATTTCAAAGCTCAGAAAGTCAAGAATCCAACGGTTCAAACCATGTACGATTTGGAGCTGAAATGAGAAAGATATGGCCTTCGGAAGACAACTGCATCAAGCTGAGGGACAATTTCGCACACCACTGTGCAAGGTGCGAATTCCTCAGTCCACTGTGCGATAATTTCGCACACCTCAAATCAACGTGCGAAATTGGAACTCCAGCGTGCGAAATTTGGATATTTTTGCCGACTCTTTTTCTTCTGATATTTTTGTGTCTAAATTTCCATTTTCTCCTTGTATTCAACCAACCATGTAATTCCTTAGCTAGGAAGTATCCAAGGAAGGGTAAAACTACCTTCCTATATAAATTCTCTTGTAATCACTGAAAACTACTTCGGAGCTTTCTCCAGGAGAACAACTAATGTAAATTTGATACTGAGTGAAATATAGAGCTCTCTTTTGCTTTCTTTCTCTCTCTTCTATTTTCTATTTTCTTGCAAGCCAAACACCCTCTGAGGATGTTTTCCCAGAGGATGAGAGGCTAAAACAATTAGTTTCTTGGAGTAAAGGAAGCTAGGTGAAAAGTCCAAATTAAAACATGGAAAGTTTCCGTGCATTAAATTCAGGTAGTTGGGTTCCATAAATGGTTTTTAAAGCCAAGGTTTTGCCTTAAATCCCTTAGAATCACTTTGACTGGCCAATACATGGTAAGCTTAAGGTCTCTGTGGATGTTTATTGCTAGATCCATATCAGTCCATTAGTTATCATGTACGAGCCATTGGAAAGTGATTCAAGGTGATAACCCATAGTGTCTTAAGCCATTAATGGACCTTGACTACCATCTCTAGTGACTTTTTATGGATTAAAACTTCATTGTCAAACCTATACCGGTTCGGGAAATAACTATAGGTTAAATCCCCAATGCGAGGAGAAAAATCCGGAATTTTCCACTTTGCATCTGGCACTTGAACCTAGCAACCTTCAGCTCCGGGAGACTTTCTTTCTTCCACTTTTTACTTAGTTCTATGTGAGTTTAGTTTAAATCACCACTTTCAAAACAATTTTATTTTCTTTTAAATTTCAAGTTTGTGCTAAAGGAAATCATCAGAATCAATTTCTAATTTAGAGTCTGTCACTGATAGAGTGAAAACCCATCCCTGAGTTCGACCCTAGAACTGCTATACTATAGTAGCTTTGCTACGCCAGTATAAGGTCATAGGTTTTATAAATATTTTTGATTAAAAGACCCGGCTGGGAATTCAAGCGAATCAGTATTCCTAGAAGGGCTTTTTCCTTAAGATCCTTAACAAGGATAAAGGTTTGCTTAATACAGATGTCATGGTTACGGATATATTTGGACAAGGTGACATATTGTTAGTTGCTTAATTAAGCTAACTAATAGTTTGTTTGTGCCTTGGCCAAGTCATGTACTTGGAGAACTATGGGGAAATGCTGTCGATTTTTTCTCAAAATGGATCTAAGCAACTTGGTGATTGACTCTTAGATATTATGCAATCCTAAATGGGATAGGAACCACCACCTAATTTATGTAGGAAGTACAACTCATGCATTAAATTTTAACATTTACATGTATATAACAAAATATGTAAGGTGAGTTAGAGTTTTATGTTGGTTAAGCCCAAGTTTCCATCTTATTCAAAACAAGCCAATGAGTTGGGTAATTGAATTTTAGTGCAATATTGGGGAAAATGACATTTCATGGAATTCAATATTGGGCATATGAAATAATATGAGAAAAACAATGTAAGATTGAGAAATAGAAATCAATATTTTATCTTTATTGAATATGAGATTCATTTTTAATTTACAGGATAATAAGAATGGATAGGGATTGGATGTGGTTGCCAAATAGGTTATCTAGAGATTATGTTGAAGGGGTAAAGTCATTCATTCAAGTTGCAAAAGAACACTTGCGATGGGATAACAAGACACGTTGTCCATGTTGAGTTTGTCAAAATGCATGATTCAATGATTTGTTGACAATTGAACGTCATTTGATTAGGTTTGGGTTTTCTAGAAGTTATCAAAAATGGATTTTTCATGGGAAAGAACATGAATCTCAACCTAATGAGCAAAATGATATTGGTGTTGATACAGAAATTGTTGACGCTACTGATGCTGATATCCTTAATGAAGTTGTGGATGCATTAAATGATGCATGTGGACACATAGACAATGATATTAACATAGAGGAATCCACTACTCATGGAAAATTTGATTACTTACTTGGTGAAGCTAATAAAGAATTGTATCCGGGTTGTAAAAAGTTTTCTGCTTTGACATTCCTTGTGAAGTTAATGCATATTAAAATCCTCAATCGTTGGAGTGACAAGTCTTTTGACATGTTACTCCAAGTTTTAGTTGATGCTTTTCCAAAAAGATCAAACATTCCAAAGACATACTATGATGCTAAGAAGATGTTAAGAGATTTGGGCTTAGGATATGATTCAATCCATGCATGCAAGTATGATTGTGCATTGTTTTGGAAGGAGAATGAGACTCTTGATAAATGTCCAGTGTGTGATGAGCCACGATATAAGTTCTGTAATGGAAAAGGTCAAAAAATTCCTCAAAAAGTATTGCGTCATTTTCCACTAAAATCAAGGCTACAAAGGTTATTCATGTCAAGGCATACAACATCAGATATGAGGTGGCATAAAGAAAAACGAATCAGTGAGGAGGGAGTCCTAAGGCATCCAGCAGATTCTGAAGCTTGGAAGGATATGGACACCCAATTCCCTTGGTTTTCGCAAGAACCTCGAAATGTTCGATTAGGGCTTGCAACAGATGGTTTCAATCCATTTGGGAGCATGAGTAATAGTTATAGCATGTGGCCAATTGTTCTTGTGCCATACAATATGGCACCATGGAGATGTATGAAAGAGATGTTTTTCATGTTATTATTACTAATTCCAGGCCCACAAGCCCTAGGGAGAGATATTGATGTACACCTACGTCCTTTGATAGAAGAATTAAAAGAGTTATGGCATGAAGGTGTTCAAACATTTGACGTGTCAACAGGAGAAAACTTTCGCATGCATGCATGTGTTTTATGGACAATAAATGACTTTCCTGCTTATGGGAACTTGGCTGGGTGGAGCACAAAAGGATATAAAGCATGTCCAGTTTGTAATGAAGACACATCGTCACTAGGTATTGAAGTAAAATATGTTACATGGGCCATTGACGTTTTTTACCTCTTGATCATGGATGGCGAAGGAGTAGACAACACGATGGTAAGCCGGAGTTTCGACCACCCCCAAGAATGTTCTCTAGTGATGAAATATTGCAACAATTGTGTTGTCTTAAACATCGAAAGCCTGGTAAGCATCCAAACAACGTTGATAGAAAGCGAAAGCGGGTGCCTGAAGAATTAAATTGGACAAAAAAGAGTATTTTCTTTGAGTTGGAGTACTGGTCAAAGTTGAAGTTGAGACATAATATTGATGTTATGCATGTTGAAAAGAATGTATGTGATAGTGTTGTGGGAACTTTGTTAAATATTGTAGGAAAAACAAAAGATACAAACAAAGCTCGCTTAGATTTGGCTGATATGAATATAAGGAAAGAATTGCATTTGCAAATACAAGGGAACAAATTGGTTAAACCCCATGCATGCTACACATTGACTGTAGAGGTAAGGAAAGAGTTCTGTAAGTTTCTAAAGTCTGTTAAATTTCCAGATGGTTATGCTGCAAATTTATCTAGAAATGTTAGCATCAATGATGGGAAGATCTCAGGGTTAAAGAGTCATGATTGTCATGTTTTGCTGCAAAAATTGCTCCCTATCGCTATTCGTCCATATTTTAATAAAGATTTGTGTACAACACTGGTTGAGTTGTGTAGTTTTTTCCAAAAGTTATGTGCAAAGACCTTGTACGTGAATGATTTGGAAAAATTAGAAGAAGGGATTGTCTTAATATTGTGTAAGCTTGAGAGGATATTCCCACCGGCTTTCTTTGATGTCATGGTTCACTTGATGGTACATTTACCACGTGAGGCCAAACTTGCTAGACCAGTTAGCTATCGATGGATGTATCCATTTGAGAGGTACATTTTTACCTTTTTTTGTTTATTAATATTCTCATCTAACTATGTTACACAATACATGTGTTAAGGCTTATTTATTTACACTATTTCTATTTAGGAACTTAGGAACATTGAAAAGATATGTGAGAAATAAAGCTCGACCAGAAGGTTCAATTGCAGAGGCATACATCGTGAATGAAACTTTAATGTTTTGTTCAATGTATCTTACTGGAATTGAAACACGTTTTAATCGAAGTGAAAGGAATGAAGATTGATTTGAACATCGAGTACAAGGATGTCTTTCCATATTTTCACAGCAGGCTCGACCATTAGGCAGTCGACAACATCTCCAATTTTTGAAGGAAGAGTTAACTAAGGCACATTGGTATATCATGAATAATTGCCCAGAGTTGAGACCATACTTAGAGTAAGTTTTAGAATCAACATTAAAGATATTTCTTTATTACCTCGTTACTTAATATCTATTTAATGATGTAGTGAACATACAAAAGAATTGGAGAGGACAAGTTCACATAACTTAGAGAAACGACAAGAACATGAGTTTCCTAAGTGGCTTGCAGATCGTGTAAGTTTTATTTGTGTAATTTGCTTGCTACAATATAGTTGTAATGAACTAATATAATTTTAATAAGATTTTATATTAAACTATAAATAATTATGTATATCTATATTGTATATGAAAGCTTTGCATGTTAAACAATCACCAGAAGCAATTGATGAACTATAGTCATTAGCCTGTGGACCAGATAATCGAGTCCACACATACATGGGTTGTATTGTTAATGGAGTTCGCTTCCATACAAAAGATCGTGATGATCGGCGTATCACCAAAAATAGTGGGATATGTGTTTCTGGGCAATATGATGGTGAGGAGATTGATTTCTATGGTGTTTTATCAAATGTGGTTGTTTTGAACTATGTCTTGGGGTATAAGGTTATTCTTTTCAAGTGCACATGGTTCGACACAAACCAAAAGAAGAAGAGAATAAAACATGACTATAATTTTACCACAATCCAAGTTACCTCCACCTGGTATGACAATGATCCTTTTATACTTGCTACACAAGCACAACAAGTTTTCTACCTAGATGACTACAAAAATGGTCATAATTGGAAAGTAGTACAAAAAGTGAATCATAGACACATGTGGGATGTACCAGAAAGGGATAATAATATAGAAATTGATGAAGAAGTGTGCGGAGGAAGTGATGAAGAAGCTTACCAAGATAATGAATCTCATGAGCTTAACTGGTTTGTAGAGCAAGATGATGGATTTGAATTTCAACGATCTGACCGCTTAAACATTGATCCAGAAGTTGTTAATGATAATGTTTTGATTTTAGAGAACATGAATGACAATGATGATAACTTCATATGTGATGACATTGAGGAAGAAGATGAAACACTAGATGATTATGCTAATGAGAATGAAATGTGGCTTTCAAGTGATAGTGAAAGTGAAAGTGATTAAAGAGACTGGTAAGCTACATTTTATTTACTTTATTACATGTTAAATAACATAATGTAATCTAGATCTAGTTCTTTAAATTTATGTTATGTGTTGTGATATTCCTTTTGTATTATTATTTATTTGTCTTTATTGTTATTTTATTATAGATGGCTCCTGGACGAAAGTGGTCACCTTCTGAGTTAACTCAACCACCCACAACAACACCCATGACTCCTTTTTATGTTGATGTTCCAATGCACACATCCAATAAGGGCACTAGTAGTTGTAAGAAACTTCTTACATTTATATATTTTACTTATTATAATTTTGTAAGATATTTTATTTTAATTTTTTTAATTTTAAATTGTAATGAGATGTAATTTATTTTTAGTCTTTTTATTAACTCTTATTAATTGTTAAAGTTTAATCAATAATTTCATGGTAGCGCCTAATAAAAGAAATGTAAAAGGCAAAACTAGAGGTGTCATTCTTGACAAACTTATTGAAGCTAATGGGGGCAAACCTCTTCCGATCACAATCAAGCCATCAGATGGGAAGCAAACAGGAAAATATTATGAGAAATTGTCAAATGAGATTGGGTTAACAGTGAGACAACATGCACCTGTTAGAGTGGAAAAATGGAAGCAAATGCCTCGAGCTGAGATTAATACAATGCTTGATCGAATCAAGGTAAAGTTGCTTGAAATATATATATTTTTTTAGCTTGTAATTATAACTAATTGTTGGTTATCTCTAAACTTACTTTATCTCATATTAGTTCTTCCCTTGTTTGATTATGAAGGAAAAGTTTGCCCTAGATTTGACACAAGAGCATGTGAAGAAAAGTTTAGAAAAACAATTATTTGACCGGTTTAGAAATTGGAGATGCAATTTGCACAAGCACTTCAAAAAGTTCCCAACTGTGGTGGAGGCTAAGTGAAATCCTCATGAATCTGTGTCAAATCAGGAAAATTGGGACTATCTTTGTGATAGATTTTCAAGTGAAGAATTTAAGGTAAAGTTTTCAATGAATAATCATTCAAACCTATTTCTTATTGAATATTCTACTAACTATATTTATATTATTTTCAATAATAACTATTATTACAACGTCGTTCAGAAATCAATTCAGTAAATAGATCAAAGATGCCTTTTCATCATCGAGGAGGCTCTCGTTCATTTATCCAACATGGTCTACAAGTGGTAAAATATAAAACTAAGGTTCTTTAGTTATTCATATAACTTATAATTCTTAATATTAATGCCTAATACTTGACAGTCAACAGAGAATGGAGAGATGGTTGGCCAAATTGAACTATTCAAACTAGTTCATTGGAAAAGTCAAGATGGATGGATAAATCAAGAGGCTAGAGATTATTATGTAAGATAATTTTGATAGCTTTCTATGTTTAAATCATGTTTGGGATTATGAATCTTTGTAGAAGTGTCATCATGATAGTTTATTTACCATGTGATGATAAATAAGGCACTTCCTTGGTAGTTTTCATAAATCTTTAAATTTTGATTTGGTTATTGATTGCTTGGGTGTTCAATGTTGTTAAATTGATTAATAGCAGGGAAAATTTGGCAAAGTCTAAAAATTAGGGGAGACTATGCCAAAATTTCTATTGAAATTTTATCTTACCAACTTATTATTATAACTTTTCTTACTCAAAATTACATTTAAGATTATTAGTACTTGTAAAGTATTATTATATCAACTTGTATACTAGATTCTTATTTCAATTTTTATATTATTTAATGTGTGATTACAAGCTAATTAGGTTCTTCTTAGGTAGAATCCTTGAAGTAAACTTTTGTTTGGGCATTAACTAATCATAAATCTTTATTGTTAAATATTTTATTATGTGGTTGGTAAAAATTTGTGGAAATAGTAAAGAATTAAAGAGGGATTAGTATATTATTAACTTGAATATATAATAGGTCAAATTTTGGAAAAAAACTAAGAAATATAAGAGAATATGCCAAAATTTAAATAGGATTTTTAACTTGTTAACTTCTTGTTATAATTTTCTTTGCTTAAAATTAAGTTGAGATTCTAAGTACTTTTCAATTTTTACCATTTTATTATGTATATAAGAATCTTGTTTACGTGATAACAAGTTTAGATACTTTTTTTAGCCATTTCTTTGCTTAAAATGAAGTTTAGGATTATATGTGCTTGTGGGGTGTTACAATATTTGTATAAAAAATATCATATCCTTATTTGAAATCTAATATGAAGGGATTATTCCAAAATTTAATTAGGATTTTTAACTTATTAGCTTCTTGTTGTAATTTTCTTTACTTATAATTAAGTTGAGATTCTAACTACTTTTCAATTTTTATCATTTTAGTATGTATATATGACTCTTGTTTATGTGATAACAAGTTTAGATACTTTTTTAGGAATTTCTTTGCTTAAAATGAAGTTTAGGATTATATGTGCTTGTGGGGTGTTATAATATTTGTATAAAAATATCATATCCTTATTTGAAATCTAATATTAAGGGACTATTCCAAAATTTAATTAGGATTTTTAACTCGTCAACTTCTTGTTATAATTTTCTTTACTTATAATTAAGTTGAGATTCTAACTACTTTTCAATTTTTATCATTTTAGTATGTATATAAGAATCTTGTTTATGTGATAACAAGTTTAGATACTTTTTTAGGCATTTCTTTGCTTAAAATTAAGTTTAGGATTATGTGTGCTTGTAGAGTGTTACAATGTTTGTATAAAAATACCATATTCTTATTTGAAATATAATATTAAGGGACTATGCCAAAATTTAAATAGGATTTTTAACTTTATAACTACTTGTTATAATTTTCTTTACTTATAATTAAGTTGAGATTCTAACTAATTTTCAATTTTTACCATTTTAGTATGTATATATTATTCTTGTTTATGTGATAACGTGTTTATAAACACTTTGTTAGGCATTTCTTAGCTTAAAATTAAGTTTAGGATTATGTGTGCTTATGGGATGTTACAATGTTTGTATAAAAATACTATATTCTTGTTTGAAATCTACTATTATTTGCCATATAATAACAAATTAAGGCACTTGGATGTTTTGTTGTGCTAAAAATCAATTTGATTATTAACTAATTTGAAATTCCAATGCTTATATTTATTATATATAGTAGGTATAATTTAAAAAATATCTACTAAATATGGGAGATCATGCCCAAATTTAATGGAAATTTTAATTTACTAACTTATTAATTATGTTTTGGTTCTTTTTTTTGTTTTATTTTTTATTTTGCATATATAGGAGAAGATGTTGGAGCTCCAACGCCAGCCTATTGCAGAAGGAGTTGTGGCTATGACTGAGGCAGAAATTTGTGAGAGAGTTTTGGGACAAAAATCAGGATATGTCAAGGGCCTTGGTTTTGGCCCTAAACCAATCTCATTTTCTAAATCTAGACCATCATCTTCTGAGCGTGAAATTGAGTTGGAGCATAGACTTGTTGAGACTCAACTACTTGTGGAGACTCAACAACAACAACTTGAGACTCAACAAGATCGAATTGACCAATTGGAGGCCTTGGTACAAAAACAAAACCAACAACATCATCAACAATTTGAAGAAATATTACGTCATCTACGATCAAGCCAAGGGTCCTCATGATCCCTTTTTTTATGATGTGCATATGATGGACGTTCATTTCTTTTTTTTGCCTATGCTAATATAGTTGTTTTGTGATAGACACTTTGTTAAACTAATACTTTATTTTGTTATGTAGTTATATTAGCATAGATATTATACTACTATGATCACATGTTATGGTTACATATATTAATTACCAATGAAGTTATGTGATATATATTTTGATTTTTGTAAGCAGGTTTCAGAATTAACTTTGCTATTATAATTAATGTTTTAAATACCAAATACCATACATTTGTAATATGAAAAATAAAAAATGTAAATACATTTCCTGACAAAAAAAAAAATTATTACTAAAGATATTTCCTGATGAAATATTTTTGTTGCTGAAGATTGTTGTATCATCCACAACTAATTTATAATTCACTGGCATACGTTTTAGGGACGAAATCATTTTGTAAATAAAAGGATTTAGCAACGAAATGAATTTGTCAGTATTAATGATAAATATTTTAGTTGAAAAAATCCTTTAGCAATGAAATATCTATTTCATCAAGAAAAAATTTTAGTGACAAAATGGAACTTTCGTTGGGACTGCAAAGCCTAGGGAGACGAAATTAAATTGTTACAAAAAATATTTGGCAGCAAAATAAATTCGTCAGCACTAAGTATTGACGACTTTGAGGACAAAAATTGATATTTTTTAGTGGCAAAAATTCTTACTTTTGTTAATGAAAAATTTCGTTGGGGAAAATATTTAGTAACAAAATTTTTATTTCATCAGGGAAAATATTGGGCGACGAAATAGGATTTTTGTCGGGATACTTTTAGCGACGGGTCTAGGGCAACGAATGTGACACGAAACATTTTTCGTTGGGAAATATTTTTGCAGACGAAATTTAGACTTTTAGTGACAAAATATTTTATCACTGAAAGTCAATTTTCTTGTAGTGACTTGTAATTAGAAGATTACACAAAGTGGAAGGTGATTCTACTTATAAAAGGAATGAGACTCCATTAGCACAATCCCAATAGGACTCTTCCCAAAAATATAACACGAATAGAATAAAATAAAATAAAAAATAATTCTCACTAGGACATTTCCCACAAATATAACTCATAGAATAAAATAAATTAAATTAAAAATAATTCCTAAAAATAAAAATAGAAATTATTTATACTCTTTCTACAATCCTCCACAGAGAATAAACATAATTTTTGTTTTTTTTGGAGGAAAAAAGAATCCAATGCATCAGTACTGGTGCCCAAAGGCTATGAACTAGTCTTATGACAAATAAGTATTGAATCACAAAACATGGTGAAAATAAATTTCTATGAACCAGTGTTTCTTTATGTAACTCAAGGGACTTTTATCCGCATTGGTTTTCTCAACTACACTACAAGCTGTACAAAACGGGTTGGCACAAATAGGTCATGCGCCTTGCCTGGATATTCATGAAATCTCTAGAGAACCTGCCTAAGTTCTCATAGGAAGCAGCCCCACTTCCACTCTCATATAGGTGAATCCATCAAGTATGTTATGCATTTAAACATACCATCCATAAGGAATATGGTATTCATTAAGAGTAAACACTCAACCTTAGTCAATGCATAATATGCTCTATTTACACTATAGGGATGGACTCTCATACAATTAGAGTTGTCACCAAGTGATTTTTTATTACCCATATGAACCTACTTCATGGAATTTCCATTCTAATAGGTTGGGTTACCACCACTCTTGACTTTTGTAATAGGCATAAGCCTCATTCCCCTCGATGTTTCTTCCACTAGTTTCTTATTTAGTGGTTTGGTCAAAGGATCGGCCAAATTCAACTCTGACCTCACAAATTCTAGGGATATAACCCTTGTTTCAAGCAACTACCACACAATATTATGCCTTAGGCATATATTCCTGTTCTTTCCATTAAATATTTTACTCTTAGCCTTAGCAATTGCAGCTTGGCTATCACAACGCATAGACATAGACAGGGCTAGTCTCGTCCATAAAGGGATATCTGCTAAGAGGTTTCTAAGCCACTCAGCCTTAGAACTTGCCTTTTCTAAGGCAATAAACTCAGCCTCCATAGTAGATCGAGTAATGCAAGTTTGCTTGGCATACTTCCAAGAAACTGCACTCCCACCAAGAATGAAAACATATCCACTAGTGGATTTCATCTCATCTAAATCTGAAATCCAATTTGCATCACTAAATCCTTAAAGGAAACTTGGAATTCCACTAAAGCACAAACCATAGTTAATAGTGCCTCTCAAATACTTAAGGACTCTACGAACAATAGTCCAATGGTCCTAATTAGGACTTTGGGTGTACCGACTCAATCTACCTACTGCATAAGCAATGTTAGGTCTAGTACAATTCATTAAGTACATTAGGCTCCCTATGATCTGAGCATACTCTATTTGGGCAACACTATGTTCTCTATTTTTCTTCAATTGTGAGCTGGGATCATAAAGAGTTGACACTGGTTTACAATCAAAGTGTTCAAACTTCCTTAGGGTTTTTTCAACATAGTGCTCTTAAGAAAGTTTAAGCTCATTAGGTGTTCTAATTATTTTAATTCCTAGAATCACCTCTACCTCTACCTCTCCTAGGTTTTTCATATCAAACTTAGAACCTAGGAATTTCTTGGTCTCACACACAACCTCTAGGTTAGTTCCAAAGATCAACATGTCATCAACATAAAGGCAGATGACTACACATGTGTTATCCTCATACTTGTTGTAGATACACTTATCAGCGTCATTAATGGAATATCCATTAGTTACTAACACATGATCAAACTTGTTGTGTCACTGTTTGGGAGCTTGTTTTAACCCATATAGTGATTTAACCAACTTACACACCTTTTTCTCCTTTCCTGGAACTACACAACCCTTAGGTTGATCCATATAAATTTCCTCTTCCAAATCCCCATTCAAGAATGCGGTCTTGACATCCATTTGGTGTATCACCAAATTATGAATGGAAGCTAGAGCAAGCAATACTCTAATTGATGCTATTCTAGTCACAGGGGCAAATGTGTCAAAGTAATCTATATTTTTCCTTTGTTTAAAGCCTTTGGCAACTAAACGAGCTTTATACTTCTCTATGGACCCATCTTGTTTTAACTTTCTTTTAAAGATCCACTTAAAACCAATAGTCTTTGCACCAGGAGGTAAATCTACTAACTCACATGTATGATTATACATTATTGATTCGATTTCACTGTTAATGGCCTCCTTCCAGAATGGTGCATCAGGAGAAGTTATAGCTTCTTTGTAGGATTTAGGGTCCTCATCTATTAGGAAGGTGTAGAAACCATCTCCAAGGTTTGTTTCTTTCCTATCTCTTTTACTCCTTCTAGGTTAAAATTCAGAAGGTTCAATAGACTTGTCTCTACTTGTTTTCTAAACTTGTTATTCACCATTTAGTTTCATATGAAAGATGTTTTCAAAGAAATCTGCATTCTTTGTTTCTATTACAGTATTAACATCTACAAGATTGTTTTCTGACTTTGTAACAAGAAACCTATATGCCACACTATTCTCAACATAGCCAATGAACATTGCATCAAAGGTTTTAGGGCCCAGTTTTCATTTTTTAGGTTCAAGGATAAGAACTTTAGCTAAACATTCCCACACTTTCAGGTATGCTATATTAGGTGCATAACCCTTCCACAACTCATAAGGAGTTTTACCAGTTTTCTTCTAAGGTATTCTATTTTGAATATGACATGCGAATAGGATAGCTTCCCCCCACAAGTTCAAAGGTGCTCCTGAACTTACTAACATTGCATTCATCATTTCTTTTAAGGTCCTATTTTTCCTTTCTACTATTCCATTAGACTCGGGAGAATAAGGAAAAGGAGTTTCATGAATGATATCATGATCTTCACAAAAAGAATTAAAGAGGTTGGACTCATACTCTCCTCCCCTATCAATTCTAAGCCTTTTAATTTTCTTACTTAGTTGATTTTCCACTTCATTTTTGTACTTGATGAAAACATCTCTTGCTTTATCTTTGTTCCTCAAAAGATATACCCTTGTATACCTTGAGTATTCATCTATGAAAGTTATGCAGAATCATTTACCACCTCTAGTCATTGTATTTTTTAGGTCTCCTAAGTCATTGTGTATTAAACTTAGTAGATCTTATTCTCTTTCAACTGATTTGCAAGATTTCTTTGTGGTTTTAGATTCTACACAAGATTCACATTTTCCATGGTTTTCTAAGGATTGTTTAGGGATTCAACTCAATTCTACCATTTTCTTCATATATGAAAAGTTCACATGTCCTAGTCTACCATGCCAAATATCACAAGAATCAACTATGTAAGCAAAAGAAGAAGATGCATTATTATTGATAATATCATAAACATTCAACATAAATAAACCTTGATTACAAAAGCCCTTTTCCCACAAATGCATCATTCTTAGTTAAAACTATTTTATCAAAAGTCAAACAAGATCCTCACTCCTGCTTTTCCAAGCAGAGATACTGACACCAAGTTCAAAAGGATATCTGGCACATGAAGAACATTACAAAGGGAAAGCACTTTTCTAAGGGTTAGCTTGAGGAGAACTGTCCCTTTTCCAATGACTAGAGTAGATCTAGAATCACCCATGAACACTTGTTCCTCTCCTTCCTTTACAGTGGTATAGGAAGTAAATGCACTTCTATTCCCACAGATGTGCCTAGTAGCCCTAGAGTCTACCACCCAGTCCTTCATATTGGTGACCATGCTCACCTCAGAGGAGATTACTACTGTGATCACCTTTGTCTCTGCTAGATTTGCCTTTGAATTGGACTTCTTAGTTCTCTTCCTATGGCGACATTGAGCTGCATGGTGTCCAGACTTGCCACAGACAAAGCAATTACCTCATTTTTTAATAGTTGAGTTCTGGACCTTGTTTGATGCATTGGGCTTGGTCCTAGAGTTTTGTTTCCTGGACCTATTGTTTTTGGGTTTAGATTTTTCTTCTACTACATTAGCTTTAGAAGACAATTCCTTAGCTTTCTCAATATTGTCCCTATTTCGGTTTTGTTCCTCAATCCTAATATGGATTATGACATCCTTAAGGGACATCTATTTCTTTTTATGTTTCATGTTATTTTTATAGTCTTTCCAAGACTTTAGAAGAGTCTCTACTAAATAACCAGCCACAAAAGGTTCGGGTAATTTAATGTCTTCAATAGCTAAGTCATTAATCAACAAGTGGTAGTCATGGATTTGAGATGATACATCTTTATCCTCAGTCATTTGGAAATTTCTAAAATTCCCTATGGCATATTTCTGAGTTCCTACGTCTTCCAAAATATATTTTTTATTCATTGCATCCCAAATTTCTTTTGCAACTTTAATTGACAATAAATATCAAAAAGTGCATTAGAAATGGTACTCATAATAGCATGTCTAACTTGTTTATTTCCAGTTTCCCAGGTTGGTAACAAATGAGAACCATTTTCTGGTTTTGAGTCTGTCAAAATGTGTCCCAAGTTCACTACATCGATTGCAGAGAAAACCCTTTCATGCCATCTCTTAAAGAATGTCACATTGAAGGGATTAATTTTAGAGGTGTCAAGACGGGTGTGAACTAGGGAAGCTTCCATTTGGATATATTTCAAGATTGTTGGAATTAAGGGTATGGAAACAAAAGACTAGCCCAAAAGACACAAACAAAGAACATAATGAATAAAAAGAAAAACTTATCAACTAAGGCGTGACAAACACTATCCTTGAAATAGATACACTTTCCTCGAAGACGAACTCGGTGCACTAGGGTACCAGTGGTCTACCTCTAGGATTCAACAGTCAGATCTCGCCTTGGGTGCACTCTGTAAGCGAGATGTGTACAACTCGGGTTTTTTGAATAAATTCCTCCAAATAGATGTATGAAAATACTCCCTGAAAAACTCTCTGAAAATTTGGTATTCCTCTATAGAGAGAGGGGTGACCTGCTTTTATAAGCCACTAACACAGTCCCAATGGGAATCTACTTATAATTAGAAGATGACACAAAGTGGAAGGTGATTCTACTTATAAAAGGAATGAGACTTCACTAGCACAATCCCAATAGGACTCTTCCAAAAAATATAACACTAATAGAATAAAATAAAATAAAAAATAATTCTCAATAGGACACTTCCCAAAAATATAAGACTCATAGAATAAAATAAAATAAATTAAAAATAATTCCCAAAAATAAAAATAGAAATTATTTATACTCTTCCTATAGGAAGCAAGAAGGACTAGGTCAAGAAAAGCTCGTAGTATCCTAAAAGTACCCTTCTTAATTATATAAAGTGAGTTCATGGGATATTGTAAAGTTTTTACACATGAGTTTATGGTCCTATTACAATATTAAAGCATACTTTCTTCTTCTTTTTTTCTTAATACAAATGGTAGGGACTATCAATTACATAGTGTCATGTATGCACATACGTTCTATGGCTTAAGTCTCATTATTCATACCACATATAAGGTTTCATTGTATCTTTATCTTATTTGTTTATATCATCATTTCTTTTTATTTACACCTATATTCAATATTGACGATAGATTTTTTCAACAACCTAAATTCAAAGTGTGAATACTAATTCAATTTCTTAGTTTTTTCCTAAGTTCATAGCTCCTTTTAGATTTTTTTTTTAAAATAATAAAAAGAATTAATTGATTAAAAGAGATCAAATGATTCCAAATTTATAAATTTAATCTCTTCTATGTTAGAACTTAAAAACTAACCTATTTTTAACATAAATGTCTTTCAATTTTTTAATTATTTGCAAGTGATTTAAAAAAAATTACTTTTACAAGAAAAAAAAACAAGGTATTTTTATCAAAACTTGGTCATTTTTTGAATTTAAAAAAAAAATAGATTTACAAATTTAGGATCGCTGCATCCCTTTTTATCAAATAATTCAAATAAAAAATGGTGATGTAACGAAAAATTCAAAAATCATATTGACTTAATTCCACCTTGATTTAAGTCTCAGCCATTTTATCAAAATTTCATTTTTTTTTAATGTTTTTTCTATGCAAGTTTCATTTTTATTCAATCCTACAAAATTAAGTGTGCATTGTTGGAAAGTATTCCAAATTCTTAATTAGTAAAGATTTTTTTTTTTTTTGTAAAGAATATTATATAGAATATTTTGATATATTATTGTAATATTATATTTCCTTATAAAATAAAGAAAGTTACTAGAAATATCTTTATAAATATTTGAAGTGATGAGAGGAAAAAGTTATGAGATGAAAATGTGTTTGTAAAAACTATATGAGGAGAATAAAGATGTGAGGAAGAGTAGGAGACACCCAATGAAGTGAAGGGCTTGTAGTTTAGGATATGCATATAAGAAGGGGCTCGTAGTTTAGGATATGGATATAAGAAGTGGAAAAACATGAGATATTTCGAGACCTAATAATTATATCTAATTTCTATCTTCTGTAATATTCTCTATGGCATGGTGGAATGATTCTTTCTCATTAATGAATATAAGCTAGTTGGTCAAAGTATAGTTTGTCAAATCATGTTAAAACTCAATGTACCTTATGTGAATTATTTTATCTTTATGTTCTTAAACCAATATTATTTGTATTAAAACTTTCTTGACACAACATGCACCTCCATATTTTACCAACTCTACATGTCAATATTTGAAATTGAAAATTTTATTTGATATAAATATAAGATGGGGCAACATTCACACACATTCTTTTTTATTTTCATTATTACTAGTCTTTCCTTCATTGGTTTTGTCAAGTGATCAAGGTACATAAAAAATAAAAAATAATAGTTTTTCTTTCCTCTTTGAAGGTTTTGTTATGGCATCAAAAGTTGATGATAAACAATAAAATAAATAAATAAATAAATAAAAACTTCTTATTTTTTGTCTCTTGATTCAAGTGACATTTTATTAATTTAATCATCATTTATTTATACTTTGATTTTTTATTTGTTATTTTTACTTTAATCGTATCTCATTTTTAATACATAATTCAATAATTCAAATTTTGCAACACATAATAACAATTAATATTAAATTTTCAATATTATCCAAAATCAATACTGAAGAAGACCTTTTGTTGGATACAAAGAGGGATTTCTTGCAAGAGTAGAACCTCTTCAAAAAAATTTATTTGTCTACCTCACTAAATTCCGCTATAGGTAATTTCAAAACATGTGATAAACATTGGAAAATAAAAAATAAAATAAAAAAGATATTTTTACCATTCTATTGCTTTCTTTGTGAAAATAATTGTATAAAATAGTAGATAATAACTCATATAAATATTATCCGTTTTGAATCTAAAAATGTCTCATGGTTTTAAAACATGTTTTTAAGGTTAAAAGGAGTTCATATTTATATAGCATCAGGAAGTATCTCTCTTATCTGATATGGGATATCACATTGTAGGTGAAACTAATTATAAAAAACTATTAACAATTTGTTTTATATGATCAAACTACCAAGATTAAGTATTTCTAAGCCCTTAAAAATTAAGCCTAGACATCTAATTTTTTCCATTTCATAATTCTTTTAGATTATATTTGGTTCTTAAAAAATAATATGAAAATGAAATAATATATTAAGGAAAATAATTTTGTTTTTATATATATTTTGATGTCATGAGAAAATATGAGGAATTTAAAAAAAAAAATTAGTTTTTTAGATAAAAGTGAGAAAAGATTTGAAAAATGTATGTTCCTTAACAATTTAATTTTTAGACTCCATGGAAAATCAAGAGAGAGAAATTTTATAATTTTTTTTTATCATTTTTCTCTTTATTTTCCTTTTTTCAAATTCTCTAGTAGCCAAACATAATATTATTTCTCACGCGAATGTGTGAGTCTCTAGAGTTTTGGTCTTCCAATTGTATAGCAAGTATAAAAAAAAGGGTCTCTGGTTAGTCACTAGTCTTGGGCCTATTAAATCAAGAATCTAATAAGCCCTGAACCATCTAAATTGGCCCACAAATTATTCTCAGAAGGCCCAAAAGCTTTTAAAGGCTAACCTACCCATACTTCCCTGCCTTAGAAGAAGAAAAAAACAAAACAAATTCCATGGAATTTCAGAATTTTAAAATATCGATATTTTTTAAGGCTGGGGTATTCCAATCCTAGTTAAAGAGTCCATTTTGAGAAGGAATATAAATTCCATTCAAATTTGTTTTTGAAAATAATTTTCTATTTTTAAAATAGAAAACAATTTTTGAGTTAAAAAATTTTGGCCAATTTTTATAGAAAATATCTTTTTAAGAAATTGTTTGAAGAGACTATTTTCTAGAATAAATTTGAGGTATTTTTAAATTTTTTATATAGTATTTTGAGTAACAATAAAAAAATATAAAGAATATTTTATAAATGTTAAATTATACATATTGTACAGTAATTTCATGAATAATTAATCGAGAAAACTGTTTTTCATTTTTAATTTTTTAAATAAAATTTTAGTTGCGAAAATAATTGAGAATAGTTTTTAAGAATTATCCTCAAAAACTTTGAAACATACCCTAGGGGTCTATTTGGGAACTGTTTTTTAAAACTATTTTTTGTTCTCCAAAATAAAAAAAGACAGAAAACATATTTGACAACAAAAAATTGTTTTTTATTTTCTATTCTTGAGAATATAAAATATAATATTTTTAGAAAATAATTTTTAGTTGTTTTCTATTATTTTCTAAAAGTTGTTTTAAGAAATAATTATACAAACATATACAATGATTAAAAATAAAACATTATGTATAAAAATTATTTTAGAACATATTTGAAAATATTAAAAATAAACTAAAAATATTTTAGGTTTCTAAATAAACTTTTGTCCTAAAAAAAAAGAGAAAAATGTTTTAAAAAATAGGTTTTGAAAACAACTTTTTAAAATTATTTTCTTATGTTTTGTAAAATAAAAGTCTATTTAAAAACTTGAAATATTTTTAACTTTTTTTTAATAGTTTTAAAAATAAATTTTATATCTAGTATTTTATTTTTAATTATTCCACATGTTTTAATAATTATTTTTTAAAACAATCCTCAAAAAATAAATAAAAAACAATAAAAAATAACTAAAAAATATTAAATAAAAATACCTTATTTTCTATTTTTAATAACAAAAAAATGGTTTATAATTGTTTTTCCTTTTTTTATATATTTTAGATAACATAAAACTATTCTAAAAAAAATTATCAAACAAACCCTGATTGTTAATCTCAAAAATCACTTCCTTTTAAAACAATTTAAATAAAAATAATAAATAAATAATAAAATAAAAGGGGAGAAGACCATTTTTGCAGCAACCCTAACCCCTTTCAATCTCTCAATTTTAAAATTTAAATTCTATAAAATAGCATATATATTATGATGTGGGGTCAGATGTGATGACCCATGCCAGTTAAGCAAAAAACAAATAAGACAAGGAGCCAAATCCATGGAAGCAGTGGGGGTGTGTACGGAGGGGGTTTGTACAAGGCAATCCTGTTTAAAATTCTCTTCACCTGGTCTCTTCTTTTAACATGGGGGGAGAGAAGTACTGTTTGTTCTTTTTCAACCTCTAATCAAAGCCCAAAACATCGGAAATGGGGAAAGAAAGAGTTGGGGGATTGGGAGATTGGGATCCAACTTTAGAAAGGATCACTGAATAGGCTTTATAATCACTTTTACATGTTGGATATTGTTATTATTACTTCAAACTCAACATGACTGGTCTAATCTCCAACCCACCTTTGGTCCCACCCTAAAGATTGCTTCACTACCATTAAAAAAAATAAAAAGAAAAAAAGAAAAAAAAAGGTACAATTTTTTCCAAAGCATCCACATAAAGGGATTGCAAAAAACCAACATGGCTCCCCAATATTAGGGCTCATGCCTGCTCTGTTTTGGAACAAGTGGAAGAATCATAAACCTTTGTATTTTAAACAAGGAAAAGTCATTATTTTTGGAAAACAGGGGCAAGAATGAGAATAGAAATGAATCAAGTTAAAAAGGGTGTTCTAATTTCTATGAGAATTTTTTTTAAAAAAAATTTCTATTATCATTTTTAATATTTGATTCCAACCTTGGTGAATCTTGATTTATACATATTGGATATTAATTTTCAATCATTTGACATGCAAAATTTGGTGTTAAGAAAAGAATAAGATCATTGATGATTTTTTTATGATGTAAGGCACTTTCAAAAAATGATCACTTGAAGCCAAGGAAGGATTCCTTGAAATTACTCCCTCCACAAGTAATTCCCAACCTTCAATTTTTTTTATTTTTAAAAACCCCTCTACAAGTAATTCCCAATTTCATTTTTTTTTCCAAAAAATCTATGATACCAATTGAGTACCTACAAAATTTTGATATGGATCGTTTGAAGCATATAATGAAATTCGAGCAATTAGTTAAGGGTCGAATATATGAGGATTAGAATACATATAAATGATATGAAAATACAAAGAAAAAAGATAAAAATACATAATAATGAAATCAAGGTAGAAAACACATATAAAATGTAAAATAACAAAATTTGAATACAAAGAAATAAAACTCTGCTTATCGATGTTATATCATGAATCAAATAACATTTTTTTTTATAAATAATGAAAATATATATTTTTATTTAATAATTAGACAAAAAAAATTACCATTATTTTCAAATATCATGTAAAAGACAATACAAATAAAAAAAAAAGGTAAAAAATCCAAAAGGGTAGTTAGCAAAGAAAACATGTTGGTCCCCTAATCCAAGGGGCAATAGAACTCAAAGCATGGTTTCCCATTATTGGTCATCATGTTCTGAAATCTGCATAGAGAGTAGAGAAAAGGTCTTAATTAAAGTATTCACACTTGCATTTTGCTTCAAAATCCAAACTCAAGACACAAGAATGACTTTGGACCTTGACTATGCTTTTCTTGCTTAACAAGATCTTCTCTCCCCACCTCTTTAAATTAACTAAAAGCTTTGCTGCTTATTTACCGACACGTGTCCAGATCCACGGGAGAGTGTTATGTTTTTTATTCTAATTTAATTTACGATAACAAAAAGAGAAAACGACTTCAGTCTCTAGTCATTCCCAGCATTCTTTGCTTAAAGACGAAGAATAAAGCTTAAGGACAAGCAGCACAGTGGTTAAAAGTTAAAGAAAGAGGCAGAGCAGCATTTGCTGACAACCGACAAGTGTCAGTACAGTCTGCTCTGCCCAAGGCTTTCGGCCACCGCTTATAGCCGGTTGTTGGCATATGTCTAGTTGCCGTACTGGCTTCTCTGACCAACTCAAGACAAACCCACCTCAGAAACCGAAGCTTTTCTTACTACAATTAGAATACTCTTTACCTATTTTTGTTCTTCATAAGGAGACATTTAAGATTCAGACAAATTTTATCCATATTTTCACTTTCACAATTTTTTTTATTTATTAATTTGAAACATAGTAATTAAATGTAAAAAAAAAAAAAAGGGAAAAAGTTTTTGATTCTGTAAATTGCTGTAAAGATGGAGCTAACCACTTTTCTAGTTATGTAAGGGATGATTAAGTAAGTGTTTAGTAAATTAAATTAATAACTTAAAGTGATTTAATAATTTAATTTAAGTTATTAAATAAATTAAAAATATTTAATAAAATAATTTAATAATGTGACTTAAAATAAAAAAACAATTAATTTATTTTTAAATTCATATTTTTATTTTACTATTTTATCTTGTCTTAATTATCTTTACGATTTTTTTTATTATTCCACAACTTTTATTCAAATAAAATCTTATTTATAATTTATAATAATAAATATGTCAATTTGATAATTTAAAATAAATTTTAAGCTTATTTTATTAGACTACTTTAATATTTAAAGTAGAAAATAATTAATAAGTTTTAAGTCAATAATTTAGATATAATTTAAATTAAAATGAATTTAAATCCTTATTATTAAGTTTTACCAAACATTTTTTAAATATAAAAATGTTTAGATCACATAAATTGTAAATTATATTATTATTATTGTTATCATAATAATAATAATAATTTTTTGTGTTCACTCGTTTTTTTTTAAGTATTATCAATACTATTATCAAATTTAGAATAGAGTGGTGTTTACTTATTTTTTCTTAATTTTAAATAGAACTTAAAATTAAATAGTATTAAGAATTAAGTTGCTTATTTTTTTAATATTTTATTTTTATTAAGTATTAAGAAGTAAAGAAAAACTAACCTATTTTTTTTAGTATTTAGAAAAAAATTTAAATATTTTAACCTTTTTGATTCATTCAAAAAATTTAAAAAAAAAATTTAATAAAAAATAAAAAGATAAACAATTTAAAATGTGAAAGCAAATTACTTCCAATAAAACGTTTTAAAAACAAATACAACCTAGGTAAGTATTTTCTCTAGCACTATTCATAAAAAATAAACCGGAATTACTTTACAAATTCTAATATTCATTGTACTCATTCTAGTTTTTCTAATATCCATGTGCTTGTCACCTGAACTTCCTTGCCTATTTTTGATGAAAAATACTAGTAGAAGTAAATATTTGATAAATTAATAACTTCCGTTAAATGATAATTTTTTTATATGAAATTGAGTTAATGTATTAAATTAATAATGTTGGTAAATATATAAAATAATAATTTTTTAATAAAGTCCGGAGGAAACAAGGAAATATAAATTAGTTGTACAAAAAAATAACAAATAAAATATCACAATATAGTATTAAAAGCACGACAATAATTTTAAGATGTGTTTTTAATCTAAAAAGTGTTTTTGAAAAAATAAAATAAGATATTTGATAAAATTTAAAAAATACTTTTAAAAATATGAAAAATCACTTTTAGTGTTTTTTTTTTTAAAAATACTCCATAGATAATTTTCTTAAAAACATTTTTAGATAAAACATTTTCGCTAAAAACGCTTCGAATAAAAATCTTATTAAACATATTCTTAAAGTGCATTTAATAGTGATTTTAGAAAGTATTTTTAACTTTTCTAATATTAAATTTCTTTATATTTCAAGTATTAGAAAAGTTAAAGAATGTTTCCTATAATTATTGTCAAACTCACTTTAAGTAATTTGTTTATAATTTTTATTTTTTCAATTAAACTCTTTTTCAAAATATATTGAAAGTTGTTGATCTTTTCCTTGTACTTGAACTAAACTCAATCTCAACATTTATTTTGTGCATTGTATACACTATCTTGGATATGTTTTTTTTTTCAAAGTACAGTAACTATGAGAGAAATATAATACTCTCTTTAAATTAATAAATATTCTTTATCGATAAATTAATAATCTTATTAAGATAATAATTTTTAGTCTCAAAAATATTATTTTATAGATTTTTTATTGAATATTATGGGTTAAATTGATGCATGAATATAGATATATGCAAGGTTTATCCGACATTATTCATGAATTTCAATATAAAATTCGAGAATATATATCTTTTTTATCGATATTTTTAGATAATTTATCAATATTTCATCGATTATTTTTATTTTTTTTTAAGCTTCAACTAAAATTAAAATATCGATATATTTATGATTACCAATATTTTCATAATTGAATATATAAATGATTTTTATAAATTTTCCTCATAACAATAAGGATAATGTAATTTGTAATATTTGTATGCCATAATTTTTTAGATGATTATCAAATATAATATCAAGCAATTGATAGAGATCAAGTACATTTATGATAAGATATGTGAATAAGCACTCTTTCCAATTTAAAAGGTACGATAATCTCCTTTTTTTTTTTTTTTTTTTAAATAGTACTTTGAATGAATAGGGGAGATGTTTGCATTTCCATTTTGGTCAGTGTAGTGTTGATTCCTCCATGACAGGGCAATGTACTTAAGGTTGCTCACTGCTGCTATGTGATTGGACCATACAGCATTGGGGGCTCAATACCCCATGGCCTTCTCCTTTTTTTCAATTTTTTTGTGGGTGATTTTTCAGTGTCAAACACCTGTGCTCCACTCTTACTGCTTCAAAACACCTGGAAAGTCTTATGCTTTTTGCATGCGCTTTTTCAAAATGTGTGTTGATCACTTTGATCAAAGCTTAACGTCAGTATTATTTATTATTATTTGTTGTTTTCTGGGCAGCAGCGTACAAATGGAGAGGTTCATTCCTCAATGTTCTTCTTCTTCTTCTTCTTGCCTTTTTAAGAACAAGGGACCTTTAATAAAATGAAAAAGATTGGCTTACTTCATTGATGTAAATAAAGTGCAGCTCTAAGGTGGGCTTGGTACGTTGATTTTTTATAAAAGTACGGTCATTTGGAAATGTTTTTTATTTATTATTTATTTTTATTTTTTTTTATATACAATAAATTGAAAAATATCTCTAAATTTACAGTAATTTTGGTCATGTTGGATTTTAACGTGAAATGAGTTTTTTGAAAATATACCTTTAATATAATTTCTTTAATATAAGATTGATACGAAAATTGTGAAAGGTATTGTTTCAAAAGACACATTTCGTATAAATTCAATTTTATGAAATTGTGAAAGGTGTCTCTTGAAAAGACACCTTTAGTATAAATTAAATTGTTTTTTTCAATGCATGATTGATATGAAAATTATAAAAGACATCTTTTAAGAGATGACTTTAATAAAAATTCAATTTTATGGAATTGTAAAATGTGTTTTTTGAAAAATCACTTTCAGTATAAATTCAATTTTTTTTAATATATGATTGATATAAAAATTGTGAAATATGTCTTTTTAAGAGATAAATTTAATTTCATAGAATTATAGAAAAGACACATTTAATATAAATTTAATAGTAAAAATTGTCATAGATTCCTCAATAATTTCATAAGTGCCCTTTTATATGAATTATTTTTGTAATTAGCTATCAAAGTTAAAAAAAAAAAAAAAACCCTTTGATACGTAGAAACCAGATCAACCAATTTTCAAACTAATTTTCGATTTCTAAGGCCAATTTCTCTTAAAATAGAAGAGATTTTTGAACACATAGTATCATGTTTCATATTCAATTTAAGAGCAAGTTTTTAATATTATATGAGTAAACTTTTTTATTTATTTTATTTTTTATGGAGATGCATTTTAATCCTAGAGTCTAATAAATTCAAAGTGGAAATGTAGCGTATTATTATAAATAGTATCAAAGTCTATTTTTAACCTTCATGTGACTCTAATATTCTAAGGTAATGTACATGACTTAAACGGTCATTAGAGTTCATGCTAGGTCCTCTAAATCATATGAATGACTTTTAGGTCATATTTGGTATGTGGGGATGAGTAGTGGAATCTCCTCTAAATTATATGAATGATTTTTAGGTCATATTTGGTATGTGGGGATGAGTAGTGGAATCTCCTCTAAATTATATGAATGATTTTTAGGTCATATTTGGTATGCGAGGAAAAGGAGTAGAATGAACATCTCATTTATTTTCTAAGTCATTTTTATAATTGAATAATTTAAATGACAATGATAATGAAATTAGTCTAAAAGGAAATGAAATTTTACTTATAAGTGGAATTTCAATTTATCTCTTGGTGATATTTTAATTCCCTAATGCATGTTACTTTTAAAAACACTTTTCAAAAATTGAAAATCTGAAAACTTTTTTGGATAAGTTATTTTTAAAAATATTTTTATTTTGATTCTGTGAAAAGCAAATTGTAAATTCAATTTATATAATATAAAATAAATTTAATTAAAATCTTATTAAAAATAAATATAATTTTGCAATTATAAATAAACTAAAAAAATAGATAGTTTTTAATAAAATATGAATAGTAATATTGTAATAAAATTATAAATTATATATATTTTTTATAAATATTATAAAGATATTAAAATCTTCCAAAAGTGTAATTGATTTATTTTGTTAAAAATCAATAATAATAATTTAAAATTAATAATTTCTAATATTATTTTTAAAAATTATAAAATTTATTATGTTGTTTTTAAAAAAATTGTTTCTCAAAAACAACAACTGAACATCAATATTAAAAAAAATTAACAACTTTTTTTTTCATTCCCGTTGTTACTTAATATTGAAAAAGAAAATTATCATTTCAAATACAAGAATTGGAATCACCAAATCCATTTGGAGAAATAAAATGGAAAGAAAATTTTCATTCTCATTCCTCATTTCCATATACCAAACATGATCTTAAAATGTATCCATGCCATTCTAAATAACTTTTTATTGTCATATAGTATAAATTACTTTTATAACTATTAAGTTTTTATACAAATGTTGCATGCAAAATTTATAAAAAATGAAAATCACCCAGTTTTTTGTCAAATAAAAAATTGAACATGATGTTCAAATGGATAAAATATTTTCTCAATGACTCTAAAGTGGTGTTTGTTTGTTCATTTGTTTTTTATTTTTATTTTATTTTAAATTTAATATTGAATGTAATTTGTTTTCAAATTTTAGATTATTTTATTTAACTTTTTTTTTTTTTTACAATTTCTCAATTATTTTTAATTTTTTATTAGATAGAAAAAAATCAAAATATTTGATTTTTTGTTGAATGCTAAAAATAAAATTTTGAAATAATCAAAACACAATATCAACACAATCTTCACCATATTAATGCTTCATATTTAATAAAAATAAAATAATAAAAAATAAAATAATAAAAAATAAATAATTTCATTATGGACCCGCATTTTTCACATGCGTTCCCACTCGATCGGCGAGACTCGCTTTTTATTTGTGAAAAATTAATTTTAGAAAAGTTGGAGTCGCCACCTATTTTATTTTTATTTTAAAGAGAAAATAAAACAAGAAAGAAAAACCTTAAAAAGTGACTCCATAGTTTTGGAAAAAGCATGTCTTTGGGAAACTTGAGTCTAGGTCCAAGGATTAGGTTACTTATTGGGAAGGTACCTCTAAAAGGTAGCACCCCTCTAAGCCTTATGAAGGTCTCTACTGACTAAGTTCAGGTAAACGTGAGAATTGAATAGTTAATCATGGATACCTAAGTAAACAAGGTGATTTCAAAATAGCATGCCAAACAAGATCAAATCACGATAAAGGAGAATTAGGGTGCATATCTAAACCACTTCTTAAGCGCTATCAAAAGGTCATCAAATGTTAGTTTGAAAACATGATACAACATTTGTTTTATCCAAGCCAATCAAGCATGTATCTAAACACCCAAGAATCACATCATGTATGGATATAATCGCTAATGGCATACATGCCCATATAATTCTCGAAAAATAGGTGAGGAGGAGCGTACCTGGATAGCAAGCTAGTACTCCTCTATGGGAAACAAAATTAGCCAGATAACATATTGAAAATAATCTCATATATACCACAAAGAGGAAGCACAATCAGTCGAATATCAAACAAACACTATCAAAGAGAATATTCGTGAATGTCGGGCCTCCCACCAAAGCCCTAATTAATTTCTCATGAGTTGATTCTATGATTTCCATTATTTGGAATCATGAGGTTTATTCATGCTTGTTGAAAAAAATCGAGAAAACCATGAAAATTAGTTGAAAGTGATGAAAACACATGCCAAAAGGGAAAATGGCAGCAAATGATTATTAAAATCTAAATTTTATGCCTAGAAATCCTCAAGGATGGAATTTGAAGAAAAGAAGAGTTATTTAATGAATAAAAAGGTTTTGAAATCCATATTTAAGATGTATAAGATCATGCAAAGAAGAAAATGAAGCATTAGGAGGAGTAGAAGATTGCGGGTGGAAATGGATCCGGCGTAATTTGAATTGTCAACTGCGGATGCTCTCCGGGTAAGTGCTATTAGAGGATCAGGACATCTCTGACCGGGGAAGTTGTATCGCCCTTCTCTCCCATCTGGCATCAGGCGCCGGATGTGAAAATATCCAGAGAAGGTGGAACGTCGGCCAAGACAAAATTCCGGATGTGAGATATCCGGAGAAGGTGGAACGTCGGGCGGGCAGAATTCCGGATGTGAGACATCCGGAGAAGGTGGAACGTTGGCCGGACAGAATTTCAGATGTGAGATATCCGGAGAAGGTGGAACGTCGGCCAGACAGAGTTCCGGATGTGAGATATCCGAAGAAGGTGGAACGTTGGTCGGACAGAATTCCAGATGTGAGATATCCGGAGAAGGTGGAACGTCGGCCGAGACAGAATTTCGGATGTGAGATATCCGGAGAAGGTGGAATGTTGGCCGGACAAAATTCCGGATGTGAGATATCCGGAGAAGGAAAAAGCAGAAGATGTTGATTAGTAAGCATAAATAACCCCACTTCAAGTATTAATCCATGGGTTAAGAGTGGAGGGAACTATGCAGAAGAGGATTTAAACGAAAAAACCGAGTGTGATAACATTCAAGCATGGAGTTCTATATTTCTAAAGACATCAATGACACATAAAATAATCAAAATCGAAACAAGGTGGAGTAGTAAACGACCAATCCCAGCAGAACAACTTGTGGCCCTTTCCGTCCACACCAAACAACAAGACATTGAATATTTCTAAATGACCAAAATGGAGAAATCAAGTATGGGTCAGAACACCCAGAGTAACCAGAAGCATACCTGGACAAAGTCGGCTGCAATTGCTCCTCTTCCACCCTTGTGCGCTTTTCTGCCCTTGACAATCAAAGAATCCACCTTCTTTTTTCTTCCTCTCTCACGTATATATATCAGCCTTCCCAAAGAACCCCCCAAATCTGCTGGAGGAAAATCCCCTTTTTCTCTTTCCTTTTTATGCAATGCATGCCTTCCTTTTAGTGCCAGATCTCGGTATCGAATCCCCTTGCTATTCGTGCCTCCAATTAGAAAATCATAAAATCTCGCCTTTCTTTCCATGTATCTGTCCGTCCATGGAGATTGCATATCTCTAAAAAAAAATCCTTTTTGTATGGAAGTTTCCATATATTCTTCTATGGGCAGCAACCTCTTCCTTTTCCTAAAATTTTGGTGATCTTCCCTCCAAATAGATGGCAACCGTTTCCTCATGCAAGAAATAAAATAAAGATAAAAATAGAAAGAAAAAATAAAGTAAAAATAAAATAAAGATTAAAATCAATAAATATCATGAAATTGAAAATCAAAAGAAATTTAAATCACGCACCTAAAAATAAAAAATAAAAAATAATTAAAACAAAAAATAAAAATCAACCACATGCAAGCCATACGAGCCATGTAACCACCAAAAATACGAGTCATGCAACCGTACAAACCATGCAGGAACATCTAAAGGTGACCTAGGGTGTGTCCTAGTGCGCTAGGGCAAACGAAGTGGACCAAGTGTGCTTAAGTGGGCCTAAGTGGATGCCTAATGAACTAGGTGTCTTAAAGTGATTGGGATATTGTCTAAGTGACCTAAACATGCCTAAGAACTATCCTAAAAAAGAAAGAAAAGCTTAAGTCTAAATCAAAACTGCCAAGGGTCACAATAAAGGGGTTAGGCAATCCCTTAATCAGAGTCTCCAAGGTGGCTCAAGAAAGGTAAGTAGCATGAGTAGATATGGGCCACCAAGGAGCTAACTGTAAAGTATCGAACAAGTATGTAATAAGACATGTGCTAGGAGGACAAAATTGAGGGTCTACATTCATACTAAATATTATTAAGCTATATTTAGAGTTAAATTAAATTAAGTTCTATTTAGATTTTAATAATAATAGTAATAATAATAATAATAATAATAATACAACACAACCTAAAACACAAGTTTTGTTCTCCCTTCCCCATTATGATCATCATCATTATGCTCCAACCCATTATTTAGCGTACCATCTTACATGTCGCACTTGTTTTCTCTTTATATAAAATAAAGTCCTAAATGAATGTCTTAATATTCCAATAAGCTTGAAAAGTTAACTAGAATGAGAAAACCATATAATGAACTAAAATTTTCTTCTTTGATAAATGTTTTCTAAAACAATTCTAAAAAACAGTTTTTAAAAATTGTTTTATAATGTTTTGTAAAATAAAAGTCTATTTTAGAAATCTAAAATGTTTTTAACTTATTTTTAATATTTTTAAATATATTTAAAAAATAATTTTTATACATAATATTTTATTTTTAATCATTTTATATATTGTATAACTATTTTTAAAAATAACCCTAAAAAAAGAATTAAAAACAACAAAAAATAATAAATATATGTTATATGAAAATACTCTATCTTTTATTTTTAAAAAATAGAAAATAGAAAATATTTTTTGGACCGCATGCTTGTAGGCTCGATCCCTGTCTTATTAAGTATTTGGACATTGGTGTATTTGGAAATGTGAATATTGCACCAAAGGTAACTTCCATGATGTGTTACAATGGTTATTGTTAGATAGAATGAAGAAAATATGATACTCTATTGTTTTTGTTGTTGGCATGAATGTTGTGAAATATGAATATGATAATGCTTGAGTAACACTATAAGGGAATGTTTGTAAAGGTAGAATAGAGAATGAGAAATGGGAAGTAATGGCATTTTCCATTCATTAATTTGTTTAGATTGTTTTATAACATGAGAATATGAATGATGTATTCATTTTGATGGGAACCTACTCTCACCCCTACTAGAATTTTGATTCATCTCTTCTATATAATATTATGATTCAGCTCCATTTTCAATCCAATTCCCATATGTCAAACACATCTTACATGCTCTACATGAAGTCATGAGGCTATTTATGGTCTTATACCTTAGCACACTTTAGCTTGTAACCTTTGTGAACCTTTGCAACGTGCGTGGGCATCATGTTTTGCAATTTTTGTGAGTTTTTTCACCTTAGATGTAAGCATTGCCTGACTAAACCTTAGGTACTACCTTAGTAACCCTTAGGTACTATCGTAATAAACTTTAGGTACTACCTTAGTGTCCTATACATATTACCATTGTGAAACCTATAGCCTTACCCTAGCACACGTTAGGTACTTAATTTCTGAACCAAGTGTAGTTACTTTGTCAATACTACGTACTACCCATGTTCAATCACAGATTGTATCTTTTGCATTCAATTCCATCCAAGTTTGAAGATGAATCAAGAAATGAGTAGATAATACACAATTTCCTTAATTGAGCATGCCATTGGTGAACATTTGACCTTAGGCAAAGGGCAGATTGCCCATGTGGCTACTTGAATGTACCTAAGATAGTACGTAAATGTACCTATGGTACTACTCTACTATAGCATGGGGACTTCCTATGTGAACCTTAGTTATTACCTTAATGGAGCTTGGGTAGTTGGTTTGTGAACGTGAGGAACTTACTTTATCAATCCTACGTAGGGGCTTCCTCGAGCATAGAATCTCTTTTTGGCATTGAATTCCATCGTAATATGATAATTATTTGTTATATGTCGAACTTTTGAACTCAGTAGACAATTTCCTGAATTATAGATGAGATTATTATGTTCTAAAATGATTTCTAGAATGTTTTCCTTAGGTACTACCCTAATGCACTTTAGGTACTATCATCATGTACTTATGTAACTTAATGTATCGTAGTTACAATCTTACTACTCCTTAGGTAGTAAGGTCTATTTGGTTGCTCCCCTTAATGCACATTGGATAAATGTTCCACTTTTGTACTGAAGACACATTTTATAAAAAATTGCATGCTAGATTGGAGCATTGTTTTATTTTGTTATAAGTGGTTAGTGAATTGGTACCTTCTGTAATCATAATAGTGTGAAGAGACTACCTGAATATACATTACGTACTACCTTAACGTACCCTAGGTACAACTTTAATGTCCCTTAGGTACTACCTTAACATACCTACTGTACTACCCTAATGTGCTTTAAGTACTACCTTAATGTCCCTTACGTACTACCTTAATGTTCCCTAAGTACTACTTGACTGTACCACATTGTCTTCACATTTAGGAACCTTAACGATGCACCTGAGCACAACTTGGCTACTATCTTCATAAACACTCTGTGGTTACTTTGTGAATTCTAGGTACTACTATGGTCAATCATAGGATGTATCTTTGTCATTCAATTCCATCCTAGTTTGATGCATAATCAATCCATTTGGTTGAAAATGACATTTTCTTTAATTGAGCATGGCATTGTTATGTTGTAATAGGTTAGGCATCTCATTGACCTTAGGTCATACCTTATTGCACCTGATTAACTACCTTAATGTGGCTAAGGTACCACCTTAAAGTGCCTAAGGTATTACTTTAATGTGCCTAAGATACTATCTTAATGTGGCTTAGGTACTATCTTAGTGAACCTTAGGAGTACTTCTTTACTGCAGCTTAAGGACTACCCTAATGAACCTTAGGAGTACTACCTTACTACAACTTAGGGACTACCATTGTGAACCTTAGTTATTAACTTAATGAAGCTTAGGTAGTGAGTTTGTGAACCTTGGGTTGTTCATCAATCCTAGGTAGCACTTTTCTCAACCATAAGACATATGCTTGACATTCAATTTCATCTTAATTTGATGCTGAATGGATATATGTTCAACATTTTCCCTTAGTACACATTGTCCTAAATTGTCTATGGCATTATTTAAAAATAATTTATTTTTTAGAATGTTCTCCTTAGGTACTACCTTAATGCACTTCACTTACTATCGTCATGCACTTTAGGGTCAACCTTAATCATAGGTGCTATCTCACTACTCCTTATGTAGTACAGTCCAATTGGTTATTGTCCTTAACATTGGAGAAATATTGCATTTTCGAATTGAAGACACATTTCTTTCATTCCATTACAGATTTGATAATGGCATTACTTTGTCTTAATTGGTTAGTCACTTCGTACGCTATCTACTCATAATAGTGTGAAAGTACTATCTTAATATACCCTAGCTACTATCTTAATGTATCATAGGTGCTACCTTAATGTCCCTTAGGTACTACCTTACTATAACACTTTCTCTTCTCATTTGGAAACCTGAATTGTGCAATCGAGCACAACTTTCCTACTAGCTTTGTTTCTCAATCTGTAGTTAATTTGTGAATCCAACGTACTACCATGGTCAACCATAGTATGTATGCTTTGGCATTCAATTTCCACCTAGTTTAAAAAAAACAAAGCAATTAGACTGAATAGACAATTTCCTTAATTGAGAATGGCATTGGTATGTTGTAATAGGTTAGCCATCTTTTTCACCTTTGGTAATACCTTATGGCATCTGAGTTACAACCTTGATGTGGCTAAGGTACTACTTGAATGTGCCTAAGGTACTACCTTAATGTGTTTAAGGTACTACCTTAGTTAACCTTACGAGTACTACCTTACTGCATCTTAGGGACTACCCTAGTTAACCTTATGACTACTACCTTACTTTTGTTGTTTATCAATCCTAGGTAGCACTTTCCTCAACCATAAGACCAACACTTGACATTCAATTCCATCTTAATTTCACACTGAATGGATATATGTCCAAGCATTATGGACTAACCAATTTTGATGCCTTGTAGTCTCTGTATACAAATTTTCATCAACATCTCTCTATTACTATAAAGATATGTATACAATTATTTGGTACTCTAATGATGGCATAATTTTATACGATAACGCATATATGTGGTATACACCACTTTGAACATTTTTTTCCATATATGCAAATTTTGGTTTGAAATCCACATTTGTTGGGTTTCCTTTCTTCATTTTTTGTCCCCTTGTTGTATTTGCAACTTTCCTTAACCAATGTTAATTGCTTTTTTATTAGGTATGCACCAGCCAAGTCGTCTCTAAATCATCATTACAAGCCAAAATGCAAAGACATCTTTTTCATGAACCTTGACAGTAGCTTCCAATTATTGTTGCCGCTCTATCATCTTCTGCTCCTGATCTGCTTGCATTTATGCCTAATTAATCCAATGTTAAAGCTCTATCACTAGATAAACCAGTTTTGCATATTATATTGTGTTATAATAAAAAGTTTTTTTTTTTATCATACTATTTTCGTTTTCATAATTACAATTGTATGTCCTTTGTTGTAATTTATTAATATTAAAAGTGTTTGTATATTTATACAACATATTTTATAAAACACTATTAGAATCATTTTCTTAATTCTCATAAAAGTGTTATTCACATCAACACTGCCTAAGAAAACACTGTAAAAAAAAAAAAAAACCCTTCCATTATAATCAGTCCCAACCAGGCTCTAAGTGTAATTTTAATACTAAGTGGTAAACATTGTTCTACTGAATTACCAAATTGATGCCACGTTCACACATTCAGTTTCATTTTTCAATTGTTCATCTATGTTTAACTAATTTTTGGTTTTCAACCCAGTTAATTGTAATCTAACTAAAATGCTTTGGTAAGTAAGCCGTCAATTACTTGATAAATAATAACAACAAGATAGGAAGTAATGGAAGCTTTTTATAACTCAAATGTGTTATATGTGAATAAAAAAAATATTAAAGCAATTTATCTTAGTTTTGTTACTCTGGTCGTCTATGAACATCGTCCATCCTCAAGAACCTATTTGTGTTTTATGTAAAATTTGCATAGGTAAATATTCATGCATAAGAATATTTCCAATGCACCAATTGAACAACTATATTAAGATATTTATCACCATCAACAACTACATGTCCTGCCCTATTATTAAATGTCTATCCATCATAATTGCATTACACATAATTTGTTATCCCTATGACATTCATAATGGTTTACAACCGTCCGAATGAAACAGGCATATATAAATTTTCAAAGAAGTTAAGATAATACAATGCAGGGAAGCACAAGCGTGTGCCCTTTCTACTATTGTTTCACAGAGCTTGTATTAGGTTTATGCCCTTCGATGGGCTTCAAATTACAAACAGTTGGAAAATTTCCAGAAGCACTTTAAATTGCTACCATGGAGACATGACTCCTATTATCCTTCTTGTTCTTCTAAGAGCTTCCTGTAATTATGTTAGGCTGAACACAAGCAAAAAAAAATTGTCATCCTTTCAATTTAAATTATGCTTTTATGTTGTGCATAACATAGTCATCTCATTCCAATATAAATCAAAGTACCTGGGTGAAAAGCAGCGATATCCTACTCAAGTGAGCATAAATTAAATTTCAGTAAATCTTATGAAAATAAAAGTTATTGATCAGACACACTATTAGTATCTATGAATAGTAATTCATCAAACATGTCCTAATATCTTCAAACAAATGGCATAGGCAACGCCCTGCATACCATTCATCAAACATAAAGGAAATGAAGATGAAACATATTCGTTTAGTACATATGGCATATACATGATCACATGCCAAAATTCATACTTTCCAATTCTATATTAATTGAATTTGTTTTGACATTTTTCTCATCGTCATTTGAGTGTAATTTATTTTCATCTGTCCTCTCCTCAAATACTGCCTGCTTTGCCTCATTTTTTCAGCACTTTGAGGTTGTGTTTCTCTAGTTTCTGAATTCAATTTTCCATCTCCAGCATTTTGTGTCCCATCTCCCAAATTTTCTTCGTTCTCTACCTAGAAAAGGTAGCAGAAACCAACCCATAATCAACAAAAGGACCACTGACCAAAAGCTAAACTAATTTTGAAGTAGATACCAAGTAAAGGCGGACTGAACTATAGGCCACAAAGCAATAGCAATTACGAGCATGGTCTTAAAATCCACAACTCTCATATGAAACCAAATTACAATTTCCTGTGAAATTCAGTTTTTTGTGTCTAAAATTGAATGTATTTGAAACTTTTATTTTTGAATCACACAATAAATTGCCAAGGTTATAAAATTACACTTGAAATGAAACTCAATGTGGAATACAAATTTGTTTGTCTTTTGAAGTGTAATCCATTGTAACCAAATCTTTTTCAATTCATTTTTCACAGTTCAATTCATAATAAAAGAAAATATAAGTTGAAAAATGAGCTAAAAAAAACTGAACTAACAACCAAAAAAACTCAGAATTTTAAGTACACAGATCAACTGCAGAATTTATCACTTAACAAGGGCCCTAACCTATAACAAACATTAATACTATCTTACATGCAAAAATGCCTGGAAATAGTGTCAAAGTCCAGCTCATTTAGTAAATAATTTAACTATTTCATTTTCAATGAAAATAAAGGCACAACTCTTTCAAAGGGAACTTCGTACTACAAAAAACTAAGTTCAGAGTTGTGTAATTGGTAGGTCCTCCAATGAAGGAGCAATAAGGTAATAATATGACCTATTTACTAGTAAAATAATAACATACATGACGCAACAATTTTGTAATTAAATAGTGTTGTCAATCAGTACCTTCAATTTTGCCCAATTTGTAAATATGCAAATAATTGTCTCTTCTTGTTCGAAAACAGAACTAACCAATATTAACTTACAATCATGAATAAATAGTTTGAAATGACCCAAATTCATCAAAAGGATCAGAAGAGGAAATTAAAGGGATAACACAACTAACTTCACTACTTATAAACGAAAAACTACATGTCATTCTATGAAATACCTGATTTTGACATTTTGAGGTCTGATAACCACTCACAATCCACATGCCCATATAATATTCTCTCTAACATTGTTGGCTTCATTAAGGAGCAATGTCACTACCATTTAGATAGGATGTTACTTTAGGCCTTGATTTTAGGCATATACCTCCGCTAGCACTTGAACTGAACTGCTGTACTTGTGAATTTTAGTTAAAATAAAATCTACAAGGGTTTCATCTTGCAAAAATAGGGAAAGCAACTAGTATTTGAGAAGCCTCAAGGGAGGTTGGTTTATAATATTTACTGGATTTTTTTTAATTTCCAAATTTTTGACATTGAAACTCAAGAGCAACATCTTAATTTCTTGCGTATCTCTTTGCGGAACTTGCATAGGCCAAACCATGCCTCACCATGCTCTCCTTTTATTATTAATTTGTAGATTATTTGTGAGGCAATCATCTGGTTCACCTTAATTTCTGTATTACTAAGGCATGACCAACACTTCACAAAGCTGTCACTTCTTTTTCATCCCAAATTTGTAGTCAACATTCATCTTTTACATCTTTACTGCTATCATTTTATCATGTCTCAAATCAAATTCATAAAACAATAAAAATAACAACATACATTCAATTCTATCATGCAAAGACAGAGGACAAAACAATAACAACATACACACAATGAAATCGGTATTCAAAATTAGTAAAGCAATAACAATTACAAACGACCAAGCAAATAATCTGTTTAGTTGCTAGTAGTGACTCTCATATATACTGTTAAAATTGAAAGAAAATTTCCATTGACTAGTAGTAATATAGATGAACCAATTTCCCAAAAAATTTGATGACAACAGAATTCCTGGAAAGCAAAATAATAAAAAAATAATAATAATAATAATAATCTTTTTTCTCTAAATATGAACATATCTTTAACCAAAAAAAATTTATCCTATATTTCATTCTATCGAAAATGAAGCTAAATATAAGAAACCCCAAAATAAAACACTTGAAACCCTAAGATGTTCGCACCATCCAAATAAACCCAAAAATAAAAACTCACCCAAAAATAAAAACTCACCTGTGATTGATTAATCGAAAAACACGCACAAGAGGAAAAACTTTGGTTCCATTTCAAGAAACCTTAACAAAATTCCAACTTTTATGATGTAAAAACAAGATATGCTTCCCATTTGGTTTACTTCAAGATATTGAGAGGATGGACATCAGCTTCGGCTACTCAGGACTTTAAGAGACAAATAGGTTCGACTAATCGGGATGTTAAAAGAAAAACAGATAAGTCTAAGAATATGGGAAGATGGGTACCAGTTCGGTTTGTTGGACGTGAAGGTTTTGGCTAATTTAGATTTCAAATGCCCTTCTGAAATGGCAAGTTTTTGAGATTGCGACTTAGGGAAAATCTCAGATTTGGTTGCTAACAAAAGTTTCTAAGAAGAAAGTTAGATATCGATCGACTTAAGGTTTTTTTTTGCTACAATGAGAGAGAAAAGGGGACAACCAAAGTCAAGTCGGGTGGTTTTTTCTACAATTATCAATTTTCATACATATATATATATATATATATATATATATATATATATATATATTAATTTAAGTATGACGTGGAGGCTATTTGGCTACTGATGCATAAGACATCGGGGGCAATTTGGGCAGATAAAATTGACTCAACATAAAGTGCACAAATATAATATTATTTTGTCCATTAATGATTACTTTCCATATTTCATAAACTTGGGGTCTGAATGCCATATTTTTTTATAAATAGGGGCCCTAAAACACAAGTTTCCTTGATAAAATTTGTAAACACATGATGGTTAGTCAAATCACCTGATGGGGAATGAAGATTTCTCAAAACATGGCTTTTTCTTTGTAGCTTCATATCAAGGGAATAAGAATTTGTTGTTGACAAGCTGGGTCTACATTATTTGAACCTATCACTTGTTTTTTTCACCTTTACATGAACGAAATATTAAAATGTGTTAGGTAGCTTAATTATCTTAAACAATGTACTAGATAAATTATAAAAATACAATGTTGTTTTAGCAACCTTTGATAAGAGGCTCTGTGCCTATATATGGTAACTAAAATTATAGATACATTCCCCCATCATACAAAACCTTGATCCCTCAATTATATAATTATTAGAAGTAGAATAATCTATATAAATAAAGATCCATAATTTAAATTTATTGAAAATTTCTATCAAGGATGTTGAATGTAAATGCCAAGAAAAGGTAAGGTGAAAATTAATTTTTTCTTTCAAGTCTCTATAGAATTTGAAGACTTTTGAAGCAAGATTCATAATGGATAACCCCAATATTTGTGATGAATTTTGGATATTGGTCCACACTTTGAATATGTGAAACTTCTCAAAAGTTAATTTATGGAAATTTAGATAACTTAATAAAAAAAATATGTTTTTTTAAGTGTTTTTGGAAAAGAATGCAAAATTGTGAGGTAGGGTGTAAATGACTTAAAGATAGAGATTCTGTAAGGCATTAAGATTGCACACTTGTTTAGTGTGCAATCCTAATCTTGCACATCGCTTAAGTGCGTAAACCCAACAATGCGAATCAAGTTGAGAGGAACTGAATAAGAAGCGCACCTAACCAAATAAGTCAATGAAGCATGCAACTTCAATGCACAATTTTCTTAAGTCTTTAGTGCGCAACTGCTCAAGGCATCACTAAGAAAATTGGAGAGGCTCCCCTTAACATGTTTTAACTTTCAAAATGTTTATGTCAAGTTCTACTCATGGAACTAGTATGACCATAGTTTACATAAACACACCTTCTTAGATCATTCAAGGGAACACTTTGTCTCAATTTTATGAGATACCATTATTATTCTATTGAGAAAACCTATTACTACTAGTTTCTATCAATAGTGACCCAATTCATAAGAATATATATGATTAACTTACAATCTCGCTTATAGGTCAAAGTTACTGCTAACTTTAGCGCAAGTTCAATATTCTCTCAAAGTTGATCCCAGTTGGTTGTAAGAAATTTAAGGTTATAGTTCGTTCTAAAGTTCAAGGGGAAAAATTAAGAAGAAAAATTAGAAAATTAGAAATAAATATTATATGAAATTGGCTTTCATATGTATGTCCTCAAAAAATTTAAGGAAAAAAAAAATTAAATTCTTTAATAATTTATATTCCTTAAATTTTCATCGCTCATTTTTAGGAAAATGGGAACAAAAATATTTTAATAATTTCTCTTTTCCTTTCTTTATGCTATGTTTTGTTTAAAAATTTTTGAAGAAAAATGTGAGGAAAAAATAAAGAGAAAGAGAAAAAAAGTAATAAAAATAATAATAAATTTAAAAATTTTATACTACTCCAAACCCATTTCCCATATTTTAAATCATTTGAGAAAAATTCTTTAAGATCCTTGAGTGATAGATAAAATCTTTTTAATACATTGATTAATAATGATTTTATATCCTGTAATATATAAATCCACTCATTTTCTCATTTTTGTAAAAATAAAATTGAATAAAAAATTTGTTAACATCAACAATAAAATAATAAATTTTAAAAATTAAGAATACAATTAAACCCAAAATACTTAAAAATTAAATATAATTAAAACCAAAAAAACCTAGAAATTAATAAAATAAAATAAAATATTGACTCCCGTTATATTTTCAACTCTTTATCGAATTTATATTTTCAATTAGTGTGATTTAGCGAAGTGAAAGTTAATATTTTAATTTTATATTTTTAGCTTTAAAGTTTTGGGAAAATTGTGTTTTGAGGTGAGATGAGCCTCAAAATTGACCAAAGATCCATATATCATGCACATTTAAGCCCAAGACCCAAATAAAGTGTAAAAATTAAGTTGAAAGATGTTATCTTTCATTAATCCCTAAAATACCCTTAACCTCTACATAGGCATATAGTGAGTGTGAATTTCAATTTTTTTTTTCTCTTTTCTATTCCCTATTAAGTATTACTCATTTCTAACTTTTTTTTTCCAATCTATATTTCTATTTTATGTCAAATAAAAAGCAATAATGTTTTTTTTTTCATTTTTAAAGATATTGAATCTTTTTACTCTTATTATAAGCAAAAATAAAATTTTTGGGATTTTTCATCCAAATGTTTTTTATCTCTTTGTATTTATCTTTTAGTTTAATTTTCATTTTTTTCATTTTAAATTTATATTACCCTTTCATTTATATTTTTCTCTTATTTTTAATTATTTTTTTTATATTTTCCATATTAACCATATTTTAAAGAATTTAAAAATTCACTCATATTATATATATCCTTTTAGATTTTAAATTTTTAATGTTCTTATTTTAAAATTTTAAAAAAGATAAATTTATTGAAAAATAACTAAAATATGAAGTTCTAATATTATATTCATAATTTTTATTATCTAGATAAACTAAAAGTATTTTGACTCACAACAAGAAAATTGTCCATACAATTTTTTTAGTGAAACATTCGAAATTAAATTTCAAATAAAATATGTTATATAAAATTTTATCTAAAAATTATTGAAAATGGTATTTAATTTTTTTTATTGACTTTCAAACGTATTTAATTTTTTTCTTGAAAGGTAATAGAACATGTTTGCAAAAAAATTAGTTTTTCATTTTCTAAATAAATGAGTATAAATATATTAAAAGAATTAAAGATAATCTTAGTAAAAAATTTGATAAATATGATTATAATTTTAAATATAGATTTATTTGAATAAATTTCACAAAAAAAAAAATAGTGAAAAGAAATAACATTGCTAAAACTACAAATGCAATTACAAAATTTTGATGATGAAATTTAAAAATAAAATTCAAAACAATTCTTGAGTGAGAGAATTTGAGTGGGGAAAAATCTTTGAGTGGAAAAAAATGGGAAAGTTTTTCAAAATCACTTGAAATCCTTAACAAAAAGTAGTTTTGTACACCCTTGTACAATTAATAAATTTGTCTTGTATAGCTAGTGTAATACCTTTATACAATAACTCAAATTCCATATATCGTCTCATGAATATCTGACAATAGGTCGATTAACCATGTTTGCATTGGTTTGGTTTTAAAAAAGAAGAAAAATTGTTGTATAATTTTGTTCTATTATCATTATAAGTGAGGTACCTATTCAAATGACCATATACAAGTTAGATAAAGTGCATGAGATGAATGTATGCTTAACCAATGTGTGTAAGGAATATCATCTATCCTTAGTTAAGGGAAATAAACAAACAAGTTTTCCAGAATAACTTAAAATCCTTCACAAATGATAGTCTTGTACACCCAAGGATTGAAATATCGGTAAATACGGATATATCAATACTTGGATTTTACGGATATATAGAAAATATCGGAGAAATATCGGTGGATATTTTTCATCAAATATCGGTGTGACAAAAATTATCCAAAATTGATGGGAATGCTTAGAAAAATCCAAAGAATGATAAAATAAGCAAGAATATACATGTTAAAGTTATTTTATAAGTGTAATTGACATAAATATGGTCAAAGAAAAAAATATTGGTAAATAGTTTACGATACTTGGATTTTAAGAATAGAAAATATGAAATTTGGAATTGTACACTTAGAAAGTTGGAATTGAGTTAAGAAATATTTGATTTTATTAAATGAAAACAATTTACACATAAACATAATACATATGACATTGCAATGGTCCTTAATACCAAAATGAAGATCAGTGTGGTTCCATCATATTGTTATTGTTAGATGAAGGGCCCATCTTGTTGAAGACAATATTCATACCAGGACATGGAGTTTCGATAGTATTGATTGTATGTACGAACATGCCATGCATAAATTTCTTGAGCCCTACCAACAACTTGTCCATGGATAGGAAATTCAAGGTTTTCCTATGTGCTCGTTTGAAATCCTTGTTGTTGCAGTTGATGTGGAAGGTAGTATGGCATTTGTGTGGAAGAAGGATAGTTATACCTTTCATACTCTTCATCAGTGGAACTTGAAAGATTTTGAGGAGGCTGACCATAAATCATTGCATAAGGGGCATAAATGTTGGCTTCATTTGATGAATCACTGAATTGAGTCTCTACACTCATCGACTCAAAATTGGCCGACAATGAGTCCTCGTTGTATGGCATCATCCTTCGTTGTCTTCCTCTATATGGCTTTCCAATGGCTCCAACACCTGGACTGGCTCTTCTAGAGCCGTGGTCTTCATCTTGAGTACAATGTGTGAAATCATCTTCACAAGTAAATGCCAATGGTTGTCCACTTTGTTATTGTTGTCTAACATCCCCTTCATCATTTCCAGGGTCGCTACCATCATTGGTCCCCTCTCCTCTTGAACCATCATAACCGGAAGCGGAAGTACCAGTAGCACTAGGTCTACTACTATGTTCAACACTCGTGGAGTCAAAAGAAGGTCGAGAAGTGACTGCCGGCTGAGAAATTCCTTGTCGAAATGAATCTCTCGTGTCTTGGCTGAAACTATCAGTATGAACTTCTTCGAATAACACTCGATCAACATCAACACCTGCTTCTCGGACATGTGCGGCAATTCGTGGGTTGGGATTTCCATCTTTATCATCTAAATGAAGAGGTCTAACCCATTGAAACAATTGGTTATCTTCTTCTTCACCAACCTCAGTTGCAATGTCAAGTAAATTGAGGTAATCTTTCTTTGCAACTTTGTCATGTTCTGCTTCCATGTCACGTATCTTTGGTTTCATGTTATAATAACAGAAAACTAATTGTTGGAGCATCGGGTAAGCAAGCCGATTTCTTTGTTTTGTATGAATTAAGGCAAACATGCTCCAATTTCTCTCACAAGCTGAAGATGATGCAGTTTGTGATAAAACCTTGATGGCCAACCTTCTTAATGTAGGAGTGTGATTTCCATACATGAACCACCATTCAGCTACAACCAAATAAATGATATCAATACTTATATTGGAAATTTACAATAATATGCTAATGAAATGAATTATTAATTCATAAATAATACTCACCGGGAACCATTTCTGACCTCGAAGCAATCGCTGCTCGATCACCGAATCCTCTTTTTGCATCTCGGAATAGTATAATCTACATATTAAATAATTGAAAGTGAAAAAGTTGAGTAAATGAAATTCAATTATTTAATTTATATTATAACTCTAATAATTTACCTCATTTCCAAATTGACTAAGACCTTCTAATGTAGGATCTAATTTCGCAAAGACTTCATGAACAACTTGAAGTAGATCAGGATCAGTACCAACTCCACATTTATATTGAAATCCTAGATTAAGAAAGAATGCTACAATAGTAAAGTAGAAATGTAAAATTAGAATGTTATGAAAGAAACATATTAAATACCAATAAATTTCAAAGATAAATAATACTTACTTGTTGCATGAAGAGGATGTTTAAGAGTTCTATCCCAACGATCTACAATTATTTCTAACACCCATTCTTTAGCATTAAGTCGAATGAGGTTCTCTTTCATAACTCGAATCAATTTGTACACAAATGGCATTATAGGAACAACTTCTGAATTGACAATGCAAAGAACCGTGTATAGCGCCTCATATATTGACACTAGCTTTCCCACTCTTTCCCAGTACGCATGGTCAAACATAAGTGATTCAACTTCTTTGCCGATTAATGTGCGACTTAAGTTGTGTTGTGCCCATTCATCACTGATAAACACTTTCTTCAAGTTTGCTTTCTTTTTCAAAAGACTGTCGAGGGCTATATAATTGGTTGCAAATCTTGTTGCTCCAGGACGAACTATGTCTCCACCACACACCTTCCGCATCTGTGCAAGCAACCAACCATGGTTATAAATGAAGTTGGTTATCTTTCGAGCCTTTGTAATCACATCTGCAACACTCGTCCTTTTATCGATGTCTTCGAACATTAAGTCGATGCAATGTGCTGCACATGAAGTCCAATAAAGATTGTATTTCTTCATTAACAACTTTCCTGCCTTCACGAATGCCGACCCATTATCTGTAACTATTTGGACCACATTTTGTTTGCCAACTTCCTTGATCACATCCTTCAACAAACCATATATGTATTTGTTATCCTTTATATTATTTGATGCATCAACAGATTTGAGGAAGATTGTGCTACCTTTTGAATATACCATGAAATTAATTATGCTTAATTTCGTGGGCCCAGTCCATTCGTCAGACATAATCATGCATCCATAAGTCTTCCACTTTTCGCTTTGAATATTGACATAAGCTTCCATGTCTTTGTACTCCATATCCAAATATTGTGTTTGATTTCATAAGGAGACGGTGGTTCTATACCCATACCTACCATGCATATATAATTAAAGCATATAAGAACATTTGTGGCAATCATACTATATAAATAGTAATGATATTGTTAAAATGAATACTACTTTTAAAATTATAGTAATTAACTGCTTGTTGTGCACCAACAATCATGTTCTTGAAGTGGTGAGAGTCTGCTTTACTGGGCGGAACAATCTCATATATGAAGAACTTACTGATCAAACGTCCCATGGTTTCCTTGATGGCACCACCTTTGAAAAGATTTTTCATAGTTTTCTGTCTTGCTGCTGAAGATTTTTACAATGAGGGTGCATCAAGCAGTGATGGATCTGAATATCGGACACTTTGAGATTTTTGCATTTGCCTTGTTGTTGGATTGGTTGGATGTGAAGACTCGCCTATTATAATTATTAAAATTAAACATATATGCTAATTTAATATTATTGATAAAGTTGATAAGAAACAGTAATAATTCAAATTAATATTATACCTGTTTTTATTTTGCCTTTTATAAAATGTTCTTCTTGTTGTCGATTCCATTCAGCAGCTTTTGATGCTCGAACCGCCTCTCTATAAGCATGTCGCTCATCAGGGTGCATGTCAACCGGATACATATACACATCATCACCACCAAGGTTCTCCTCATCGTCCTCATCAGTTACATGTCTATGTCTTCTTCCCATTGTGTCTCGCAGTTATGATCGAATCTCTTCTATATCTGCAGCTTTCTTCACTTTTGCCTTATTTTTTTTGCTCTAGAAGTCGTCTTATTTCTTGTTTCACTTCTGGAGGCCGTCAGGACACTTTTTTGTATTTGAATTAGGGTCTGTATGTGATAAGTGAAATTTAAAACGAGTCATCCCACCACTCTTTATTGCCAACCCACAGTAATTGCATATTGTTCCATTTTTGTTTCCTTCCATAGCTGTACAATATTTCCAACAAGGATCTCGACCCATGATACCACTTTCACTAGCCATTTTCTAAAATTGAATTATGAAACTAATATCAAATTTAAAATTATTAAAGATAAAACATGTAAGAAATTTAATATTCATGAAATTGATAAGAACTAATAAAAATTGAAATTAAAATTGAATTATGCATATATGAAATAGATAAACATTACAATAAAATTTCAATATGAATTAAATTTAAATTAAATTAAATTTGCATATTCATGAAATTGATAAGAATTAAATTAAATTAAATTAAATTTGCATATTCATGAAATTGATAAGAATTAAATTAAATTAAATTTGCATATTCATGAAATTGATAAGAATTAAATTAAATTAAATTTGCATATTCATGAAATTGATAAGAATTAAATTAAATTAAATTAAATTTGCATATTCATGAAATTGATAAGAATCATTACTAATTAAAATTAAAATTAAAATTGAATTATGCATATATGAAATAGATAAACATTACAATAAAATTTTGATAAAAATAAATTAAATTAAATTAAATTAAATTTGCATATTCATGAAATTGATAAGAATCATTACTAATAAAAATAAAAATTGAATTATGCATATATGAAATAGATAAACATTACAATTACATTTCCATATGAATTAGATAATATCAATTAAACTATATATAACAAATAAAATTGAATTATGCATAATAAAATAAATTTTATGAAAGGTAAGACATACCTTAATTAGCCTTGACTTGGAGTTAATCTCCTTCACCACCAAATTTTCAAAATAAAAAAATTTTGCTAGATCATATAAGAATTTTGATGTATGAAATGGAATGGAATGTGGGTATTTATAGGAATTTTTTTGGTCAAACTAGCCGTTGGATGGTCAAATAGCCGTTATAAATTAATTTTAATCGTTGGATCAAAATTTGGTTCAAATTTCACCATTAGATCTTCATATAACCGTTGGAAACACTCCATAGCCCTTGGATAAAGTGAAGATTGATTTTCCATCATTGGATCACAAATTTGACCATTGGAGGCCTTTACAAATACACGGGTGAAATCTGGGCCATCAGATCCTCAAAAATTCAAATTTGGCTGTCAGATCAAAATCCTTGAAGCTGCAAAAAAATCGGCGATTAATCGCGATTTTCTTGGCAAAAAATCGTCGATTTTTTGAAAAAATCAACGATATATCGGTAAAATCGCCGATTTTTTGGGCTCCTCCTCCGGCTTCTCTGCGTGTGCCTCCACTCGCAATTTTTTGCCCAATTTATCGGTGCTTCACCGATATTTCGCCGATATATCGACGATTTTGCCGATTTTTTCGTCGATCGATAATCGGTGACGATTATCGTTTCGGTGCCACCTGATATCCGATATTTCTCCAAAATATCGGCAATATATCCCGATTTTTCAATCCCTGTGTACACCTTTGTATAGTTAGTATATTTTTTATGTACACTTAGTATAAATACCTTATAGAGTGACCTAAATTCCATAAATCCCTTACTCAATGTGTAACTATAGGTAGGTTAACCATGTTTTCATTGGTTTGGTTCAAAAAATAGTGGAAGATGGAAAAACAAAATTTGCTCTCAAACATCATTAGTGGGATAAGTATTTGAATTGTCATGTGCGAGTTAAATAAAATACATAAGATGAGTGTGTGATAGAGTGTGTACCTTGAGAGTGTGTAATCTTTAGACGACAAGACAAAAAAAAAAAAGAGTTGTCCAAAATTTATTGAAATCTTTCACAAATGATAGCCTTGTATACCATTTGTATAGTTAGAACATTTGTCTTGTACAGTTAGAACATTTGCCTTGTCCAATTGAACATTTACCTTGTATATTAGTATAACACCCTTGTACAATGGTACAAATGTCATCCATATACATACATTATATGCCCACATATGATGTGTGAACCATATTTTCAATGGTTTGATTTAGAAAATGATATAAAATGTAAAAACAATTTTTTTCCCCAAACATCATTATTAGGGTAATTATTTGAATTGTCATATGTGAGTTAAATAAAGTACATGAAATGCAAGAATTTGTAGTAGGAGAACATATAATCCTTAGATGACAAGGAAAAAAAACTTGTTTAAAATGTATAGTCTTATACACCCCTTGTACAATTAGTGTAATAGTCTTATATAATGGTATAAATTTCATATATATGCATAAATTATGTCCACATAAGTGTATAAACTATGTTCCCAATAGTTTGACATTTAAAATAATTAAAACAAATAAAATGTTATTTTATTTTATTTTATTTTCAATGCAAAATGTAATAAAAATAAGACAAAGAAACTTATTAAAAACTATTATTTAAGCCAAATTTATTTATTTATTTCCTTTTATTTTTGGAAATAAAGAAAAAAGAATAAAAAATTTATTTAACCATAAGAAATATAAATATAAGATCAGTTAGAAAATACCAAATTATTTATTTATTTCATTTTATTTTTGAAATTAAAGAAAAAAATAATAAAAAATTTATTTAATAAAAAATATTAATATAAGATATGTTAAAAATAGAAATAACCCCAAATTTATTTACTTATTTCATTTTATTTATTTAAATTATAAAGTAATTTATTTTAATAGATAAAAAATGTGCACAATTGATCTTTTACTTTGTTGATTATGGATATATTAAAATTTTCTATTAGACAAAAAATAAATAAAAAATAAAAATTAAAAAGAGTAATAAATATATATAATTTAGTTATTTAATTATTTTTCATGTAAAAGATAGTCAAACAAAAAATACATAATTGACTAATTCCTTTGTTTAATTGTAAACATACTATATTTTTATTTTATTTTATTATTAAAATAACTAATGGAAAAAAATAAAAATGGATAATCAATGAATGAAATTTAATTATTTTTATTATTTTCATATAAAAAATAGTACTAAACAAGGTTTTCAATTTTTATTTTTAAAAATAGTTTTCATTTTTTAATTAAATGTTTTTTTTTTCAAAAAGAAAATATAAAAAATATAAATCATATTACCATTTTTTTTAGAAAGTATTTTTTAAAATAGTTTTTGAACGTAATTTTTCTTTATTTATAATTTAAAATAGAAAATAATGTTGATTTTCAATTATTTATATAAAAAAAAGTTTTAAAAAACAATAAAGAATCCAAATGGTTAAAATAGAATTATTATGGTTGCATGAATATTGGTGCAATAAAGACCAAAAAAATTTATGTGAAAGGTCAATGAGTATTTTGGTCCATCACTATTTTATATCCTTAAAATCAATTAAAGGTAATATATGGAAATTTGAAGGGTATATTGGTTTTTTAATATTTTATATCATTTCCATCAATTATGTAAGTTATATGGACTAAAGCTTAACTTTTGAGTCTAGTTAGACCCAAAACACAATTGTCTTTAAAAAGATTTTTTATTTTTAATTGTATTTTTAATTTTTTAATTTTTTAATTTTATTGATTTCAAATTCAATTTTTATGAAAAAAAAAGAAATTGTTAATTGATATTATTGACTTGACAAGTAAAAAGTCATTTTATGAAATGATTATTTGGTTTGTGAAAAAGTGCACATATTTTAAAATATTTTTACAAGGATGAATATAAAATTAATTTATAAAAGTTAAGACTTTTTTTTTATATTTTTTCAAATTAATGAGTGAGTAAGCCTGACTTTTCCTTATTTTTAAATTAATTAATCTTTACATTTATATGAAAGACTTCAAAATAAGTAAAATAAATTTTAAAATATAAAAATAATTTATTAACATTAACTTTATTATTATTATTATTATTTTCGTATTTTGTCTTTTTATTTTCTTTTCTTAATATTATAAAAGTTTGTCTGTGTAACAATTTGAGATTCTGAAACTTAAAGGCAAAGGTAATTACCAGTATTATGTAATAATAAATAAGTCTTAATATGGATTTTTTTATCTTTTAGTAATATTTTTCATGAATTTTTTAATAAAAATTTCAAATACTAATATTTTGGAAAAAAAATATTTTCATTATTTTTGCACTCATAATCTCTGCAATCGCACCTCCTTTCCAGCTCAAGTGAGTTCAAGCCTTCAGTGTAAAACTCCCCCTTCCAGGATGACATCATTTACTAATCAAGATCATCAAACTTCTGCGCGTGGCATGAACCATGCCCACCACCTGTTTGATCGAATTCCCCACCCAGTCATAACCCTAAAAAATTGCAGAGATTTTCAAAGGGCAACTGATTTCAATAGAAAAATGTGAGACATAGAATAAACGAAGAAATTAGAGTATGTCAGACCTAATTCCCACGTTCATAATCATTCACGAAATAGATAGACCACTACTTACAAAGATCACAACTTACAAGGATATCAGCAAACAGTTCGTGGTCAAATAACTTTTGCTGCACAGCAGGCTACTGTTGTGAACTTCTCCCAGTTGATGAACAATACCAATACCAGGAGTCAGGACTCAAGTTCTGAAATGAAACAAATAGAAAGGAATCAATTTCCCAAAATGAGATGTAAGCGAACATTAATAACAAACACAAGCTGTTTCTGGTACAAGAGCTTGAGCATTCTCATTATTCTACAAATCTATGAATTTGTTGCCTTATTCTCGTCAAGGTTACCAGAATTGCATGCCTGATGTGTTACCAGAAACTCAAGTCCTGAAAATAGCCATCAACAAATAATGAACAGAGAGAAATAGAAATATCTTTGCTGAAACCTAACCTTTTCTGAGCCATTTGTAAGCACTACGGGAGCAATCATGCAGAAGTCTTTATTCCTCCTTGCAGACAAGGAAAACAGGCTGGAAAAATTCCAATTCTTATAAGTGGGGAATAGATGCCAGTTCAGCAAAATCTCGCCATTCATTGTAAAAAATCATTGGATGATCTAACCAGTAACCACCCCTTTCCCTTGGCTTGGCCAAAGTCCTTCAGAGTACATCTTCATTTTGCTATCCACAAACTTCTACTTTTTTACCCAGCAATAAATCTGGCAAGGGGGTTAAATCTCCTAAATTCCAACATAAGCATTAATTATGCAAGTATCAATCTCTTCCCGTAGGCCTATGAACTACAAACACTCATCAAGAGATCATTCAGTATGCGGCTTAGTCCCCAGATCTACCCTTGCCCTTTTGCTAACATCTCCTCCTCATATTCCGAGCCACATCCAGCATATCTTTCTGCACCCTTGTTCTTCCATCTTCTAAACTATAAAAACAGGTCGAAGTAGAAGAATGCCCCACCTCCCAAACTTCTTCATAAGCATCACGTAAGTGTCCATCCTACCTAGGCCCCCCACACTATTGATCATCCTATCAAACATCCGAAAAATCTGTTTAGGCTTCTCAAGACACCCGAAGAAGCAATGATAAGTCATCACATTCGGGGCACAATCCTTCTCACGCATTTGATCGAGCACCCCATAGGCTTCTCTAATTCTCCCATGTTCGCACAAAAGCTTGATAATTGTATCGTATGTCACAACATTGGGCTCACAACCCAACTCTTTCATCTCGCGATACACCCGAATTGAAAAATCGACACCCTCTGAAAGACCAATGGCACGAATGACCGCGTTATATGCCACAACATCCAACCTAATTCCCTACGTCTTCATCTCCTTATACAACTTCACAGCCCTCCATGGCCTCCCACCCTTGCATTGTATATCCATATATATCGAATAAGAACATAGACTTTTACACCCGCTTCTCCAATCCATCTCTTCCCAAAACTCCCGACACTTCTTCCACTACCCCATTTTGAACCACCCACGAAGAATCATGTCATAAATTTTCACATCATCGTTAAAAACCAAGTCTTTGCTCTCTCTTATGAACAATTCTTCAGCTTCTATCACATGCTTATACTCACAAAGCGCGTCAATCAAATTCGAATACCGAGTTTCATCCTTGAAATTAAACTCCTCAGTTCTATCATAAGCATTCATCGCTTCTTCAACTAAATGCGCCGATGCATAGTGCTTGAACACGATGCAAAAAGTGGCATGGTTGGGGTACGCAACTGGGTCTTGCTTTCATGCGTTGGATCAAAACCCATACGAGATAGAATTCGAAAAACTTGCTCAGAATGTCAATCATGCGGTTGTATGAGGTATCAGTGGGGTGATTGAAGCCGCTTTGGGTTTGAACCCAATTGAAGAACTCGAGTGCGCGTTTCCAATCATTAGCGTAGCAGGAGAGGGTTTGGCGCAATGGGGAGATTATAGGGCTTGATTGAGGCTCCGGATCAATGGGTTTGAAGGATTTTGTGGAAAAGGATTGAGTGACTGAATAAAGAAGGGCTTGAAAGCATCGAACGAGTTGCGTTGTCGAGGAGAAATCAAAGATAATGACTTTGCAGTGTGATTCTCTTCATGTATAGTGTCTTCGACACAGCTGAGCAGCAAAGAGCTCCGGATTTTTAATAAATGTACACTAATTTCTATTTAGGAAAAATGGAAGTAGATGAAAACAATGAATATTTCCATAATTTAGGACCATAGATATTTTATTAGGTTATGATGTTTTACCCAAATCCCATGGAATTTAAAATACCCAAACAACTCCTTAATTCATGATAAACTCCGAAGAAAAAAAAAATCAAAATACTTATATCTTGTTATGTTGACTCGATTTTATGATATTGATAATATTGTATCATATTTAAATTTATATGATATTGAGCTTTGGTCCTCTCCCAAAGTCCATTTTGGATTTTTTTTCCTTTCTTAATTTTCTTAAATAGGTTTTGTTTTGGAGTGGATTTAATATTTCCCCATTGTGTTTATATATGAAAAATTAAATAAAAAATAATTTAATTTAAATTATTTTCCCTTTATTCGAAATAAAATATAAGGTTACTTCTCATAAAAACAAATAAAATAATTATTGATGATTTTTATGAAAAAGAAAATTGATTATTTTAGGAAGAAACTCATGTTCCATAATGTATTTTATCATTAAAAATATTTTTTCAATCTTAAGTTTTCAATTTGACTTAGTATAAGTTATTAAAGGTTATTTATGCAACACTTTTTATGTTTGATCAGTGGTTGATTGAATGGATTGACCGATTGACCAATAGCTCCACTAACTTACTAGGAGGATTTTTTCTTAAGTGACTAGCAGCAATGATTTAGGGTTAGCTTCAACTAATCAAAGTTTTTGGCTCTAATGGTTACCTATTGCACCTTTTAAATCTCCAATGGCTCCAATACTTCATTTATTATAGAGGGAAGTTATTCTAAATCTTTATTCATTCATTTATTAAGCCTTTATAAAACTGTTTTGAATGCAAACTAATCTTAAACTTGCATATTTTTCTAGTACACCATATCAATCCTTGTTTATCTTGTAATCTTGAGCTTTATCTTATAAACTAGAACTTATTTTGAAAAATCCAGTTATTGCAATCTTAAAAGAGTTTGTATCAAATGCGAGGTATTACTTGACAGGTTGTCTCCACCATGTGACTTTACTTAAGGGATTATTCAAGAATGAAACATTCCGTGAGTGTATTATTGAAGATCTTTTGGAATTGAGAATCAAAATGAACGAGTTTAAGGTTTTGATTGAAATTCTTGAAAGACGGTAAAACCTCAAACTTGAGATTGAAGTGAAAGAAAAGCGGACAAAGGTTTGACTATACATCATTTTTGCATCTCTCTATCCTTATTTATTTATTTATTAATAACTTACAATTATTGTATTTGTATTATTATTTGTGGGCATTTGTGTATAATCTTTATTGAAATTTCAAAAAGAAACCAACACATAATCCATTCACACACACCTCCCACTAGGTGTTTACGAGATACTGAATCATGTATAATTGGTTCAATCTTATCTAAACCATGATGTTAGCATTTTACATCATTAATATTGAATTTATATATAACTTTCAATTAAAAATATAATGCAAGACATAAAAAAATAACAAAATTGATTACATAATAATTGAATATCATTTTTATAGGTGAAAACACTTGTCTAATTATTTTCTAACTTTCAAAATATCAATAAAAATAACTAAATATATCTATAAAAGATAAGTTTTTTTCATAATTTTGGTAACATCTCCTTTATTTGTTAATTTTTTCCCCAAAATTTTATTGAAACTTCCAATTTTCATATATGAAATAGATACAAAATGATATTATTTATGACCAAAATTGTTAACATAAGGTTCTCCTAATCAAGTTTGATAATTACAAAAAAAAGTTAAATTTACCACATTTTAATTCAAGTGAAATTTTCAGGGTTAAATGAAAATCTTTAAAGAAAACTCAAACAACCATGGAAGAAAGTCAATGATAGTTGCGTTTGTTTTAGGATTGGAAGCATTCAATTCATTTCTTATTTGCTCATTATGAGGGAAAAGACTTCAAGTTGTTTGTACATTTGAAGAGATTGCGAAGGTCTATTGGAACCTAGTAATCCAAGTGTAAGAAAGTTGAAGATTTTGGCTATCAAAGTCTTAGTGATAGTGGAACTTTCACTCAATTAGAAACTTAAGGACAGTGGATGTAGAGGGATGAATTGTCAAACCACTATAAAAAGGGTCCGCACATTTCTTCTCACTATTGTTTGTCCTTTTGCTTTAATATAATATTTTTGCAAAGTTTTTATCACCCAATTTATCCCCTTCTTGGGTGATTTTCTTAAATTAATTAGCCATTTTTCACACAAAAAAAAGAAAAAGAAATTGAAGGTAGAAATAAATAAATAATTAAGTGGACCAATTCTAAATAATACTATTTTAATCTATTTTTCAGTCTAAGCATCAAGTTGATCAATTTAGAGTTAGATTAAGCTTTAATGGGGCAAAATTTGATGGAATCGAAAATGTTGACTTCTTATGATAGTTCAATTGACCAATCTAATTCAATTTTTAAAATATTGATTGGGATGACAAGTGTCACAAAACTCTTGTTATTATTGAAGGCATTTCAAATATTTTAGTGAATATTATAAGGCGCCATACTGATGCTCGATTTGTAGCTATTGTTATATGCAAGCTCTGCCAAAGGTAAATAGTTTGCTCAATTCCTTCCAAAGTCCAAGACATAGGCCCTCAACATGTCTTTTGGAATTTGGATCACTTTCTTTAATTGGACATTTGTTTGGGGATGAAATGCAATGCTAAAATTCAACTAGGTGCCCATGGCCCTTTGTAAACTTTGCCAAAGTTAAGAAGTAAACTTAGGATGAAGTCTCACAATTTCTTATATATACAACTTAGCTAAAGAGTTCATGGAGTTAGTAGTCTTCAAGGCTAGAAAATGATTTGACTTAGTAAGGTGGTCTACAACAACCCACACTCCATTTTTCTTACTTTCAGTTCTTGGCAATCCTATCACAAAGTCTATAGTGATGTGATCTCACTTCCACTTAGGTATAGGTAATGGTTACAACAACCCTATAGGTTTCTGACCCTCAACTTTCACTTGTTGACAAATTTGACAAATGCCTACATATTTAGTAATGTCTCTCTTCATTCCATTCCACAAAACTTGTCTCTTTAGGTCTCCGTACATTTTGGTACTCTTATGGTAAATTGTATACTTTGTTCTATGAGCATATACTAGAAGTTCATTTCTCACTTCTAAATCCCTTGGAACACACAATCTTCCTTTAAATCTTACACTCCCATTTGCATGCACAAACCAATTTTGTCTATTTGACCTTCTACCAACTGGGCTTTAACCTTCTCTAAAATCTCATTATGTACGTGACCTTCCACTACTCTTTGGATAATCTTTGGTCTAGCTAACATACTAGACAAGCATGGACCTTGTCCTTCCCAACCAAGACACAACTCAAAATCCTTAATTACTACAAACATCTCAAACTCCTTTAACCATAAGTTAGATAAATGTCCATAGTTCTTTCTACTCAAGGCATCTGTTATGACATTTGTCTTTCCAAGATGGTAATGAAGAGCAAAATCATAGTCTTCCAATGTCTTCAAAATCATAGTCTTCCAATGTCTTCAAAATCATAATCTTCCAATGCCTTCACCCATCTCTACTGCTTGGAATTCAAATCATTTTAAGTGAAAATTTATCTCAAACTCTTTTGATTAGGGTACACCTTAAATTTCTCTCCATACAAGTAGTGTCTCCAAGTCTTAAGTGCAAAAACCATTACTGCAAGCTCTAAATCATGTGCTCGATAGTTTCTTTCATGGGAATTTAATTGCCTTGAGGTATAAGTTATTAATTTGCCTTGTTGCATTAGCATACAACCTAAGCTAGCGTAGAAGCATCACAATAAATCATAAATAACTCTCCACTAATGGGGGTAGTTAACATTGGAGTAGTGGTCAATTTTTGCTTCAAATTTTGAAAATCATTTTCACATTCCTTATTCCATTTGAATTTTATCCTTTTTCTAGAAAATTGATTCATTGGTGTTGCAATCCTAGGGAAGTTCTCCACAAACCTCTTGTAATATCCAACCAGACCTAAGAAACTCCTAACTTAAAATAGATTAGTAGGCCTATTCCAATCCCGCACAACCTCCAGCTTGGAATAGTCTACCACTATCCCCACTTCAAAAACTACATAACCTAGAAAATTCACTTCAGTAAGACAAAACTTGCTTTTTTCTAACTTCCTATACAACTAGTGTCCTCTCAAGGTTTTAAGAGTGGTCACCAAATGTTGCTTATGCTCCTCCAAACTCCTCGAGTAAATTAAGATGTCATCCACAAAGACAATCACAAATTGATCCAAGTAAGTAGAAAATACTCTATTAATTATCCATAAAAGAAACGAGCACATTCGTTAATCCGAAAGACATGACTAGGAATTCATAATGCTCATATCTTGTTCTAATTTTTTTTTAGAGACATTTTCCTCTCTAACCCCCAATTGATGATATACCCAGTTCTCAAATCAATCTTACTAAAGTACTTTGATCTCTTCAACTAATCAAACAAATCATCTATTTTTGGAAGAAAACACTTATTCTTCACAGTAACTCTATTCAACTTCCTATAGTCAATATATAACCTCAAGGTGTCATCTTTCTTTTGGATAAACAACACTAGGGCTCCCCATGGTGATGTACTTGACCGAGTGAAACCTTTATTAAAAAATTTCTCCAATTGAGTTTTAAATTCCTTCAACTTAAAAGAGGCTATCTTATAGGGTGCCATTGAAATAGGATTTGTTCCTGAATATATCTTAATAAAAAAATCGACTCTTTTTACAGTGGTAAACTCAATATTTTGTCTGGAAATACATCTTGAAATTTCCTCACCACTAGAATCTTTATAATGTCCTTAAGAGCCTTTTCCTTACTATATGGACAAGATATAAAATTTATTGATCCCTTCCTCAACACATACTGATAGCATCGATCAGACAATATAAATAGCGAACTAACACACTTTCCCCTAGCAAAACAAATCTCAAATCCATCTGAAAAACAAAATATTATGCTATGATAATGACAATTAATAAGTGTTCTACATCTTGTTAATCAATCCATACCTAAGATAACATAACAAAACAAATCTCAAATCCATCTGACAAATAAAATATTATTCTATGGCGATGACAATCAATAAATGCTTTATATCTTGTCAACCAATACATACCTAAAATAATATCATATCCAATCATATTCAAAGCCCTTAAATCGACCTAAAGTGCTTTATTCACCAAGGTAATAACACACCCTTTGCATGTTCTATCAACTCTAGAATTCATACCTATAAGGGACTTAATATACAACAAGTTTTCTACTCTATATTTTCAACCCCAATACATAAGCATAAGATGTAAAGATAAAAGAATGTGTTGCACTAGTTTCAAACAAAACACACACCCAAGTACTACAAATCAAAATGATACCTTTCACCAAAATGAGATTATCCTCTTGTTCTACTGGGGTTAGTACAAAAACTCTAGTTGTTGCCTGTCTTACTTTGCCTCTAACACTTGACCCCAGAGATGATCTAATTTGGCTACTAGTAGTAGTTTGTTAGGATAGAGCCCTTAAAAGTATGACATGATATAATAAACTCTTGGATATTATTATTTATTTAATAAAGTTCTAGTACACTTTTATTTTTATCTATCTTATTTCCATGCATTATACCTTGTAAGCATTTTAGCTTGCATCTTTTGCATTGTACATGATTTGGGTGTATTAGGAGCTGCATGGAAAATCCAAATCACAGGTGTCTTGCAAATAGATGACTTGTTCACAGTTGATTCATGTATCTAGTCAACCCATTAGAGGCTGTAGTGCACCATCTCCTAATTGAAGGGATGTCTATTCTTAGTTATTAGGATGAGTTTCCTATGGTGAGTGCACTAGTGTGTATGGTTACACATTGGATACGACTTACAGCGAGTCATGATTTAAGGATACCAAGTAGTCATGACTTCAAAATTGATTTATTGTGTTGTCTCTCAACCTAGAGAGAATATTGAACTTGTGTTAAAGTTAGCAATAAATTTGACTTATGAGTGAGATCATAAGCTGATCATATATTATTTATAGATTGGGTCACTATTAATGGAATCTGGTAATAATAGGTATTCTTAATAGAGGCATCATGATATCTCTTGGGATTGAGACAATGTATCTCATTGGGTGATTCTAAAAAGGTGTGATCATGGAAACTATGACCATAACATAGGCTCTTTGAGAGCTAAGACTTGTCAATTTAACACATGATAGGAGGATCTGTAACTCAAAGATAGTAAAAGTAGTCTTAAAATATTGATAGCTTTCGCCTTATTAGACTATGGATACCAGTTCATAGGGAGACTAAATGCAATGGATAGCAGATCACGGACCCAAACACTTGGTGTCTCGTTGTTATTTACATAGGATATTGGAGTTTAGTTGATTCTTTGTAGTGAGATGTTGAATCAATTTCAAAATTGGATTATGAGGGAGCAATATTCCTATGGGTCCCATTGGTCTCCGATTTGAGCTCATATACCTTGTTGACACGAGTTATGAGAGTTGGATTGACTCTAGGTTCACTTTTGTACATAAGGGCTTTTGGTAATAACGCAAGGTTGCACAGGGATAAGTGAACAAGGTCTCTGGATTAGGCTAATTGATTAATTATCATGCCTTATTTGGTTAACTAATAAATTAAGACCCAATTTGAATTAGATTAAGTGACCCAAACCCTTAGTGAGTTCAAGTCACTTAAGCCTAATAGGGAATCCTACAAATACCCCATTGGGATTAGGGTTTTCATAACTTTTTCAAGAGAGCCATCTTCCATTTCTAAAGAGATAGAGTCATAGCCTCCATTGTCCTTTCCATCCCCACCAGAAGTGTGTCAAGATCAAGTTTCGAGTCATCGGGCATAAGACTTTGGATTTACGAGACTTCTACGATTTTGTTCTTCATTTTTACCATGTAGATTTGATTTGAGAAGATCTAAATATGAGGTATGACTTTCATTAGCACTTTATGAATCCTTTCAAAGTTTAAAAATGCTATTTTTCCGCTATGCATAGGATTTAGAAAAGCTTAGGATGATTATGCATGTTCTTAACCTGATTCGTCCTTGGGAAATGGAAAGATCCGGGATTTTCCCATCATAGTTATCCTAGTTCCTTGCATTGTTGGGGGTGATTAGGGTACGTGATAGTAAGGCAACTAAACATGGGGAGGCATAAAATGGTAAAACTAGTCGTTGTTAAGGGCCTTCTTATGATTGAAACTAGGTTTGAGATGCACCCCTCCATGGGCAATCTTTCCATAAATGGTCTTCTACTCTACAACCATAACATGCTCTACTAGTTTTCCTCTGAACACTTTATTCACTTCCAACATGAAATGATGAAAACCCATCATACTAGTGGCCTCCTTGCCTCTGCTGCTAATTCTAGGACCTCATTTAGGAACTTTCTCCTCCATTTTGCTTTCTCTTCCTATCTCCCATTTGCTCCTTAATTTTATTGTATCATCTATATCTTGTTCGACTGGCAAGGCTTTTTTAACTAGTTCATAGTTGTCCTTTATAGCTAATGGAACTACCTTACTTCTAATAGCAAACCTTAATCCTTGTTGGAACCTTATTGCCTTCTCTTTTTCCTCATCGATCATGCCCAAAGAAAATTCGAACAATAAAAAAATGAGACTCATACTCTAACATTGTCATAGTCCTTTGGATGAGATGCTCAAACTTCATCTTTTTGGTATGCTTAGGTACTTCCCTAAAATATTTATCTAAAAAGATCCTCTCAAATTGTTCCCAAGTCATCACATTTATGTTATAAACTCTTTTCATTGTCTTCTACCAAAAAATTGCTTTATTTACTAACATATATGTTGCTAAGTTGACCTTTCTCTCTTTTGGAATATCCAATCCCTTCGATATTCTTTTTGTGTGCCTCAACCAATTTTTTGTCACCTCCGTATTTGGTTCCCAACAATGATGGGGGTTGCATCACCATAAATCTCTTCATAGCCTCCATTTGACTCATAACTGCTCTAATTAGGTGAGCTCTTATGAGAATAATTAGAATCCTCCAGATCTTGGTACCCCTTGATCTCCTTGAACCCTAACTTCTTAGTAGTTGTGTAGTTTCTTATAGTTCCCTTCTTACTTCCCTTAAGTCTCCTCTAACTAAGTGAATTTCCTTATCCCTTTCAATTCTCTCTCTTTTTTACCTTCCCACATTTTAGATTCTAAACAAAACCTAATTCAATCACACTTCAAGGTGAGTAAAATAGATTCACATAAAATAATCTAACAATTTTAATATCTATGAAAATTTTCATATAACCATAAGACATACATTCCATCACAATAATTATGATATCGCATCTTAATACTTCCAACAAACACTATTACAACCAAGTTATTAAAACACAAGTTATGAACAATTAGATAAATAAACAAACATATACACAACTAATCAGATAATTAAATACATCAATAAAAGCATAAACAAAACAACACACAAAACACCATCCCTAAGGTATTGTCACAACCTTGGCTCTGATAACATGTTACTTCTAATCCAAGCTGGTAGTAAACTTGAACACTAATTTTTTATTTTATTTTTGAAATAAATCATAGTTTAAATTTAAATAAATTTCTCTAAACTAAGAATTCATTTCACTGACTTACAAATGTCATTAAAGTCCAATTTGAGAAAAAAAATCAACAAAGTCTCTACCCAAAGTCTAGAACAAAAGTTCCTACAATTAGTTCACAACCATCCAAAGTAAAATCAAATTACATAAATTAAAATTAACTAACCAACTACTATAAGTTAAAAAAATATTAAACAAATCAAATACTAGAATTTCTTGGTAGCTCTTGAGCTTTCTGGGGCATTTTGAAACTCTCCCTGGTCCACCTATGGGTCCTTAAGCATGACATCTATATCTAAAAAGTTTTAAAAAAGAAGTGAGCATTTTCATGTTGCTTAGTAGGGTGCCTTAATAGGTTATATAGGTAAACACTAAGATTCAAGAACATTAAAATAAACACATATACATTAAAATAACATTCAAATATTAAATAAACTTTCAACCTTAAACCAAACATTTTATTTTATCTAACTTTACAACTTACACACATCTTAATAATCAAATAAAAATGCAAATGGAAATATGACATACAACCATACAATGCACTATTGTTCTTGGGCTTTCACGGAAGGATGCACATCCACATCCAAATACACTCCCCATTCGGAGTCTTTCTAAGGTAATTTTTTTGTGTCTTTCACAATAGGGAATTTGATCTCTTCTTAATTTGCCTCTCTCAGGCCTTTACTTTTCATTTTTTTTTCCTATTTCATACAACCTTTTATCTTTATTTTTTTTTTCTCATGCAACCATGATTCAAATGTAGTACAATTAACCCATATATTAGCAGTCATTAATTTCCAAGATATACTTTCATTTTCCAAACATAACCCAATCATTCCAATAATATACAACAATAATTTTTCCCTAATTTATCACCAACAATTCATAAATAATCCATAAATCATTAAAAATAACCCTAATAATAATCATATATATCCAAATGATATGAATAAAACACAAAGATAAATATATTTATCTCCCAACAACATGATCCATAATCTTTTTTTCTTCACAAAAAAATATTAAATAAAAATTTTAAGGTCAAACCATCCTACCACAAATCGAGAAATCCAATTGCTAAAATTGAAATCGAACTTCATAGGATGTTCATAAGGACGGATAGAATATTCTCCCAACATCTCATGTAAAATGAAGCATGTTTGGCTTACAAAATCAGCTCCTAAAGACTGGTGATGTCTTGCACTTTCAAAGAATGCCCATTTTCTGTAACTCTTGTTTCTCCTCATTTTTTACTTTTTTTTTTAAACCCTACCCTCTAGTGGCTTTCACGGTACTTGAAGCTCCCTTTTGTTTTTTTGTTTTGTTTTTTGTTTTTATTACTTTATTTTATTTTTATTTCTTTTTAGGTTCCAACCATTTTTAATTTTTTTTCTTTCTTCAATTATTTTATTTTCCTTTTATTTTATTTCATTTTCTTTATTCATTTATTTAATTCATTTTTTTTTGCAAAGCCTAAAAAATATTTCCATTTTTCAAAATTTGATTTTTGTTTTTATCAAAAACATATTTGTATTTCTAACTATTGTGATTTTTTTTCCTTAGCATTTTTTTTAATAAAAATTAATTTCTATGAATTCAAAATTCTACTCATATTTTTACCATTACAATTAATTCTTTTAAAACCAAAATTAGTAATTCAAATAATGGGTAAGACTCTCTATCTTCTTAAGAATTTTTCTATATTAAAGCTAATATGACACAAATTTAATGCACTTATTTGACCATTAGAGTTCTTTAAATTTTATCAATTCAAATTCTACACATATTCTTAATTTTTGCCTTTTTTTTTTACTTTTCAACCATCGCTTCACTAGGAAATTTTCAAACTCCCAATTTCCACGTGGCCTAAAATACATAGTTATTACACCAAAAGTATGAAGTTGCCACTAAATGATAAAATTTAATGACAATTATTTACCTTTGTTTATGTGAGTTTTTAGCCACAATAATATATTGTCACTAAAGTGATATTGACAGTTTATGTTATGACTAAAAGAAATGTTTTGGTGACAATTATTTATCACGATATATATATATATATATATATATATATATATATATATATATATATATATATATATATATACTTTTTACTGCAAATTTTCATATATTTATACTTTTTGCTGCAATTTTTCATTGTTGTGATGTATTTTTAGCCACAATTATATATCATTATTAAATATGTCCTTTTGTTATTAAAATATGTTATCATCAATAATTCATATTTAGTTTCATTTATACTATGTTACTAGTTAAATCTAGCCAAAACTATGTGTCATTATTAAACTTTTGTGCATCACTTTTATTGACTACATATACTTATGAAAGAGCATATTAGTGACAATTCAACATTGACCCTAACATTATAAAATAAATAATTTTAATTTTGTTGAATTTTCTTTTGCATTTTAGCCTTATGCTTTTCAAGAATTTGCTTATTTGTAAATGGTAATATAAAATTTTCACTACTAACAACGAATTGATGTAGAAGTTTTCATATTCAACTCATATAATTCATCTAAGTATATTGTTCCAAAAAAAAAAAAAAAAAACACCAAATGTTAGAGTTGATTACTATAAAAAATCTAAAAAAAAATAATATATATTATTACTAAAATATTTGTACCCTCCCACAACCTTAATTCATTCTACTTGTAATTATTATTATTAAGAAAATATAAAATAATATTTCTTCTTAAATAGGTCTTTAAGAATCTTGTCATAGATGAACGAGAATATCAAATTTTTGCCACCAACAACAATTAAAAAATATACATTTTCACAGTCAACTCATGTAATCTACTTAAATAGTATATATAAACATCACTATATTGGATGTTTGATGGGGATTATAAATGAAAAATAACATAAAATACAAAGTCATGATTGGGGAACTTGTCACTTGCATAGTATCACAAATCTCTAACCTACAAGAAAAAAAATAAAAATAATTAAATTAGTATTACCAAAAAATACCACTTATAATATTTATTCATGATTATATAAAATTAATATGTTTGAAGTGAAAGATTAATTTTAATGTACAATAATATCAAAATTTAAGAAAAAATGTTATTAAGATTACTTTATATTAATTCATCTATTTAAAAAAGTTAAAAACAAAAAACTCAGAACAATCAAATTTAAAAAAACAAATAGTGTTATTTAAAAAAAATAAAAATATTAAAAGAAATTTTTTTTCTTCATAAGAAAAATTAAAGTAAATTAATTGAAATACCTTATTATTCTTTCAAAGTAATGTTTCAAAGAAAACCTATATGGTGCTCCAATTGTGAGGTAGGAGATGCGAGGGAAATGAAAAAAAAATGAAAAAAATTAAACAATTTCGCTATTAAAAAAAATACTTTTAAAAGAAAAGAAATAAAACTATAGCAAAATCTTTCTATAAAATAATTTATTAGAAAAGTAATTTTCTACATTCTTTCTAGCATAATTAAACTTTTGAAAGGAAACAACTTAAAGTTTTAGCAAAATCACTTAATATATTAAAGAAAGTGATTTAATATATCAAGTTTTTAAAAATTTTCTTTACTTGGTTTTGATATGCTAAAAGAATTTTTTTCCTTTTTTCTTTTTATTAATATTTGACTTAGTTATAATGTTTCCCCACATGTCAAACTCAAAGTAATTTCTTACATTTAAAGTGCTTAATAACTATAATAAAATATAATATAAATACAAGATAGATACAATATAAATTCTTTCTTAAGGCTTCATTTAGATTATCCTTAATTTAAATATACTTTTGGTGACAATATTATTGTGGACCTGCATTTTTCATTGATGCATTCCTAGTCGAATGGTGAGACTTGCTTTTATTTGTGAAAAACTGATTTTAGAAAACTTTAGAGTTGCCACTTATTTTTATTTATTTTTATAGGGAAAATAAAATAAGAAATAAAATCCTAAGAGTGACTCCCTTTAATGGAAAAACATGCCTATGGAAAACCCAGTCTAGGTTTGGGGGTTAGGTTACTCATTGGAAAGGTATTATAGGTAGCACATTTCTAAGCCCTAAGATAAGTTTCTACTAATCAAGTTGATGTAGGTATGACAATTGTTTAGTAAATCAATACATACCAAAGTGATTTATAAGAATATACAACAACAATGATGAAAACATATCTAGAAATTATTCAAAACATAACACATATACTGATGAAAATAAATAAGTGAGAAGAAAATGGAAATGTACCTTAATAGAAAATAATTCACTTTCATAGGAAACAAAGTTAGCTCAGAAGCAAAAATAGTGAATATAGAATCTCATGCATAAGTCAAGTCGCAAAGCAAAGCATTGACAAGTACAATACTCAAAATTGGCAATAAGTGAAAGCCTTCAGAAAGACAAAGATGTAGGGCCTCACCAATGCCTAAATTAATATTCATAAATTGATTCACATTCTTCTACTATTTGATGAACATAAAGAGGAGCTCACAAAAAGCTGGAGAGTGTTCCATTCATTTTGGAACAATGAAGAGTGCATGTAGAAGGAAAATGACAACATTTGGTATTTGAGATAGGATTTTACAAAGCTAGAAGGTCAGGGAAGGAGACACAAAGGTTAGGAATAAGATTTTAGCGAAAGAAAACAATTTAAAAACATTTAAAATCAAATAAAACTATAAGAAATCATGAGTTAAGCATTTGGTGTTGGCATCTTAGATCTAAGCAACATAAGCAATATTAATTTTTCAAAAAATTGATATTTAGGTTTAAAGTATTAACCTTTAGGTTTAGATGTTCCTAAACCTTAAATTCCAAGTGTTGAAGATGGCGTTGAAGTTGTTGGAAGTCTCGTAAACCTACAATCTTATGTTTGATGACTCAACCTTATTCTTGGCACACTTTTGGTGAGGAGGAAAGGAAAGTGGAGGCTATGACACTCTTTCATTTTGGATGGTGGAAGACAAAAAGTTATGGAGACCTTAACCCCTAGGGGGTATTTATAGGGTTCCTAACTAGGCTTAAGTGACTTGAGCCCACATGGGCTTGGGTCACTTAATCTAGCCCACATTGAGTCTTAATTGATTAATTAAACCAATAGGGCCTACTAATTAATCAATTAGTTAAATCTAGAGACCTTATTCACTTATTCCTGTGCAACCTTACATAATTACCAAAACACCTTTATGCATAAAAGTGAACCTAGAGCTAATCTGACCTTTATAACTCGTGCCAACAAGATGTATGAGATCAAAGTGGGGGCCACTAAGACCCATAGGAGTATTGGTTCTCTTAGAATCCAATTTTGAAGTTAATTCAACATCCCACTACAAAGAATCAACTGAACTCCAATATCCTATGTAAATAACAATGAGATATTGTGTGCTCGGGTTTGTGACTTGCTATCTATTGCATTCAATATTTTCATGAACTGGTATCCATAGTCTAACAAGGTGAAAGCTATCAGTCTTTCAAGACTACCTTTACTAACCTTGAGTTATAAATCATCCTATTGTGTGTTCAACTGACATGTCTTAACCCTTAAAGAGCTTATGTTAAGTTCCAATTAAGGAACTATTATGACCATAGTTTTCATGAAGACACCTCCTTAGGATCACCCAAGGGGACAAAATATCTTAATCCTATGAGATATCATGGTGCCTCTAAAAACAAATAACTTGTTCTAGGAAATTCAAACGTAATATCAAATATAAAGAGATAGACAATGAGACACACAATTTTTATGTGGAAAACCCCCACAAACTGTGGAGATAAAAAACCACGAGGTCTAAGACCTATTAATCGAAATCCACTATTCGAAATCAAGTCACACAAATTTACTTGGCTGCTTTACCCAAAATGCTTACACTCCATTACCTACAACTTGATCCATGTTTGCGACATAACAACTATTTGTTGCTCCTTAGTATATTTTTCGGTCACTTCGAAGGGATTACGATCTTCAACCAACAATTCAAATAATCAATCCTTGAAAGAAAGAACCAAAATGGTGTGGCAAATAAGGCTTTTCACTCAAAGAGTACCTATAAAGAATACGAGGTCTCCAACAAACTCTAAGATCTCTATGATCTTTCTAATCTCCAATCTCTCATATATCTTAACTCGAAACTCTAACCCTCAAAGGGTTACAAGGAAGGTATTTATAGGCAAAATCCATAAGGATTTCCATATCTTAAGTTTTCAAATTTGTATTTAATTGAAATTCATTCAAAACATGTTTCTAAACTTGATAGGATTGACATGACTGCTTGGGTGAACTTAGGCTGCTTGAGCGCTCTAATCGCTTGAGCGATCCTTGCTTTATGAAAAAACATTTTAAAAACCTTTTAAGCTAAAAAATGATACCGAACCTTTTATACCTCAAATAAGCCTTGTATGCCACAAGCCAAACCTTCTTAAATGTACTTGTGACTTCCCCGTTGGATGAACAGTAACCCTTGATCTTCAATGAAGAGCAATTCACCATTTAAAAAGACTTCTATGACCAAACATAAATTGGAACAAAATTGTCAACATATAGATAAGACTTAGTGTCCTAACATTTTACTATTAAATTATTGGGTTTTATCTAGCTTTTATTATGTTTGGTTGATTTGCATACATTCAAATTCCTCTTGAGCTTTGCATTGTACCTTGGTGTCACTAAATGAATCTGTTCTTTATGCATGCTTTCACAAGGCATCAAGCAAAACCTCCAACTATCTCACTTTTCTTTCAAGATAATATTTTATCTCTCACACTACTTTACCTTTGGTATAGTTTTCTGCATGTGTGTAGGTTATAAGGTTGGAAGATAAGTACTATATAGACAAGACTCAACGTCCTAACATTTTATTATTAAGTTATTAGGTCTTATCTAACTTTTATTATGTTTGGTCGATTTGCATACATTCAAATTCCTCTTGAGCTTTGCATTGTACCTTGGTATCACTAAATGAATCCGTTCATTTTCCATGCTTTCACAAGGCATCAAGCAAAACCTCCAACTATCCTATTTTACTTTCATGATAATATTTTATCTCTCACAATGCTTTACCTTTGGTATGTGTGAAGGTTACAGGGTTGGAAGATAAGTACTACAAAATGTTACAAAGTATTCCCCTAGTTTACTTTTAATTAAGCATTAATGTGTGTTATGTAAACTCCTTTATGAGTTTTCGGGTGGGTTTATGTAACGATGTTTTGCCATAAAATTGACAAAAAGGGAGATTGTTAGGACATTGAGTCTTGTTTATATGTTGGCAATTTTGTTTCAATTAATGTTTGGCCATAAAAGTCTATTTAGATAGTGGCTTGCTATTTGAAGATCAAAGGTTGCTGTTAGTCCAACCAAGAAATCACAGGTACGTCTAAAAAGATTTGGCTTGTGGCTTATAAGGTTTATTTGAGGTATAAAAAGGTTCAATATCATTTTTGGACTTAAAATGTTTTTAAAATGATTTTTCAAGAAGTAGGGGCCGCTCAAGTGGTTAATCCTACTCAGGCGGTCCAAGTCCTTTCAATCGGTCACGACAGTCTTGCCAATTTTAGAAACAAATTTTGGATTAATTTCACTCAAATTCTAATTTAGAAACTTAAGATACCGAGACTTTTTTTGTTTTTGCCTATAAATACCTCTCTTTTAACCCTTTGAGGGTTAGAGATCGTAGAGATTTTGGGATATTAGAGATATATTGCTTAAGAGACCTCTCATTTTTGGGAGATGGACTCTTTGTGAAGAAAACCTAATTGTCACACCATTCCTGATCTTTCATTCAAGGATTTGGATCTATGAATATTTGATTGAAGACCTTAATCCATTCGAAGTGGCCAAAGGATTTATTAGGGAACAACAAGGAGTTGTTGTATCATAGACGTGGATCAAGCTGTAGTTGTTGGAAAGTAAGTTTTTAAGGTAAATTAGCTAGGTAAATCTATGTAATTTGATTTCAAATGGTGGATTTAGATCGGCAGGTCTTAAACCTCGTGGTTTTTTTTATTTTATATCCACAAGTTTGTGGGGGTTTTCCACATAAAAATCTTGTGGCTTATTTATTGTCTATATATTTTATATTTGATATTTTGTTTGAATTGGTTAGAATAAGTTAAATTGATTACTCCTAATATCCGGCACGGTTTTCCTAAAAGGTGCATATCTATTTATTCTTGCTCATATTTTATTTGATTAGGTTGATTGGTCTGTTAGGATTGGTATTGAGGTTATTAGGGTGGTTATCTTTGTGATTTTGGTGGTTATTCCTATAACCAATTATTGTTATCCCTAACATTCCTTAGGATACCTTTTGGATATTAATAATTAATTTATTTTATCCCTTAATCATCTTTGGATATCAATTGACCATCAAATTCAAGTTTTTATCAATTAAGATTTGGGGTGAACTTTTTTTTGGATATCCTGAATATCCCTATAATATCTTGGGATAATAAATATTGGGTATAATTTACAAATATTGATTTTAATTTTTATATCACCCATGCTTCCCACTCTCTAGGTGTTCTCTATTAGACTTTCGGTAGTTATACAAGTGGTATTCAAAGAAACACCAATTCAATTTTTCACTCTTAGTAGAGTGACTTGAGCTGTAAATAAATTTCTCACTAGATTGTTTAGTGTGGTGCCACTTTCAGCAAAGCATTTAAGCAACATCCCTATTTTCCTTAGCAGAGCATTTCAAATGCCATGTTATCAACTAGTTTGAGCACTAGGTAAAGTTTGATTAAGCTTATTATTGTTTGTGACAGAGTCCCACGTGACATTATTATTGGGATTAAGCCCTAGAAAACATGAAAGGTTGCAATAGATAAAGATTCATTTATAAATTTATTTATCTATTTTTCTTGGTTTCCCTATATTATCCCATTTGCATTAATTGGTTATTTAAACATACATGCCCACATCACTTGTATTGTACATGACTTGTGAGCATTAGGAGTTGTACTAAAGATCCAAGTCATGGGTTTTTTGCAAAGTGATGAGTAGTCCATAGTTGGTTCATGGATTTGGGCAATCCATTTGAGACTATAGTGCATTACCTCCTAATTGAAGGCATGACTTGTCTTGGTCTTAGGATGGTTTTCCCATGGTGAGTGCACTAGTGTATGTGACGCACATTGGATAGGACATATGGTGAATCTTGATGTAAGACTATCAGTTGTCATGATTCACTAAACTACTATATTGCATGGACTTTCAACCTTGAAAGGATATTGAGCTTGTGTCAAAATCAATAGGAGGCTTTAACCTATAGGTGAAACCCTAAGGTGGTCAAATATCTTTATTGGATTAGGTCACTATTGATATAGTCTAATGACAATAGGTATTCTCAATAGAGGCACCAAGGTATCTCATGGGATTGAGATAATGTGCCCCTTTAGGTGATTTGAAGGACATTTGATCTAAAAGACTATGGCCATAGCATTTCCTCTAGTGGAAATTTGACATATGCTCCTTGGAGTTAGAGTATGTCAATTGATCACATAATAAGTGGGATCTGTAACTCAAGGATTGGAAAGGTAATCTTGATAGGTGATAACATTACTTTGTTAGATTACTAACACTAGTTCATGGGGAGTTTACTTATAGTGGATAGTAGATCATTGATCCGAGCTTCAACTTGTTGTTATTTACATATTTTACTAGAGTTTAGTTGATTCCTTGTAGTGGGATGTTGAATCAATTTCAGAATTGGATTTTAAGGGAGCTAGTGCTCCTATAGGTCCCAGTAGTCCTCGCTTTTAGCTCATATACTATGTTTGTTGTTGGGATTGAGTCCAAGAAAGCATGACATGATGTAATAAATAGTGATTTATTTATAAATTTATTTATTTTTCTTAGTTTTCCTATTTTATCTCAGTTTTCATTAATCAGTTATTTGAGCATACACACCCCACATCACTTGCATTGTACATGACTTAGGTGCATTAGAAGTTGCATAAAAAGATCCAAGTCATAGGTTCAATATAAAGTGATGAGTAGTCCATAGTTGGTTCATGGATTTGGGTTATCCATCTGAGACCATACTAAACTACCTCCTAATTGGAGGGATGACTTGTCTTGGACATCATAATGGTTTTCCCATGATAAGTGCACTAGTGTATGTGATGCATATTGAACATAACCTATAGTGAATCATGACATAAGGCTATCAATTATTATAATTCACTAAGTTACGATACTACATAGACTCTTAACCTTGAGAGGATATTGAGTCAATGCCAAAGTCAACAGGAGGTTTTAACCAATGAGTAAGGTGGTCACATATCCTTGTTGAATAGGTCATTATTGATGGAGGCTGGTGGTAACAAGTATTCTTAATAGAGGCACCATGATATCTCATGGAATGAGATAGTGTGTCCTATTTGGTGATCTAAAGGGCATGTGATCTAGAAGACTATGGCCATAGCATTTCTTTTAGTGAAAATTTGACATATGCTCCTTAGAGCTAGAGTATATTAATTGATTACATAATAAGTGGGATCTATAACTCAAGGGAATGGAGTGGTAATTTTGATAGGTGATAGCACTACTTTGTTCGATTATGAACACCAATTTATGGGGAGTCTACATGCAGTTGATAGTCGGTCATAAACCCAAGCTTCTTTTCATTTTTATTTAGATAGGGTACTCGAGTGTAGTTGATTGTCTTTAGTGGAATGTTGAATTAACTTCAAAATTGGATCGAGGAAGCTAGTACTTCTATGGGTCTCAATGGTCCTTACTTTAAGTGCAAAATTAATCAAAACATGCCTTAATTGATTAATTAACCACACAGGGTCATCTAAGTAATCAATTAGCCCAATCTAAAGACCTTGTTCATTATCCTCTATGCAACCTTGCATAGTTATTAAAATGCCCTTATGCACAAGAGTGAACCTAGAGACAATCCAATCTTAAAGCTAGAGCCACAAAAAAAAAAAATCACACTAGAGATCCATATAATCCTTCCAAGATATATCTCTAAAAAAAGATCCAAAAACAATGATAAGGTAGGTAACAGTGGACCACCAATGAAGACAATAAAAGCTTAGAAATGGGTCATAAGTGTGCAATGAGGGATCACAGATGAGGAAAGATAAACATAGGATAACATATGCTCTTAGGAAAAAATTGGAGAGTCTACTAATATGGCCCTCTTCGGTAAAGATCATGAGTGTAAGGAATACGAGTGGAAACATGAGTAAAGAGTGGAATAAAGTGAACTACAACGAATAACTAAGGACCAAAGATTTTGTCCTAGCACATGATGTGGCAAGCTAAAAAATTTGGATCACATATTGGGGGAAGGAATAACTGTACATAATAAGTGATGAGAATATGGGAAAATGTATATGTAATGAACAACTCGGGGTTATAGATACAATGAATAGCTTAAGCCTATGAGCTCTAAATGCTAAACTATAGAAAAGGAGATGTGATCTACAACACTAAATCAAACCTCTTATGGGTTGAATTTTGGGATTGAGCCTCTAAAAGCAAGACATGATGCAACAAAGTTAGACTTAACTGTCCCCTTGTTATCTCTTTGGTGTATTGACATTGATTTGAGCATTCAATTCATGTCTCTTATATTATACATGACTTAGGTGCATTAGGAGTTGTATAGAAGATACAAGTCATAGGTTCCTTGTAAGTAGATAAGTTGTCCATAGTTGGTTCATGAATTTGGGCAGTCCAGAAGAAACTTTAGTGCGCTACCTCCTAATTGGAAAGATGACTTGTCTTGGCCGTCAAGAAAGGTATCCCATGGTGAGTGTACTAGTGTATGTGATGCACACTGGATAGGACCTATAGTGAATCATGATGCAAGGCTATTAATAGTGGCCACAGTAATTCCTGTTGAGGCAATTTCAAAATTTGATAGGGTACTGGAGTGCAATTGACTCTTTATAGTGGAATGTTGAGTCAATTTTAAAATTTGATTATGAGAGAGCCAATACTCCTATGGGTCATAGTGGTCCTTGCTCTGAGCTCATATTCTTTGATAGTACGATTTATGAGGGTTGGATGGGTTTTTAGTTCACTTTTATACATAATGACGTTTTGGTAATTATGTAAGGTTGTACAAGGATAAGTGAGTGATATGTCTGGATTGGACTAATTGATTAATTAGGGTCTTGTATGGTTAATTAATCAATTAGTACCCTATTTGGGGTAGATTAAGTGACCTAAGCCCATGTGGGCCTTAAGTCATTTAAGCCCAATAAGAAACCTATAAATACCCCTTTAGGGGTTGGAGTTTCTAGGACTTGTCATTCTTCCTTTTAAGTCTAGAGAAAAAACCCCAACTTCCACCCTTGAGATCTCTACCATCTTAGTGCCTAGACACAAGGAAGAATCATTGAGTGGAAGATCTTAGGTGTACAAGAAATGCACTGGAATCACATAGGTCGCATGCATGAGAATCACACGCGAAATGCACAGGCCACGTGCAAAGGAATCATGTGCATATGGGTAGTAGCATGAGGAGAGATTCTCTAGTTTTTTTAGGCATGTTCTTCACGTAAGGAAAGGATTTGGGAACATCCAGATCCAAGTATGAGCACTATTTTCTCTAGATCTTTATTCTATACTGGTTTTTGAAGCCATTATTTTCCCTTGTATTAGATTTAAAGAACTCTAAGGATAGATGCATGCTCCCTATGAGATCCAAGGCATGAGAACGAAGTAATCCAAGGTTTCTAATAACTGGTATCAAAGCCTTAAGGTAGGTTCTAGCATGTTAGATCTATTTTAAGGTGTGCTAACTCTATTTTGTAGGGTTATTTTATTCATCCCATGTCTTAAAGGGATGGATGTATGTCAATATAAGGATTATAATTGTGATTGATTGTTATTAATTCAATTGCCTTTTGTTCTCTAGATTGGGTTGTACACTCCATGAGGGGTATAGGTTTTTTATTTGGTTGTAAAAATCTGTTCCATTATAAGAGCATAGGAATTTTTATTGTTGTAAAAATTTCAGTTTTTGTACCATCTATGGTGACCCAAGAGAAAAGAAGGAATCTTGAAAGTTCTTTTTGAGATTCTATGGTAGTTAGAGAAAAAAAAACATTCTTGGAAGTTCTTGATTTAAGATCCATGATAGCATAGTAACATTGAATTGAACTCAAAATTAGGACCATCTCTTAGTAGTTTCTTAGGGTAAGCTTCATATGTATTTGTAGCTTAAAGAGTTATGAATCCAATGGTTCAAGCAGATTGCAATTCAGAGTTGAAATAGGGAAGATATGACCGAATGAAGCAAGGCTGCCTAAGTACATGGTAGCATAGTGATGTCAACTTTGAGCCTAAATCGGGACCACTTACACTGAGTTTCATGAGGCAAATCACACATGGATATGAAGCTTTAGGAAGTCATGAATCCAATTCTTCAAATGGATCCCTATTCAGAGTTGAAATGAGGAAGATATGGCCAATCAAAACAATGTTGTGCAAGAAGCATGTTGTTACGAGATTGCATACGAGTCCAATTCCTTTTGGTTGTTTGGGTTGAATTTTGAGCCTCTCTTTTTAGGCTCATTTTGGTGGCAATTGGACCTTTTGGATTTTTTATTTTAACTAACCATATCTTTGGTTGTGGGCTATTTTCGGTAATTTGGAGTTTATCTAAATTTTAATTAACAAATATGCAATAGGATCCCTAAAGGCCATGAGAAATGTTTCTATTTAATTATTCCCTTGTTTTTTTAATTATATGCTCTTGATTAATTGCATATGTGGCCTCAAGATATTTTGGTATTCTTAATTGGAAATAAATTTTCATACTTTTTCAAAATTGGAAAACTTATTCAAATCGGAATATGCATGATTAGGAATTTTTATTTTAAAGAAAAGTTGGAAAAATGATTAAGAGATTTCTTGCTTTTTTTAAAATCAATTTTTGGAGATTTTATTTTTATTTAAAATCTTCTTAAATCTTTAAGCTGTTTAAGAATAAAAGCTTTTTTTTTTAAAAAAAAAAAACTCTTCTCTTTCCAAATCTTTGTAAAATATCATTTTTCCTATTTTGCACAAGATTTCAATGTAAAGAAAATAAGCTAAATTTGGAAATTCATGAATGATAATTTATAATTAAGAATGGTTACCAAAATAAGTATTAGAACCTAAAGAAAAGTTTTTTGGTATTCTTAGTAAGTTTTCATGAGAAGATAATTTCCAAGATTATCTATTTAAACTGGTTGTTGCTAAGATGATTGTTATTTCTTTAGAACTATCTGTTTACTAAACTTTAAGAGGTTTTCTAGTTTTTTCTTGGTGATAGAAGGAAAACTATGCCTGTATTCAAGGATGAAAATATTGGTAATCACGGATATATCGATACTTCGATTTTACAGATATATTAGAGATATATTGGCGGATATTCTGGAAAAAAATATTGGTAGACTTAAAATTGTTAAAAACTTATGGAAATGCAAGAAAAACCTCATAATAATATAATTAGAAGTATAATGGACATTTTAAAGTTGTTTTATTGAAAAATTTGATATATATATGATATAATTTGCGATATTAGATGTAATTATATCATGTTGATCTATAAGAAATGTTAATTTTGTAATTGTTCTCATTATAAAGTCACATAAAATACTTCATTTCATTAAATATCAATAATTTGTACACATTAAATTCATTAAATAAACATATTTCATATTCAAAATATACTAGTTCATGTTAATTAAATTAATTAAATAATTTAACATATTAATTAAATTAATTAAATAATTTAGCTAAGTTAACTAGTTTAATTTAATTCTAAATGTGAAAATAAATCACAAATAATCATCTAAAATAAACATATCAATTTATAATTAAATAATCAAATTAACCTAAGTTAATTCAATAAAAATATAAAATTTAATTACAATTGAATGTAAAAATAGCATTAAATCATCCATATTGCAAACATACTAATTAATTATAATAGCAAACAAAATTAATTACAATTTAAAAAAAATATACCTTAAAATGATTAAATAATTGAGCAACCTTAATAAAAATTGGAGTAATGAGAGAGCAAATGAAGAATGAAAGCAAAAATGAATGAAATAGATGAAATTTGGGCTATTTATAGAAGAAATTTGGGCCAAAATAGCCGTTGGAACATTAATTTATCGTTGAAAATCAATTTTGGTCATTGGATAAAAAATTGGGAGCAATCTGACTGTTGGATCGCCATATTACCATTGGAATCACATCTAGGCCGTCGGATCAACATATGCGTGATTTAGGCCGTCAGATTACGTTGCATGAAGGAGGGGAAATATTGCCAAAAAATCAACGATATATCTCTGATATATTGCCGATATATCACCGATATTTTGTCACCAGAGGCGATTTTTTTTTTAAATTTTCGATATATCTCCCCAAGCCGATATATTGCCGATATTTTGGCGATATTTACGAAAATATCTCCCCTCCGATTTTTCTCCACAAAATATCGTGTCAACCCCTCCCAATACACGATATATCGCCGATATATCCCGACATTTTCCTCCTTGCCTATAGTTGGTCCTCCAGGCTCTCTTCCCTAGAGAAAAAGAGGAAACCATTCTGTTTGGATAGTTTAATGATAAGGAATAAGAGAGCAATTCTTTTAGAACATGAATTCCAGTTTAAAAGTAATTTATAGATTTGGAAAATCTCATGATAAAGAATTTATAATAAGAGAGGTTACCAAAATAATTTTGAAAAGTTTTAGTAATTTAATAAAGATATAAAACATTTTGAAAATACTTTCCAAAATGGATTATTTAATTTCTTTTTAGAAATAAACATTTTTGGGAGTTTTTCATGAAAAATATTTTATTCATTAAGGAATTACTAAATGGTCCTATTTTTGGTAGTATTTAATGGAATAAATTATTATGAAATTTTTGTGGAAAGATTTATTAAGTTGGAAAAGTGTAAGAAATAAGAAAAGTAAATCTTATGAGGATTTTTGAATATGAGAAGCAAAAGTTCCTTTTTTGGATAAGGTGCTCTCAAGATTATTCAGAATCTCATAAATTAGTAATTTCCTTATTACACAAGAGTTTCCAGTTTGGAAAATGAATATTTTGGAAATTTTCATTAGAGAAAATTTATCATTAAAAGATTATTATCAAAAGGCTTAGTAATTTGATGGAAATAAATTTCTTTGAAACATTTCCTAGATAGAATATTTATTAATTGGAATTGTGTATAGAAGGAAAATTTTATGAAAATAGATTTTAAAATTTTGAGAGTGGATATTTATGAAAATTCTTTTTGAAAATTACTCTCATGGAAATTCAAAATTTTTCATGTTGGTATTCTCCTATTACATTAGGTATCCAATTAGGAACTAAATATTTTTGGAAAATTTCAAAGTAGATAATTTATTCATCAAGGAAATTACTAATGGTTTTAAAATGTTCTTATTTATCTCAAAAGATTAAGTGGGAGAGGGCCTTAGGCAAGCCCACGACCTCCATTGTCGAGCTCATCTTGATTTGGGTTCATCACCACCCCCATGGTGGGTTAGCCCTAAGAATTAGGAGATAAGGACTCTCCACATGGACAAGACTAAATATGTCTGTAGTGGGAGTGACCATCCCCATAGTGGAGTTCTTTACTTGGTGACATTGATAGTTCAAGGAAAATGGTTATACACTTAACATTGGATATGAAGTGGTAGAATCGCCCCACCCAGTCTCACTTGCATAGTCCATGACCCAAATAAAAGTTATATTGATCTTGCTTTTAGATACCTTTATGGTCAAGGTAGAGAAATCAATTTAAGAGGGTCTCTAACTAGTAATAAGGTCATGACCTACCCCAGGTAGGCTTAATTCTAATGCTAGTAGGATACCTTGCAAAAGGATATGTAGTTTGAGAGCGCTACATTTTTGCTAAATTAATTACCAATTGCCATGAATGCTCTATTATGTCGTATGCTTGCTTTTATTCTTTGTTATAGATATCATGTTGGTTCTATTATCACTCTCTTTCTCACAATAGGCTAAGCCCAACTAGTCATTTGAACTAATTTTATTCTAGATATGGCAACTAATTGCATAGAAGCTAGTTTAGGTAGAGCTAGCCATTCCTTATGAAATAACCTAGCAAAAGGAAAGAGTGGTATATCAAGGTGGTACTAGATGAATCAAAAGACCAAGTGTCTAATACTTAGATCTTTGGATAACATGTTGCAATAGAAACACATGTCTATTACTAGAGACTTTGATATTCTCTTTCTAGTTTGCAATGGTTATTTGGTGATAAAGGTAGGTTAGCTTTGATAAGCTACTCTTAGGACTGTTATGAACACCAATATTCATATGATCTTAGAGACCTTGCCATCTTCCTTTGGAATGGCTAAGGGGATTCTCAAAGATTATAAGGTGTTCATATGGAAGTCAAAGGTTCTTCAGGTTCTTCTCTCAAAAAGAAGAACAACAATACCAAATAAGGAAAGTTTAAGAGAAGGAATAAGAAAGCAAGCTCAAGGGAAAATTATTCCTTTGTGAACTTTTAAGACACTAGAAAAGGAATGCCCAGTTTAACAAAAGAAAAAAAGGAAAGTATACATCATTTTCTCGTTGTTGAATATTTAGTGGTGGATTTCACCATTTATGGTGGATAAATTCTAGGTCCACTGTTTGTAAGTCCTTATAGGATATTTAAAAAATGAGAAGGTTAAATGATGGTATTATACTTACCTTAGCTTCAATGTAAGGTTAGTTATACAAGTTAGTGGGACGTAATATCCTTTTCTTTTATATGTATTCCATTACCATTCTGCCAAGTGATGAGAATAGTTAGACTTAGGATTAAACCTAGCACTAATTAAACATTTGGTTTTTAGACCTAGGTCATATTAATCTAAAGGATCCAAAGATTGGTAAAGTTTGGACTCTTTGATTCCAGAAAATCTTTTAGTCTACGAATCCTATATAGATGGTAAAATGACCAAGAGGACTAGAGCCAATGAATGTTTGGAGTTAGTGCATACTGACATGTATGAAAATTTTAGTGTCCATGCATGGGAGGGTATGGGTATTTCATCACTTTTAGTAAGGGTTACTCTAGGTTTGGATATGTACATAGGAGATCTGATGCCTTGGATACATTCATTGAATTTAAGGCGGGATTGGATAACCTATTAGGTATACATACCAAGTCACTTCGATTAGATCAAGATGATATATTTTGTAAGTTTGATTCTTTTCGTTGAAGCATGAGATTATTTCCTAGTTATGTGCACTAGGGTCTTTATTGCAAAATGGGGAAGTGGAAAGAAAATATCAAACTTGGATGGATATAGTGAAATTGTGGATAGGTTTCTCATCTTTCCTAGATTCTTTTAGGGATATGTCTTATAGATTATGTAATATCTCTCTTTCTTAAGAAATATATCAGTTTATGGAATAAGGTAAAAAGTGATATAGATTGGAGGATATATAAGAAGATAGTTCCACGTTGCATAGGATATTATGGATCCAGACGGTTAATGGCATATCCTTCCTATGATTTCTAGTACACTAGTGCCTCATTGTAGTGGGAGGCTTATTTCCCTCAAATTATGATGAAGCAGTGAGCAGTGTTTGTGCTCACTTAAGACAAGAAGCTATGAAGAGGTAGTTAGAATCTTTGTATTCTAACATAGTTTTGGTTCCTTTAAAAGCACCTAAAAAGATAAAACCCATAAGTGTAAGTTGGTCTACAAAAGGAACATAGGAGTAGATGGAAAGCTTGAGTTTTATGTGGCTAAGACTTTAGATAAAGGTTATAGTTTGAAACTTTGTTTCAACTATGGAAAACCTTTTCAACAATGGTCATACTCAAATCCATCAAATTACTCCTATCCATTGTAGTGTGTCTCATTTATGAGATATAACCATGGATTGAAAAATCGAAATTTAGCGCCGATATTTCGTCAAAATATCGTATATCGATCGGTCTCGATATGATATTCACCCTCGATTATCAATTCCCAAGAATATCATCAAAGAATCGGCAAAATCGCTGATATTTCGGCAAAATATCGGTGGAGCACAAATAAATCGGTGATAAATCACGAGTGGTGGACGCGTGGAGTAGTAAAAGGAGTTCAAAAATTGCCCATTTTTTCGATTTATCGCTGATTTTTTCAAAAAATCGGTGACATATCACCAATAAAATTGCGATTAATCGGCGATTTTCTGTTTTTTATTTTTATTTTGAAATTTGATATGACAGCCATATTTGATTTTTTAATGATCTGACGGCCCAGATTTCACACGTGTATTTGTAAAGGCATCCAATGGTCAGATTTGTTATCCAATAGTGGAAAATCAATCTTCACTTGATCGAACGACTATGAAGTGTTTCCAACGGTTATATGAAGATCTAATGGCCAAATTTGAACCAAAATTTGATCCAACAGTTAAAATTAATTTATAACGACTATTTGACCATCCAACAGCTAGTTTGACCAAAAAAAGTCCTATAAATACCCACATTCCATTCCATTTCATACATCAAAATTTGATCTTGTTCTATTGCTCTAAATTTTTATTTTTTTAATCTCTAGCAAAATTTTTAAATTTTGAAAATTTGGTGGTGAAGGGGATTAACTCCAAGTCAAGGCTCATTAAGGTATATCTTACATTTCATAAAATTTATTTTTATTATACATAATTCAATTTTATTTGTTATATATAGTTTAATTGATATTATCTAATTTGAAAATTTTGTCATATTAACATTAAATTTCATATGGAATGGAAATTGATTTGACATATATGTATATTTAGTTTCATATGGAAATTTAATTCATGCATAATTCAATTTTAATAATGATTCTTATCAAATTCATGAATATGCAAATTTAATTTAATTCAATTAAAATTTAATTCATATTGAAATGTAATTATAATGTTTATCTATTTCATATATGCATAATTCAATTTTAATTTTAATTTTTATTAGTAATGATTCTTATCAATTTCATGAATATGCAAATTTAATTTAATTTAAATTTAATTCATATTGAAATTTTATTGTAATGTTTATCTATTTCATATATGCATAATTCAATTTTAATTTCAATTTTTATTAGTTATTATCAATTTCATAAATATTAAATTTCTTACATGTTTTATCTTTAATAATTTTAAATTTGATATTAGTTTCATGATTCAATTTTAGAAAATGGCTAGTGGAAGCGGTATCATGGGTCAAGATCCTTGTTGGAAATATTGTACACCTATGGAAGGGAACAAAAATGGAACAGTATGCAATTACTATGGGTTGACAATAAAAAATGGTGGAATTACTCGTTTTAAATTTCACCTATCACATACAGAACCTAATTCAAATACAAAAGTGTCCTAACGGGCCTCCAAAAGTGAAACAAGAAATAAGACGACTTCTATAGCAAAAAAATAAGGCAAAAACAAAGAAAGCTGTAAATATAGAAGAGCTTTGATCTGAACTAAGAGACACAATGGGAAGAAAACATAGACATGTAACTGATGAGGACGATGAGGAGAACCTTGGTGGTGATGATGTATCCAGCCGATATGCACCCTAATGAGCGACATGCTTATAGAGAGGTGGTTCGAGCATCAAAAGCTGCTGAATGAAATCGACAACAAGAAGAACATTTTGTAAGAAGCAAAAGAAAAACATGTATAGTATTAATTTGAATTATTACTGTTTCTTATCAACTTTATCAATAATATGCTTAACTTTAATAATTATAATAGGTGAGTCTTCACATCCAACCAATCCAACAAGGCAAATGCGAAAATCGCAAAGTGTTCGATATTCAGATCCATCACTGCCTGATGCACCCTCATTGTACAAATCTTCAGCAGCAAGACAAAAAAATATGAAAAATCTTTTCAAAGGTGGTGCCATCAAGGAAACCATGGAATGTTTGATTAGTAAGTTCATATATGAGAGTGTTCTGCCCAATAAAGCAGACTCTCACCACTTCAAGAACATGATTGTTGGTGCACAACAAGCAAGTAATTACTATAATTTTAAAAGTTGTATTCATTTTGACAATATCATTATTATTTATATAGTATGATTGCCACAAAGGTTCTTATATGCTTTAATTATATATGGATGGTAGGTATGGGTATAGAACCACCATCTCCTTATGAAATCAAACACAAGTATTTGAATATGGAGTACAAAGACATGGAAGCTTATGTCAATATTCAAAGAGAAAAGTGGAAGATTTATGGATGCACGATTATGTGTGATGGATGGACTAGGCCCACGAAATTAAGCATAATTAATTTCATGGTATATTCAAAAGGTAGCACAATCTTCCTCAAATTTGTTGATTTATCAAATAATATAAAGGACAACAAATACATATATGGTTTGTTGAAGGATGTGATCAAGGAAGTTGGCAAACAAAATGTGGTACAAATAGTTACATATAATGGGTTGGCATTCGTGAAAGTGGGGAAGTTGTTAATAAAGAAATACAATCTTTATTGGACTCCGTGTGCAGCACATTGCATCGACTTAATGTTCGAAGACATCGGTAAAAGGACGAGTGTTGCAGATATGATTACAAAGGCTCAAAAGATAACCAACTTCATTTATAACCATAGTTGGTTGCTTACACAAATGCGGAAGGTGTGTGGTGGAGGCATAGTTCGTCCTGGAGCAACAAGATTTGCAACCAATTATATTTCCCTCGATAGTCTTTTGAAAAAGAAAGCGAACTTGAACAAAGTGTTTATCAATGATGAATGGGCACAACACAACTTAAGTTGCACATTAATCAGCAAAGAAGTTGAAAAACTTATGTTTGACCATGCGTATTGGGAGAGAGTGGAAAAACTAGTGTCAATATATGAGGCGTTATACACGATTCTTCGCATTGTCAATTCAGGAGTTGTTCCTACAATGCCATTTGTGTACGAATTGATTCAAGTTATGAAAGAGAACCTTATTTGACTTAATGTTAAAGAATGGGTGTTAGAAATAATCGCAAGTCGTTGGGATAGAACTCTTAAACAACCTCTTCATGCAACAGGTAAGTATTATTCATCTTCGAAAGTTATTGGTATTTAATATGTTTATTTCATAACATTCTAATTTTACATTTCTACTTTACTATTGTAGCATTCTTTCTTAATCCAAGGTTTCAATATAAATGTGGAGTTGGTATTGATCCTGATCTACTTCAAGCTGTTCATGAAGTCTTTATGAAATTAGATCCTACATCAGAAGGTCTTAGTTAATTTGGAAATGAGGTAAATTATTAGAGTTATAATATAAATTAAATAATTGAATTTAATTTACTCAACTTTTTCACTTTCAATTATTTAATATGTAGATTATACTATTCCGAGATGCAAAAAGAGGATTTGGTGATGGAGCAACGATTGCTTCTAGGTTAGAAATGGTTCCCATGAGTATTATTTGTGAATTAATAATACATTTCATTGGCATGTTATTGTAGCTTTTCAATATAAGTATTGATATCATTTACTTGGTTATAGCTGAATGGTGGTTCATGTATGGAAACCACACTCCTACATTAAGAAGGTTAGCCATAAAAGTTTTATCGCAAACTGCGTCATCTTCAGCTTGTGAGAGAAATTGGAGCACGTTTTCCTTAATTCATACAAATCAAAGAAATCAGCTTGCTTACCTGATGCACCAACAATTAGTTTTTTGTTATTATAACATGAAACTAAAGATTCGTGACATAGAAGCAGAAAATGACAAAGTGAAAAAGAAAGATTACCTTGATTTACTTAACATTGCAGCTGAGGTTGGTGAAAAAGAAGAAGATAACCAATTTTTTCAATGGGTTAGACCTTTTCATTTAGATGATGAAGATGGAAATCCCAACCCACAAATTACCTCACATGTCCGAGAAGCAAGTGTTGATGTTGATCGAGTGTTATTCGAAAAAGTTCATACTGATAGTTTCAACCAAGACATAAGAAATTCATTTAAACAAGGAATTTCTCAACCGGCAGTCACTTCTCGACCTTTTTTTTACTCTAAAAGTGTTGAACATAGTAGTAGACCTAGTGCTATTGGTACTTTTGCTTCCGGTTATGATGGTTCAAGAGGAGATGAGACTAATGATGGTAGCGACCCTGGAAATGATGAAGGGGATGTTAGACAACAACAACAACAAAGTGGATAACCATTGGCATTTACTTGTGAAGATGATTTCACACATTGTACTCAAGATGAAGACCATGACTCTAGAAGAGCTGGTCTAAGTGTTAGAGCCATTAGAAAGCCATATAAAGGAAGACAACGAAGGATGATGCCATACAACGAGGACTCATTGTCAGCTAGTTTTGAGTCAATGAGTATAGAGACTCAATTAAGTGATTCATCAAACAAAGCCAACATTTATGTCTCTTATGCAATGAGTTATGGTCAGCCTTCTCCAAATCTTTCAAGTTCCACTGATAAAGAGTATGAAAGGTATAACTATCCTTCTTCCACACAAATGCCATACTACCTTCTACATCAGATGCATTAACAAGGATTTCAAATGAGCATATGGGAAAACCCTGGATTTCCCATCCATGGATAGGTTGTCGGTAGGTAGGACTCAAGAAATTTATGCATGGCATGTTCGTACATACAATCAATACTATCGAAACTCCATGTCTTGGTATGAATATTGTCTTCAACAAGATGGGCTCCCTTCATCTAACAATATGATAGAACCACATCGATATTCATTTTGGTATTAAAAACCATTGCAATGTCATATGTATTATGTTTATGTGTAAATTGTTTTCATTTAATAAAATCAAATATTTCTTAACTCAATTCTAACTTTCTAAGTGTACAATTCTAAATTTCATATTTTCTATTCTTAACATCCAAGTATCGTAAACTATTTACCGATATTTTTTTCTTTGAACATACTTTTGTCAATTACACTTATAAAATAACTTTAACATGTATATTCTTGCTTATTTTATCATTCTTTGGATTTTTCTAAGCATTCCCATCAATTTTGGATAATTTTTGTCTCACCGATATTTGTTGAAAAATATTCACCGATATTTCTCCGATATTTTCAATATATCCGTAAAATCCAAGTACCGATATATTCATGTTTATCGATATTTCGATTCATGGATATAACAACCAAACATTTTCATAGCAAAGGGCCTTGTGTGTACAAGAAGGCTCAAGGAAGTGTAGTCATACTCTAAGATCTTGTAGGTAGATGACAATTTACTCAATGGATATGATGTTAGGGTATTGTCATCAGTCAGGATCTAGTAGTCTACTCAATTCTAGATGAAAATCTAGAGGAAGACGCAATATATTCTAGGGGTTAAGGTCCTTTAAGACTATAAGAATAGGGAAATTGTGCCATATCTTCTACATAGATAAGCATTTTTCAAGTGCATGATGCAAACTCTAAGAAGAGTTTGTTACTTTTTGGAGTTGGAGTTGTCTTTCTTGGGATCAATGTCCTTGGACATTTGTGAAGATAGATCACATTAAGACGGTATCCAATTCCTCTGTAATGGATAACCTTAAGTATGAGATGCTATGTGCTAGACCAGATATTTTCTTTGTTGTAGGAATAATGAATGGATATTAGTCCATTTCTTGATTAAAGCTTTGGGCGAATGTCAAAGATATACTCATATCTTTGGAGAACGAGGGATTATATGTTTATGAATCTTTGTGATGAGTTGGCACTCTTTTTGTATCGGGAAATTGGACTTTAGTTTGATGAGGACTCTCGTAGGTCTACCTTAGGTATGTATACACTCAAGTGTTTTTTGTTGCTTTTATAGTAACAAAGGAAGCCTTTTGGCTTATGGGTAGTTCCTTTGGCTATATCATCTAAGATATTGTTATGTGATAACAGTGGGACAGTGGCATAGTCTAAAGAACTAAAGTACCACTAGAAAAGGAAACATATAAAGAAGAAGTGTTACCTTATTATGAGATAGTACAAGGAGGTGATATGACTGTGGAACATAATATTTCTACAGTGCCCAGTCTACTTTTGAGGCTAGTGGGAGTTTATTGGGATTGAACCCCTAAAAGTAAGACATGATGTAACAAAGTTAGACTTAACTATTCCCTTGCTATCTCTTTGGTGTATTGCCATTGATTTGAGCATTCAATCCATGTCTCTTACATTGTATATGATTTGGGTGCATTAGGAGTTACAAAGAAGATACAAGTCATGAGGTCCTTATAAGTAGATATTGTTCCACATTTGGTTCATAGATTTGGGCAATACAGTAGATATTGTAGTGTACTACCTCCTAATTGGAGGAATGGCTTGTCTTGGCCATCAAAATGGGTTTCTCATGGTGAGTGCACGCACATTGAACAGGACTTACGGTGAATCATGATGTAAGGCTATCAATTGTCATAATTCACCAAGCTACTATACTGCATGGACTCTCAACCTTGAGCGGATATTGAGCCTGTGCCAAAATCAATAGGAGGCTTTAACCTATGGGTGAGACTTTAAAGTGGTCATATATCCCTATGGTTTGGGTCACTATTGACGGAGGTTGGTGGCAATAGGTATTCTCAATATAGGCACCATGATATCTCATAGGATTGAGATAGTGTGTCCCCTTGGGTGATTTAAAGGACATGTGATCATGAAATCTATGGCCACAGTAATTTCTTTAGTGGAATATGACTTATGCTCCTTAGAGCTAGAGTATGTCAATTGATCACTTAATAAGTGAGATCTATAACTTAAGGATTTGAAAGGTAATATTAATAAGAGATAACACTACCTTGTTAGATTATAGACACCAGTTCATAGGGAGTCTGCATGCAGTGGATAGTAGGTCACGGACCTGAGCACTTGGTGTCTCACTATAATATACATAGGGTATTGGAGTGTAATTAACTTTTTGTAGTGGGATGTTGAGTCAGTTTCAAAATTTGATTATGAGGGAGCTAATACTCTTATGGGTCTTAGTGGTCCCCGCTTTGAGCTCATATTCCTTGATGACACAATTTATAAGAGTTGGATGAGTTTTTAGTTCACTTTTATGCATAAAGGTGTTTTGACAATTACGCAAGGTTGTATATGATAAATGAGTGGTATGTTTGGACTAGGATAATTGATTAATTAAGGCTTTGTATGGTTAATTAATCAATTAACAACCTTTTTAGGCTAGATTAAGTGACTCAAGCCTATGGTGGGATTAAGTCACTTAAACCTAGTAAGAAGACTATAAATACCCTTTTAGGGGTTATGGTTTCTAAGTCTTGTCATTGTCCCTTTTAAGTCCAAAAAAAAAAAAACTCTAGCCTCCACTCTTGAGATTTCCACCATTTCAGTGCCTAAACATAATGAAGAGTCATTGATGAAAATCTATGGTGACAATAATCTCAAAGGCCTATAGATAACAAATCTATGGTGGTGATACACTTAAAGGCTGATAGATGAAAATCTATGGTGACGACAATCTTAAAGGCTCAAGGATGAAAATCTATGGTGGTGATAATCTCAAAGGCCCATAGATAAAAAATCTATGGTGGTAATAATCTTAAAGGCCCATGGAGTTCAATCTATGATGGTGAAACTCTCAAATGCCCATAGATGCAAATCTATGATAGTGAAAACTATCAAAAACCCATTGATGAAAATCTATGGTGGTCATAATCTCAAGGAAAGGGATGCCACAAACAATCTCAAGAAAGAAGAATGCACTATCAAACTCAAAGAACCGGGAATGCGCTGAAAAAAAAAAAAAAAAAAAAAGACCTCAAGGAAGGGGAATACCTTAAACAATCAATCTCAAGGAAGTGAGATACCCTAAACAAACTCAAGGAAAATGGAGTATGCAATTTGGAGTCGAAAACACCTAAAGAAAAAAATAAGAACCAAAGAACATGGTCTACAAAAAAAAAAAAAAAACATCTAAAAGAAACCCAAAATGAGGAGTGACTAGGATAATGAACTTAATGAAAAGGAGGTATACTTCAGTATAACGACTCATAAGTATCAATAAACGGATCACGCAACAATATCAATAAACGAATCAAGCAGTCGCAAAGTAAGTAGAAGGTTTGATAAACTCAAAGAGGGGGTATGCCTTAATATAGGATAGCAACCAACATGAGACATAGAATTTTAAAACACAAAATACTCAACAATCATATAATGGAAATATCCAACCTTAATCAACAAATGTCCAAATAAGACCATGTATCTTAGAAACTATGTTGAAAAAGAAAAACAAAAATAGTGGACAAAGCAAACATTGACTAGGACTCAAAGTCTAAAATGTAAGCAAGATAAGACATAATATGTCAACTATCAAGATGAACATCATTACAAATACATAGACAATTAAACAGGCCCTACCATCATGAAAGATGTTGAACTTAATGTCTAAAAGACATGTAAAAAGTCAACCAGGTAACTTAACATTGGTTTATATCCTCATTTGATCAAGAGAGTAGGACAAGGTCACGTACAATGATCAAATAGGTAAGCTCAATCTTGGTCAGGATTTGACACGATAGATGTAGGTGCAATGGTCTCAAAAAATGGTATGTTTGGGTATGCAATATAGGTAAGTGGGCACCCAAACTAAACCAATTATGATGAGAAGTCTAAACCTAAGGCATCATCATCTCTATAATCCATAAAAATAAAAATAATAATATGGACCCATATTTTTTCACATGTGTCCCACTCAATAACGAGACTCGTTTTCTTAGTGAAAAACTTATTTTTATAAAATTAGAGTCGCCACTTATTTTTATTTATTTTTTAAAGTGGAAAATAAAATAAGAAATAAAACCCTTAAAAATGACTCCTTATTTTTGAAAAAATGTGTCTTTGAAAAACCCGAGTCTAATTTCGAAGGTCAAGTTACCTATCGAGAAGGTACCATGAAGTTAACATCCCTCTAAGCCCTGAAAACAGGTCTCTACTAATTAGGTTGAGAGAAGCATGACAATTAATCGATAAATCAATGGTATTAAAGAAATCAAAGATGATTTTCCTTAATGCTAAACAACATGCTATTTATATAAAATAAAAAATCATATAAAAAAAATCAAGCACATGAGAAAGGAAAGTAAGCATACTTGAGCTACAACCTAAAGCGCTTTCATGAAAACATCAAAGTTAGTTTGAAAAATATAGTATACAACATACATATCATCCAATTCAAGTGATCAAGCACTAATAAAAACATAATGAAGCAATATCATGTATGAAGATGTTCACAAACAAAACATGTCTAGTTACAATACTAAAAGAATAGAAAGTGTGAAAGACATACCTAAATAACATAAACAATTCACGATGCGCTTGCATATAGTTAGAAAAGGGCTAGAACAACTATAATGATAAATAACGATGATATGAAACCCTAACATATATGGCATATGTTCAACTATAAATAAATGGTGAGAATTTAAGAAATATCAATTATCACCTAGGACATGCATACAACCTATTTGTTATGGTTAAACCAATGTAAAATATGGCTAGAAATGCCAAAATTGAAGACTAAGACAATACACAACAAAGGGGTAGAACAATAACATTCACTAGAAAAACCTAAATAAATATTCAAAGGCACTATTTCATTATGTAAAAAATCATACAACATCCTCATTTTGTCTATATTACATAATAAGAGCCAAAACCAAGTCATGATATGTCAATTATTGCTAGATTAAAAGATAAGTAAATCACTATATTGAAATTTAAGCATGCAGCCAGAATAGGAAGTTTCATAAAACAAATCCTAAAAAAATCTATAATATGAATTTAATTACAAATATTTTCAAGGAACATCTCATACATTTCTAGATCATCATAAAAATGGCAAAACAATTCATTGAGGCCCCAATTAATCCCATTTTACAAAAATATCTCAAATAATCCAGGATATAACAAAATTCAATACAATGCATAAACTAGTTTTTTTTTAACCAACCTAGATGTGTTATAAAATAACAAAAAGAAAAAAAAAACTCATGAAACATATTTAGAATTTTTAATTTATAAGAAAAATAATCGCAAGGTCAGAAGGCACACTTATCAATTATAAAATCAAGAAAATATCTTTTCTATTTAAAATTAGGACAATGTAATGGGTGCAACAATGGAAAATTCTTCATCAAGGAGTTAATTTTTAATGAAAGAAGTACCTAAAATTAACTTTAAGAAGTCTGGAACAAGAAAAAAATATCAAAACAAATTTATGAAGTCACTTATTAATTTATTTATTTTTACAAAAACATTTCGGGTGTCTCAAATTGGGTGCAATTTGAACCTACCAAAAGATCAATTCATATCACCTATTTGAAAAGTGCTTTTCTCCTCAAACAAAATTATAAAATGAAGTAAAAAGAGTTTACAACATCATACGACCACTAGAAAAATTTTAGAAACAACCTAAGTGAGTCAAATCAAAATTGTAATTCGGAGATGCAATAAACTGGCAACCAAAGTTTTAAGGAAAGTAGTTTATATAGGGGTTTCACCAAGTCTTTTATTGATATACACAAATATAGTCTATGCATTCCCAACCTCACATGAGTATCGATAAACTCATCAAAGCCTAGAATTATCCCATTTACTTAAGACCACAAGTTTGGATTCATGTTTTACTTAAAACTGGATTTTAGTAAAAAAAAAACTAAAGAAATGAGCAAACCGATTAAAATATGTTTGCATATTAAAAAAAAAAAATTACCCTAAGGGTCCTAAATGAATTTTTGAAATAGATTTTCTTAGGACATTGAGTCTTGTTTATATGTTGACAATTTTGTTCCTATTATATGTTTGGCTATGGAAGTCTTTTTAGATAATGATTTACTCTCCATTTAAAATCAAGGGTTGTTGTTTGTTTAACTAGGAAGTCACAAGTACATCTAAAAAGGTTTAAAGAATAAATTTATTTCATTTTTTTTATTGGATTCGTCTGGATTGAAGGGGCTTGAACCCGAAGCTTCCTCCTAGATAGGGTGGGGGCTTGTGCCATATTAGGCTTCTTTGAGGCATAAAAATGTTCAGTATCATTTTTATATTTAAAATATTTTAAAATGATTTTTCAAAAAAAACAAGGGTCGCTCAAGTGGTTAATCCCACTCAAGCAGTAAGGACCAATCAATTGAGCACTCAAGTGGTATAAGTATTTTGGATGAATTTCACTCAAACTCTATTTTGGAAACTTAAGATTTTGAGACTTTTTGGGTTTTTGCCTGTAAATACCTCATTATAAACCCTTGAGGTTTAGGGATTGTGGAGTTTTTGGGGAGATTGAAAATATATCGTTTGAGAGACTTCTCATTCTTAAGAGAAGAACTCCTTGAGAGAAAGCCTAGTTAGCACACCATTCCTAATCTCTTATTCAAGGATTTGAATCTTTGAATCGTGGGTTGAACACCTTAATCCCTTTGGAGTGGTTGAAGGCTCTACTAGGGAGCAACAGGGAGTTGTTGGTTCGTGGATGTGAATCAAATTTTAGGAGTTAAAGAGTAAGTCTTTAAGGTAAAACGGTCAAGTAAATCTTTATAACTTGATTTCGAATAATGGATTTAGATTGGTAGGTCTGACACCTCGTGGCTTTTTATCTCCACAGTGTGTAGGGGTTTTTCATGTAAACATATTGTGCCTCATTATATATCTTTTTATTATTGCTTATATTTTGGATGATGATATTGGTAACCTTTTTATTGATTGGTGAGTCTCTTATTGAGGTTGTTGGGTTGGTTATACCTATAACCAATTATTGTTTTCCTAACTACTCTCAGGATATCATCTTATTGATTTGTTAGGATTGTTATTGAGTTTGTTAGGTTGGTGATTTTGGTGGTTATTATTATCCTCAACATATTTGAATATATATATATATATATATATATATATATATATATATATATATATATATATATATATATATATATCAAATATTAATAATTATATTACCTCATCCATAACTATTCACAATATATCAATTAAAAATAAAAATCAAGTCGTTATCAATAAAGATTTAAGGTGAACTCCTTTTTTACTATCCTGAATATCTCTGTAATATCTTAGGATAAGAAAAATTGAGTATAACATATAAATATTTATTTAAATTTTCAAATCACCCATTCACACACAACCTCCCTCCTCCCCCATCTTTGGATGTTCTCTATTGGACTTTCAATGGTTTTTCAAGTGGTATCAACAACTTTAGTTTTTTTTCAAATTTTTTATAGAGATATTTAGAGAAAAAGCTTACTTTTTAAAAATAAAAAAAAAATTCAAGCTACAAAACACAAGAGTAAAAAACCAAGCAAAACAAGAGGAAACAAAATAACAAAGTAAAATTTTGACGACCATCCGAACTAATATGGTGAGAGTAAAGGCCAATCTTCCTTATTTTTCAAAGGCCTAAAAATAATAATAATAATAATAAGCAATAGATAACCAAAGTAATGAATTAACGATTTTTAGATCAAATAAAATAATATCATATTGATCAAGAATTATCAAAGATTAACAAACACATAAATTGAAAATAACAATCAAGAACTAACATAAGAAATTATAACTTTAAATCTTTCATCCAAAAAAAGTACGAAAATAAGTATTGAAGGCTCGATCTCTCAAACTAAAGTCAAGAATCAATCTAACTTGAAAAATCTACTATTAATCTCACATCAATCTAACATTAAGATTCAAATTTAACATAAAAAAATCCTAACTTTCAATCTAATAACAAGGATCAAATCTAAAGTAAACAAAATTTCCAACTTTTTCTATCTAGTATTAATTCAAACTTTCTCAATCTAACATGAATCAAAATTAAAAGTAAACACAAATTCAAACTTTCTCAATCTAAAATGAATCAAAATTAAAACTAAATAAAAATAAATAAACTTTCTCAATCTATATGAATCAAAATTAAAACTAAACCAAATTCAAACCTTTTCAATGTAACATGAATTGAAATTAAAATTAAACAAAAATTCAATATTTTCTATCAAACATGAATAAAAAATTTAAAATAAAAAATTCAATCTTTTCAATCTAACATGAATTGAAATTAAAACTAAACAAAAAATTCAATATTTTCAATCTAACATGAATCAAAAATTAAAACTAAACAAAAATTCAATCTATCCAATCTAGTATGAATAAAAAATTAAAATAAAACAAAAATTCAATCCTTTTAATCTAATATGAATTAAAATTTAAACTAAACAAAAATTCAATCTTTTCAAACTATGAAAAAAAAATAAAACTAAACAAAATTTATGACTTCCCTAAACCACAAGGCGCATGGGTGGAGAGTTTCCTCTATTATGGCCTCCTTTTTATGTGCAACCACCACCTTCTTTTCTTTTTAATCTCCAAAACGTCCACACCAAGAGAATCTTCCAATTAGGTTATTCCTATACCAGAATCTTGTCAGCAATTTTTCTCATTGATAACGATTGTTTAGGAGAAGTTGTCAACTAATTGATTGTAGCCCTTTCTCTTAGATTTCCACAACTTTAAGAATCACCTCGTTTTGATAGCTATAGCAAATGTTATCCTCAAAATATTAAAGCTTGCTCAAAGTATGACAAGAAAGTTCACCCAAACTTTATCACAAGATTTACTCCTTTATAAGATCGATTCTATAAAAATTGTGACATATGAATTGTAGCCCTCTCTCTCAAATTTCCATAGCTTCAAGAATCGCCTCATTTCAATACCTATAACAAAAGTTACACATGAAATACCAAAGCTTACTCAACTTATGACATGAAAGCTCTCTCGAACCTCCTCAATCTCTCTAATTACATGATGAGTATCCTAATCTCTCCTCCAACCATGTGTAATCCCCTTTCCTTAAGAATCCTATCCTCTTTTAAACTCTGAAAGACATCTTCTTAATCCCCTATGGTAAGTGGCAGACCATGGACTCCTAAAGAGAGTCTTCTTTCCTTAAAACCCCCTCATGTGTGAATGGATCCTCTCACAAAAAATAATCTCCAATTATGATCTTCCATTTTTTCTTGATATGGACTTCCCTAAAAGAATCTCCTCTTTCCTAAAAAAAAAAAAAAAAGTGGTAGTTGTCTTCAAGAGAATCACACTTGAACTTTCTAATAGTGTAAATACCATGACCTCACCTTCTCTTATTAAAAAAATTCCATTCTTGCCAAAGTATTACATATATGCATAGCTACCAAAATCTCATGCACAAATAAAAATAAAAAATAAAAAATAAAAAATCTTGCTATTAAAATAATAATAATAATAATAATAATAATAATAAAACATCAATCACATGCATATATAAAAAAAAATCAAAATATCAATTCATGCAATTAAAAATCAAAACGTCAATCTCATGCAATATTTTTTAAAAAACAAAAGTATCAAACACATGTAATCAAGAATCAAAATACTAAAGTAATGCAATTTTTGAATGGATGTGCATACCTTGATCACTAATAAATCAAACTCTAGTGAGAAAATATAAGAAATGAAAAACTTTCCTAATCATTGATGAAAAAATGGATCCCTACCTATGAGACAACCTCTCAAGTTAAAATCTCTGAATCAATGCCAAAAGATGGAGTGAAAGAAGTTATATGTTTTCCCTCTATGCACCAAAATTTGAAAAATCACCACTCCAAATGAGAAAAAAGAATAAAGTGAAGTAAGCAATGTTAAAATCAAAGAAAAAAAAATGAAAAAAATGATAATAGTAAGATATAACGAACAAAGTCTTGGGATTGAGCCCCTAAAAACAAGACATGATGTAACAAAGTTAGAATTAACTATTCATTTGTTATCCTTTTGGTGTATTGGCATTCATTTGAACATTCAACCCCTATCTCTTACATTGTACATGACTTATGTGCATTAGGAGTTGCACATAAGATACAAATCATGGGTTCCTTATAAGTAGGTAAGTTGTCCACAGTCAGTTCATGGATTTAGACAATCCAGTAGAGACTATAGTGCATCACCTCCTAATTGGAGGGATAACTTATCTTGACCATCGAGATGGGTTTCCCATGGTGAGTACACTAGGGTATGTGATGCACATTGGATAGGACCTACGGTGAATACTGACACAAGGCTATCAATTGTCATGATTCACCAAGCTATTATACTGCATGGACTCTTAACCTTGAGAAGATATTGAGTTTATGTTAAAATCAACATGAGGCTTTGACATATGGGTGAGACCCTAAAGTGGTCATATATCCTTATGGATTAGGTCACTATTGATGGAAGCTAGTGACAATAGGTATTCTCAATAGAAATACCATGATATCTCATGGGATTGAGATAGTGTGTCCTATTGGGTAATCCAAAGGACATGTGATCATAAAATCTATGACCATAGTAATTCATATAGTGGAATTTGACATATGCTCCTTGGAGTTAGAGTATGTCATTTGATCACATAATAAGTGGGACTTGTAACTCAAGGATTTGAGATGTAATCTTGATAGGTGATAGCACTACCTTGTTAGATTATGGACACCAGTTCATGAGGAGTTTGTATGTAGCGAATAGTAGGTCACAGACCTGAGCACTTAATGTCTCGTTGTAATATATATAGGGTCCTAGAGTGCAGTTGACTCTCTATAGTACGATGTTGAGTCAATTTTAGAATTTGATTTTGAGGAAGCCAATACTCTTATGGGTCTTAATGGTCCCCGCTCTGAGCTTATATTTCTTGATGACATGATTTATGAAAGTTGGATGGGTTTTTAGTTCACTTTTGTGCATAAGGGTGTTTTGGTAATGCAAGGTTGCACAAGGATAAGTGAGTGGTATCTTTGGATTGAGCTAATTGATTAATTAGGGCCTTGTATGGTTAATTAATCAATTAAAAACCTTTTTAGGCTAGATTAAGTGACCTAAGCCCATGGTGGGCTTAAGTCACTTAAGCCTAGTAGGAAACCTATAAATATCCCTTTAGGGGTTAAGGGTTTGGGTTTCCATGTCTTGCCATTTTCTCCCTATAGTCCATAGAGAGAACCCTAGCCTCCATCCTTGAGATCTCCACCATCTTAGTGCCTAGACACAAGGAAAAGTCATCGAACTGAAGATAATGGTTTTTATGAGATATATTACGACTTTAGAATTATCTACATCGATTGGAATCAATCTGAAAACATTTAGATCAAAGGTATGTGACATTATTCTCTAAATCTATGTTTTCAATGGTATCCATATTGTTTTTTGAATACATGTTTATCTGCTACAATAGATTTAGAGAGCCTAGGATAGATTTGCATACACTTTACGTGATGTAAGGCATGTGAATAGAGTAATCTGAGGTTCACAACACGAGGTGATAAGGTGATAATAACAAGGGTGAGGACAATATGAATATAAGTTCAAAGCTCATGAGACTTTCCTAGCAAAGCATACATACACATTGAAGGGCTCCAATCTAAGTGTAGAAAAGGTAAGCAAGGTTGTAAGAAAGAGAAGGTTATAATGTATCTGTGAGGCTCAATAGGCTAGAAAATTTCTATATATCAATAAGGGTAATAAAGTATAAGGCTAACAGAGATAGTGGCCACCCATCCTGCGACCATGGTCTCAAATGTAATACTTTTTCAGTTGATCTACATTAATTGGGTCTAAGAATTGATTTACATCTAGATACATCAATCGTGTTGTCCCCTTTAGGATTAATTCTCTAATGATAAGTAGTGTACTCCAAATAAGTATCTAAGGTCTCTAGAGTAGATGAATCTCTATGACCATAACTAGGCCAACAACACCCTCAAATACATCATCAACATAAGCAAGAAGCCTTAACAACTCTGAAGCATAGGCAAATTAAATCTCATTTCAACTCTCAATGATGAAGACTCCAATCATATCAAGAAGGTGAACTCCCTGGAAAATTTGTGTTAACTATATAACTAACATCTAATACATCCATCTCAAGTCATCATAAAGAAAAACCTTGTCTATCAAATTTTTTATCTTAAAAAAAATAGTAACAACCTCCACATGATCTCTCATCCGATATCATAGACTTTGACTCATTATCCACTAAACTCATCATATGTATGTTGTCACCCTTAACAATATCAGTAGAATGAAGATCAAACTGGTCTACATCATGTCCTTATCTCTAATGGTAAGAGCGATACAAAGCCATCCTAAACTGAGATAGAAGTGGTTGAGGGAATAGCTTGGGCTCCTATGGAAATAAATCATATGACATCTCATCCTGAATTGAAGGTTGTCTACCAAGCTAACTCTCAATCTTGTGACTCAAACCTATTAATGCCTCTTGAATAGATGTCATAATAGTTGTAAATTGATCGACTATAACATGTTGAGGGTTCATATTTGACTACTATGTCTCTGGTAAAACTACTCCCAACTTTGATCTAAGAAACTGAATCCAAACTAAGATGAATGACACTCTTACAAGGTACAAAGGGATGAGGTAAGATACGACATGAGAGAGTTCCGAAAAAGCAAAAACTCACTAAACACAACTTGAAAATATGGCCCAACTAAAACTCAAACTTGTATTGATCTCTAGGCATACCAACAAAAAACTATAAATAGGAAATAATAGATTTAGATTTGTGACCAAGGTGGCTCTAAAAGCCCATAGATGCACCCATGTGTAGGAAGGAAATTCTAACAAATGGAGTCTAAGCTCAACTTATAAGGTTAAGGTGACACAAAAAATAACAAGTGGTAGGCTAAAAAGGATCCCTGGTAGAAACGATAATACCTCGCCAGTGGTATTCAACCTTCTACATGTCTCTGAAGAGATAGGGCACTTCCATGCAAGGTGGTCATCACCTCCATAGATGTGCTGCCTCACATCTCAAGGGGTTTTCCTAATGGTAAAGGCTCCTATACTGGTTAACATGGTGAAAGGTATGAGTGCATCCAACAAGCCTATCAACTAAAGCAAAAAGAAAAAAAGACAAATAATCATGCATCAATCAAGAGAAGGGTAATCAAGTAACAAGCAATCATGCAAAGCAAAAGAATCTTACAAGTCACACCCTAGCTAAGAAAAGTAGATACAGTCAATAAATCATGTCAGACATGCCAAATAGGTAATAATCATAAGCACAAGATAGGTAGAATAAACAATAAGTATAAACAACATGCTAGAAAAAAAAATCAATCAAATCAAATCACCTTGCCTAAAAGAGAGGGTATCAACTAATCAACTAATCAAATGCCATATTTTCCTCAACTAGTTTCCAAGTTTGATCCTCTAAATCCCTACCAAAGTCACCCTTTTATGGGCCCACATTTTTTCACGTGCATTCCTAGTCGACCTTGAGACTCATTTTCTTAATGAAAAACTGATTTTATAAAATTAGAGTTGCCACTTATTTTTAATTATTTGTAAAAAGAAAAATAAAATAAGCAATAAAACACTCAAAAAATGACTCCATATTTTTGGAAAAGTGTATCTTTGAAAAACCTAACTGGATGTCAAGTTACCTATTGGAAAAGTACCATAAAAGTAGCATCAAAGAGAGAAAGCAAAGAAAGCAAAGATGATTTTGTCTAAGGCCAAACAACATGCTATTTATATCAAAACAATCATATCAAAGAGATCAAGAATGTGAGAAAGGAAGGTAAGCATACTTGAGCTGCAAAAGCACTTTCATGAAAACATCAAGGTTAGTTTGACAAATATAGTATACAACATAAATTTCATCCAATTCAAGTGATCAAGCACTAATCAAAACATAATGAAGTAATATCATGTATGAAAATGTTCACACACAAAGCATGTCTAGTTACAGAACTAAAGGAATAGAATATGTGAGGGACATACCTAAATAGCATATGTTAGAACAATGAGTATTGTTTATATGTTGGTAATTTTGTTCCAATTTATGTTTAGTCATAGAAGTCTTTTTAGATAGTGACTTGCTCTCAATTGAAGATTAAGGGTTATTGTTCATCCAACCAAAAAGTCACAAGTATGTCTAAAAAGGTTTGGCTTGTGACATATAAAGGCTTATTTGAGGTATAAAAGATTCAGTATTATTTTTTAGCTTAAAATATTTTTTTAAAAAGCATAAACCACTCAAACGGTTAGAGTGCTCAAGTAATCTAAGTTTGTTCAATCGGTCATGATAGTCCTATCGAGTTTAGAAACGTATTTTGAATGAATTTCAATTAAACTCTAATTTGGAAACTTAAGATACCAAATTCTTTATGCCTTTTGCCTATAAATGCCTTTTGTGTAACCTTTTGTGGGTTAGAGATCGGAGATTAGAAAGATCATAGAGATCTTAGAGTATGTTGAAGACCTCTTATTCTTTAGAGGTACTCTTTAAGGGGAAAGCCTTACTACCACACCATTCCCATTCTATCATTCAAGGATTTGGGTCTTTGAATTATTGGTTGAATATCATAATCTTTTTGGAGGGACCGAAGATTCTACTAGGGAGCAATAGGTAGTTGTTGCATTGCGAATGCAGATCAAGTTATCGTTTTTGGAGAGTAAGCATTTTGGGTAAAATGGCCAAGTAAATCTATGTGACTTGATTTCAAATAGCGGATTTTGATTTATAGGTCTTAAACATCCTGATTTTTTATCTTCATAGTTTGTGGGGGTTTTCCATGTAAAAATCTTATGTTTCATTACATATCTATTTGATATTATATTTGAATTACCTAAAATAGGTCAATTTTTTTTAACCTAATATCTTGGAGGGCTATTCTAAAAACTTTATATTATGGTTGAAGATATTAAATATATTGGATTGATTAGTTAATTGGTTATTAAGTTTTTTTATTTGGTTATCTTCTAGTGGTTATACCTATAATCAATTATTGATTTGTTGGGATTATTGTTGAGTTTGTTAGGTTAGTCATTCTGGTAGTGATTATTATTATCCCCAACATATTGTTAATCTTTGGATATCAATAAAACATAAAATAAGATTTTTAATTGGAGTGAAATCCTATTTCAATATCTAGATTATCCCTATAATATCTTAGGATAAGAAAATTGATTATAATATATAAATATTGATTTAAAAATTTTAAATCACCCATTCACCCTCTCTCTAGGTGTTCTTTATTGGACTTTCGGTTCTTATTAGTGGTATTCAATGCAATCCCTAATTTTTTCAATCGGTATCAAAGTGGGATAAAAAACGATAATTCATCCTATTAATTAAAAAAATCCAATTTTTATTGCTTACATTATTTAAAAAGCAAATTTTTATTAATCATATAGAATAAAAATCAAATTTTTATTGATCATTTAAGTCTGATATGGAACAATAAAAAAAGTAGTGTTCCTTTGAATAGTCCACCCTATTGTGATGGGAACAATTCTTCCCATTGGAAAGCACAAATGATGTTTTTCCTTATAATGCAAGGTGAAAGGGTATGGAATTCAGTTGAATATGGTTGGGGACCACCATTGATCCTTGATGCTCAAGGAAAATCAACAAGAGAACTTAAATCTAAACATGAATAGGAAAAAACCGATTATGAAGATAGTGAAGCTAATGATAGGACACTCTTCTTCACTCCATTCTCAAATAGAAAGGGTGGGAGTCCTTGTTTACCTTACATGGTTCATATTATCCTCTTCTGGTTGCACATTCTATGCAAACATGTATACCATTTCTCTTAGTCACTTCTTTTACGTGACCATGTTTGGTCGGTCGTTTCAGATCACCTCTCTTTCAATCAGGCATGTACTTGGCATACTTAGACTTGATGCATGTCTTCTTTCTTTCCTTGCAAAGGTCTAGTCTCTCACTCCTAGAGAGCTTATTTTTATTATTGTTTTGTTGTATAGTGTTCCTCAAGAGTTTCCTACTTAAATTCCTCTAGTCGACTTCTCTAAGCCAACTTCTCTAAGCCAACTTGGATTCTTACTACTTTCCTAAAATATTCTTTCTACCCTTCTTTCCATCATACCGAGATGTGTCAATCAACTGCTCGTTTCATCCATGTCATCCTATTTAGACAACAATTCAATATTGATCAGGTGATCATTGATACTTTCACCTTTTATTGAGACTTCTCTTTTCATCGTGGTGCACTCCCTTTTAGACTCCTCGTCTCTAAACTATTAGAGCATATTAGCTTTGAGATTACTACTGCACAAAGGGTCAAGGCTACTCATGCTTTCTTGAATGAGAGCTCTTGGGCTAAATAGTATAATCACATGTATAGTCCCATGATTCATTCAGTTCCCGATGGCCCACATGATGCGACAACCGATCAACAAGCTACTTAGGAGGCACTTGTTGAGGAGGACGAGATTCGAGCTATGTAGCAAGATGCACCCATTCCTGAGGTTTCTCTAAGGACTCGCTTCAATCAAGGACATGCCAAATCATCTAAAGTTTCTCATAGAGCACCGTCTTCTACACTCCTAACTTCTCAGGAGATGGATCCCATGTCTATAGTGCTTCAGAGGTTGATCTACATCATTTTGTGGATCCATGCTCAAAGTAGTTTGAGTTTTTTTCCTTCTCCACCTATTTATGATGTTTAGTTATTCTGTTTCTCTTTATGTGCATTAGTTGATCTGGATTGTATTCATTACTTATCTTATATATCCAGAATCATATATATATATATATATATATATATCCTTATCTTCTGTGTGCTTTCACATGTTTATATTTCTATTGCTTTGTCATTTTTATGACAAAAAATGGGAGATAATTGCATATTTAACTCTTTTAAATTAAGATAAAAATAGGAGAATATAGAATATTTAATTCGCCTAAAAATGGGGTTTAAAAAGGGTTTAAATAGAACTTGTTAATTTAGGGGGAGTTAGTTATTTTTTTAATTCTTTGATTCATTAATTAAAGGAATTTAATTGAAATATTAGACAAAATTTAACATGAGATATTGGAGTAAACCAAATCAACCTTAGAAAGCATAAATTAGATAGTTTAGAGAGATAGATAACACGGATGTTTCCTACAAATTATTACTATTTGAATAGTCTATCTCTCTAAAACTAATCCTAGTTGTAGAAGCTTCTTCCCATGGTTATCATTGCCTATTTTCTAGTTGGAGATAAATCCTTAGGCATCATAGTTGATCTATTATGTCTTATTTAGTTTCTACTAAGTTTGGTTGATTAGCATACATTCAAGTTCCTCTTGAACTTTACTTTGTACCATGGTGTCATTAAAGGAATCTATTCATTTTTCATGCTTATACAATGCATTAAGCAAAGTTTCCAACTATCCTGTTTTTCTTTCACTGATTACTACTCAAAAAGTGCTCTTTCATAGCTTCTTATAAACTCTTTTAAACACTTTTGGGTAGTATTTATTACTTTTTAACTCAATTAACACATTAAGGACCCTTGCAAGTGTTACTAATCATTTTTTGACAAGTTTTGATGTTTTTGATAGCTTTTTTATCATTAAAACAAGCCAAGAATGAGGGAGAACTTGTTATAATCCATGGCAAAGCAAGATTGAAGCTAAATTACATGAAGAATCCAAGTTTTGGAGAGCTTCAAAGCCTTTGCCAAATCAATCAAGTGTGCAAGGAAGAGAATCAAAGGAGGAATCTAACACTAAAGAATTTTGCAACCACTTGCGAAAGTTTCGCAAGACAAAAGAAAATTTCGCAGCCACCTTTCACCAATTGCAAAATTTTCTCATCTCCTTTTTCACTTGCCAAAATTTCGCATCACCTTTCACCACTTGTGAAATTTTCGCAACCATCTTTGTCACTTGCGAAAATTTCGCATCTCCTTTACAGCATTGCGAAAATTTCACATTTCCTTTTCCTCTTGCAAAATTTTAGCAACTCCATATCTGACTTGCGAAATCTTCATGTAATCTTTAGATATTTTGCACCGACTCCATTAGATTTTTACCTTAAGATATTTTGTGTAATTATCTATTCTCTCCTTGTAATCAATTGAAGATCTTTTAAGATATTTAGGATATCTATTTGAGGGGTTGAAAATATTTCTCTTTATATATCTTAAGATATCTCTTTGTAATATCTATCTCAGAATCTCGAAAGACATTCTTAAGGATCACTTGTACATTTTTTAGTAAGAAATATACAGAGCTTTGCTTTGCCTTACCTACTCACTTTGATTGTATTTTTCTTGCTAGCCAAACAACTTCTGAGGATGTTTTCTCGGAGGATAAGTGGCTAGACTATTTGTTTCTTGGACGGAAGGAAGCTAGGTAAGGGACTCGGCTACAAAAGTGGAAGTTTTCCTTATTTTTGCTTTTAATGAAAAGGAAGTTGTGACTCGTTAATGGTTTTTATCTTTTTAGTTAACTTAAAATCCCTTATAATCACCTAGGCCAACACTTGGCAAGTTTTTCGGACTCAATCCATAGAGATCCATTAGTTATCTCTTGTGAGCCTCTAGGAGATGGTTTGAAGGTAGGATTACTTAGAATAGCCAACACTTGGTAAGCTTTTAGACTCTCTAGAGACATCCATTAGTTATCTCCTGTGAGCTTTTGAAGGGTAATCCAAGGTTAAGGACCACCTTGAATGGCAAATACTAGGTAAGACGTATGAGCCATTACAAGATGCATCAGTGAGAGGGATTTAATGTTGAAACCATTAATGGGAAGCAACTGTAACACACCGGTTGGGAGGATAACTATAGGTTAAATCCCCAATGCAAGGAAAATATCCGAAATATTCCCTTTTTGTATAAAGAGCCTGAACTTAGTGACCTAAAAATTCAAGAAACTTTTTCTTTGTAATTAAAATCAGTTACTATTTTTGGTTAGCTTAAAACCAACCTTTTTCAACCAAAGATTATGTTTTCTTTTAAAGCTAACTTATAAAAGAAAAAACACCAATCCAATTCTTTAAACTAATATCATGTGTGAAATGAAAACTCATCCCTATGGACGATCCTAGAACCACTATGCTATGATAGCTATGCTACCCTAGTATATGGTGAATTAGGTTTATAAATTTTGTTGATAACTCCCGTATGAGGACTGAATCATAAGACACCAATTGGGGACGAATCAAATGGTGCCATTGCCGGGAATGGTGCCACTTTATAGTGATATGATCTTTTCAAAACACTTGTGATCTTCATGACAAGTTTGGTGATTTTTCTTTTCTTTTACTAACTTTTTATTTATTTATTTTTATTTATTTCTATTTTTCATTTATTTTTTAATTAGTTTTTAGTTAACCTTAATTTTTTTTCTTTCTAGAATTGTTTTTCTTTTGTTTTCTTTGTTTTTTTGTTATTTTTTTGTTTCAAATATTGCTAGTTGTGTATAACATATTGGATACGAGATAGTGAGGGAAGACTTGTGAAAATAAAAAATCCTCATGAAACAGAGTTGGAATTGGAAATGGAAGTCATGGAAGCTATACCTAAAGATCAGCATAGTCAACATGCTCCAGAAGAAAATCTCAACGCATACCGATCCATGAGGGACTGCATGCATCCACCTTGTATGAGTGCAATGTCATGTATAGTGCCACCTACATAGCAATTAGTGATCTGACCACATATTGTTCCACTTCTACCTACTTTTCATGGGATGGAACGTGAGAATCCCTACCAGCATATCAAGGAATTTGAAGACATTTGTAATACTTTTCGAGAAGGAGGAGCTTCAATCGACTTGATGAGGCTTAAGTTATTTTCTTTCACTTTAAAGGACAAGGCCAAAGTCTGGCTTAATTTTTTAAGGCCAAAGAGTATCGATCTTGGACTGATTTGCAAACTGAATTTCTCAAGGAATTTTTCCCAACTCACAAGACCAACTACTTGAAAAGGCAAATCTCAAACTTCTCAACTAAAGAGAATGAGAAATTCTATGAGTGTTGGGAGAGATACATGGAGGCTATCAATGCTTGTCCTCACTATGGCTTTGATACATGGCTATTGGTGAGCTATTGTGATGGTATGTCTTCCTCTATAAAGCAACTCTTAGAAACAATGTGCAAAGGATACTTCATGAGTAAGAATCCGGAGGAAGCCATGGATTTCTTAAGTTATGTAGCTGGAGTTTCAAGAGGATGGGATGAGCCCAATGCTAGAGAAGTGGGAAGAATGAACTCTCAACCAAATGCTTCTAATACTAAGGCTGGGATGTATACTTTGAATGAAGATACAGATACGAAAGCAAAATTTGCAGCTATGGCTAGAAGATTGGAGGAACTTGAAGTGACAAAGATACGCGAAGTGCAGGCCATTTCAAACACACCAGTGCAAACTAAGTCGTGTTCAATTTGTCAATCTTTTAAGCACTTGGTGGAGAAGTGTCCTACGATGCCAATTGTAAGAGAAATGTTTGGGGATCAAGCAAATGTTATTGGACAATTTAAGCCCAATAACAATGCTTCATATTGCAACACTTACAATTCAAATTGGAGGAACCATCCGAATTTTTCTTGGAAGCCAAGGGCACCTCAGTACACGCAACCTACCCAAGCACCCCCGCAAGCCCCAAGTCTTGAACAAGCCATTGCGAATCTTAGTAAGGTTGTGGGTGATTTTTTTGTAAACCAAAAATTCATCAATGATCAATTCAGGCAAGAAAATGCTCAGATCAGGTAAGAGAATGCTCAGATCAGGCAAGAAATTGGCAGTCGAGATAAAAAGATGGATGGAAGGCACAATGATCTATCTTAGAAGATAGATAATCTCCAGTACCATATCTCAAGGCTTACCAATCTCAACACAGTGCAAAAGAAAGGAAAATTTCCTTCTTAACCTCATCAAAACCCTAAGGGTATCCATGAAGTGGAGGCTCAAGAGAGAGAATCTTCTTAGATGAGGGAAGTCAAAGTAGTGATCACTCTAAGGAGTGGTAAAGAGGTTGATCTACCTACATCCAAGCCAAAGCACGAACCAGAGACTGAAGCAAAGAAAGAGAAGAGAGAGGAAATCAAAGGAAAGAGAAAAGGGAACAGTACAAAGAAGGAGGACCTTGAAGCTACTGTGAATGAAAAACCGGAGAGGACCAGCAACCAAGAAGAAATGATAAAGAAGCACATGCCTCCACCATTCCCCTAAGCTTTGCATGGCAGAAAGGGAATCGACAATGCATCAGAAATTCTTGAAGTGTTGAGGCAAGTGAAAGTTAATATCCCTTTGCTAGACATGATTAAACAAGTTCCGATGTATGCAAAATTCCTGAATGACTTATGCACTATAAAAAGAGGGTTGAATGTGAGTAAGAAAGTCTTCTTAACTGAGCAAGTAAGTTCCATTATCTAGTGCAAGTCTCCAGTGAAATACAAAGATTTGGGTTGTCCTACCATATCAGTGATGATTGGAGAGACATATGTGAAGAAAGCTTTGTTGGACTTGGGAGCAAGTGTGAATTTGCTACCCTACTCTGTCTATAAGCAATTAGGACTAGGAGAGTTGAAGTCAACATCAATCACTCTATCTCTTATAGATAGATCTGTGAAAATTCCAAGAGGTATGATTGAAGATGTCCTAGTTCAAGTTGATAAATTCTACTATCCAGTGGATTTTGTTGTTCTTGATACGGACTCGGTTGTCAAAGGAACTAACTATATTCCTATCATACTTGAAAGACCATTCCTAGCTACTTCAAATGTTATCATCAATTGTAGGAATGGAGTCATGCAGCTTACATTTGGCAACATGACGTTGGAGCTCAATATCTTCTATATGTGCAATAAACATTTCCATCCGGGAGAAGAAGGACCAAAAGAGGTGTGCATGATTGATAACTTAGTGGAGAAGCATTGTGATTAGAATATGCTAGAAGATTTGAATGAGAGTTTTGGGGATCTTGATGAAGAATTACCTAAACCCTTAGATTTGCTTGCTCATCTGCCTCCTTTGAAGATGAGAGAAGAAATTCTCCCTTTATTCAATGAGGAGGAGACACAAGAAGCCGTTAAAGAGGAGCCCCCAAAGCTTATTCTGAAGTCATTGCCCACGGAGTTGAAGATGCATACCTGGAGGAGAATAAGCAGAGCCCTGTTGTTATTTCTTCATCTCTTACCACTACTCAGGAGGATTGTCTACTTGAAATCCTCAGGAAATGCAAGAAGGTGATAGGGTGGAAAATTTCTGATCTGAAAGGGATCAATCCTTTAGTCTATACTCATCATATATATATGGAAGAAGAAGATAAGCCAGTTCGTCAACCCTAGAGAAGGTTGAATCCTCACATGGAAGAGGTGGTGCAAGCTGAAGTGCTTAAGCTACTTTAGGTCGGTATTATCTACCCCATATCAGATAGCCCATGGGTGAGTCCTATGCAAGTCTTGCCAAAGAAATCAGGGATCACAATGGTGCAAAATGATAAGGGAGAGGAAGTTTCTACACGCTTCACTTCAGGTTGGAAGGTGTGTATTGATTATAGAAAGTTGAATGTTGTAACAAGGAAGGACCACTTCTCGTTGCCGATTATTGATCAAGTGCTTGAGAGGGTCTCAAGCCATCCATTCTACTGTTTCTTGGATGGCTACTCCGGGTATTTTCAAATTGAAATTGTTGTTGAAGACTAAGAGAAGACCACTTTTATTTGTCCATTCGGAACTTATGTATACAGAAGAATGTCTTTCGGCTTATGCAATGCACCGGCAACATTCTAAAGATGCATGTTAAGCATTTTCAGTGATATGGTGGAGCGTATTATGGAAGTCTTTATAGACGATATCACCGTATATGGAAGTGCGTTTGATGAATGCTTAGTCAACTTGGAAGCTGTGCTGAACCGATGCATTGAGAAAGAGTTGGTGCTTAATTGGGAAAAATGTCATTTCATGGTACCCCAAGGGATCGTCCTGGGGCATATTATCTCCAGCCAAGGCATTGAGGTGGACAAAGCAAAAGTTGAACTGATTGTCAAGTTGCCATTGCCAACAACTATCAAAGGAGTAAGGCAATTCCTTGGCCACAATGGGTTCTATAGGAGGTGTATTAAAGATTTCTCTAAACTTGCAAGACCTCTTTGTGAGCTATTGGTAAAGGATGCTAAATTTGTATGGGATGATCGATGTCAACAAAGTTTTGAAGAATTGAAGTTATTGCTGACAACCGCTCCAATAGTAAGAGCTCCCAACTAGCAATTGTCGTTTGAAGCGATGTGCGATGCCAGTGACTTTGCTATAGGAGCTGTTCTTGGGCAAAGAAAAGATGGAAAGCCCTATGTGATCTACTATGCAAGCAAAACGTTAAATGAAGCACAAAGAAACTACACAACCACAGAGAAATAATTGTTGGCTATAGTTTTTGCCTTAGACAAATTCTGCGTTTACTTAGTAGGGTATTTCATTGTGGTTTTCACTGACCACTCGGCCTTTAAATATTTGTTAACTAAACAAGATGCAAAAGCGAGGCTGATTAGATGGATTCTCTTGCTTCAAGAATTCAATTTTCAGATCAAAGACAAGAAATGAATGGAGAATGTGGTAGTCGACCATCTATCGAGGCTAGCCATTGCACATAATTCCCACAGTTTCCCAATTAATGATGATTTTCCAGAGAAGTCACTCATGTTGATAGAAGCCGCTCCTTGGTATGCTCATATTGCTAACTATCTAGTTACCGAAGAAGTTCCAAATGAGTGGAAGGCACAAGATAAGAAGCACTTCTTTGCAAAAATTCATCCTTACTATTGGGAAGAGTCATTACTATTTAAATATTGTGTCGATCAAATCATACAAAAGTGCGTCCCTAAGCAAGAGCAACAGGGGATCCTCGGTCATTGCCACGAAAGTGCATGTGGAGGCACTTTGCTTCTCAAAATACAACTGTGAAGGTGTTGCAATCGGGTTTTTGCTGGCCATCACTTTTCAAGGATGCCCTCACCATGTGTAGGAACCGTGACAAATGCCAGAGGCTTGGCAAATTAACACATAAGAACATGATGCCTTTAAATCCCATATTGATAGTTGATCTTTTTTATGTATGGGGCATTGACTTCATGGGACCTTTTCTTATGTCCTTTGGCTATTCCTACATCTTGGTGGGAGTGGATTATGTTTCTAAATGAGTTGAAGCAATCTTGTGCAAGCGAAATGATCACAGAGTTGTTCTCAAATTTCTTAAAGAGAACATCAGTTTTTGGCAAGTTTTGATGTTTTTGATAGCTTTTTTATCATTAAAACAAGCCAAGAATGAGGGAGAACCTGATATAATCCATGGCAAAGCAAGATTGAAGCTAAATTACATGAATAATCCAAGTTTTGGAAAGCTTCAAAGCCTTTTCCAAATCAATCAAGTGTGCAAGGAAGAGAATCAAAGGAGGAATATAACACTAACGAATTTCGCAACCACTTGCAAAATTTTCGCAAGACAGAAGAAAATTTCGCAGCCATTTTTCACCAATTGCGAAATTTTCGCATCTCCTTTTTCATTTGTGAAAATTTCGCATCACCTTTCACCACTTGCAAAATTTTCGCAGCCACCTTTTTCACTTGCGAAAATTTCGCATCTCCTTTATAGCATTGCGAAAATTTCACATCTCCTTTTCCTCTTGCAAAATTTTTGCAACTCCATATCTGACTTGCAAAATCTTCATGTAATCTTCAGATATTTTGCACCGACTCCGTTAGATTTTTACCTTAAGATATTTTGTGTAATTATCTATTCTCTCCTTGTAATCAGCTGAAGATCTTTTAAGATATTTAGGATATCTATTTGAGGGGCTGAAAATATCTCTCTTTATATATCTTAAGATATCTCTTTGTAATATCTATCTCAAAATCTCGAAAAACATTCTTGGGGATCATTTATTCATTTTTTAGTAAGAAATATACAGAGCCTTGATCTGCCTTACCTACTCACTTTGATTGTATTTTTCTTGCTAGCCAAACAACTTCTGAGGATGTTTTCTTAGAGGATGGGTGGCTAGACTTTTTGTTTCTTAGACGGAAGGAAGCTAGGTAAGGGACCCGGCTACAAAAGTGGAATTTTTCCTTGTTTCAGTTTTTAATGAAGAGGAAGTTGTGACTCATTAATGGTTTTTATCTTTTTAGTTAACTTGAAATCCCTTATAATCACTTGGGCCAACACTTGGCAAGTTTTTCGGACTCAATCCATAGAAATCCATTAGTTATCTCTTGTGAGCCTCTGGGAGGTGGTTTAAAGGTAGGATTACTTAGAATAGCCAACACTTGGTAAGCTTTTAGACTCCCTGAAGACATCCATTAGTTATCTCCTGCAAGCTTTTGAAGGGTAATCCAAGGTTAAGGATCACCTTGAATGACAAATACTAGGTGAGAGGTATGAGCAATTACAAGATGCATCAGTGAGAGGGATTTAGCGTTGAAACCATTAATGGGAAGCAACTATGACACACCTGTTGGGAACCATTAAATCCCCAATGCGAGGAAAAGATCCAGAATCTTCCCTTTTGTATAAAGAGCCTGAACCTAGTGACCTGAAAATCCAAGAAACCTTTTCTTTGTAATTAAAATCAGTTACTATTTTTGGTTAGCTTAAAACCAACCATTTTCAACCAAAGATTATGTTTTCTTTTAAAGCTAACTAATAAAAGAAAAAACACCAATCCAATTCTTTAAACTAATATCATGTGTGAAATGAAAACCCATCCTTGTGGACGATCCTAGAACCACTATGCTATGCTAGCTATGCTACCCTAGTATATGGTGAATTAGGTTTATAAATTTTGTTGATAACTCTCGTCTGAGGACTGAATCATAAGACACCAATTGGGGATGAATCATTCACAATATTATTTTATCTCTCACACTGCTTTACTTTTGGTATAGTTTTTTGTATGTGTGCAGGTTACAAGGTTAGAAGATAAATACTACAAAGTGTTGCAAAGTATTCCCTTAGTTTATTTTTAAGTGTTAATGTGTGTTATGTAAACTTCATTATAAGAGTTCGAGTAGGTTTATGTAATTTTGTTTTATCACAAAATTTCCAAATAAAAAGATTGTTATGACATTGAGTCTCGTTTATATGTTGGCAATTTTGTTCCAATTTATGTTTGGCCATAAAAGTCTTTTTCGATAGTGATTTCTTATTCATTGAAGATCAAGGGTTGTTGTTCATCCAATTGGGAAGTCACAGGTACATCTAAAAAGGTTTGGCTCATGGCATATAAAGACTTATTTGAGGTATCAAAGATTTAGTATCATTTTTTAGCTTAAAATGTTTCAGAAAGTAGAGATCGATCGAGTGATTTAAGTCCACTCAGGCGGTCTAAGTCCACTCAAGCGATCTAAGTCTCCTCAAGCAGTTATGACAGTCTTGCCAAGTTCAAAAACGTAGTTTGAATGAATTTCAATCAAAGTCTAATTTGGAAACTTAAGATACCAAAATCCTTATGTTTTTTCCTATAAATACATCCCTTGTAACCTTTTGTGGGTTAAAAATCGAAGATTAGAAAGATCGTAGAGATCTTAGAGTTTTTTGGAGACTTTTTATTCTCTAGAGGTACTCTTTGAGGAGGAAAGCCTTATTGCCACACCATTTTTGTTCTCTCATTCAAGGATTTGGATCTTTGAATTGTTGGTTGAACACTGTAATCTCTTTGGAATGACAGAAGGATCTACTAAAGAGCAACAGGTAGTTGTTGCGTCGTGGATGTGGATCAAGTTGTAAATACTAAAGAGTAAGTCTTTAGGGTAAAGCAGCCATGTAAATCTAGTTAGGGTTTCCTAATGACTTTAGCTAGTCATCTTCCACCTCCAGAGAAAGAGATGGAGAAATCCAAAGTTTTCACCCTTCCAAAGCCTACACTTACAAGTGTCAAGATCATTTTTTGAGTCATCGAGCAGAAAATCTTGAGTGTACATGACCTTCATACTATTCAACATGTTCTGCACTAAAAAGAATTAATCTAGGAACATCCAGATCTAGGTATGGGGTTCATATCTCTAGATTTATAGTTAATAATAGTTTTTATTGCCATTTTATTTCGCTATAATAGATTCAAAGATTCCTATATATAAATGCATACGAGATCCAAGGACATGAAACAAAGTAATCTGAAGTTCCCAACAACTAGTATCAGAATCCTAGGGTAGCTTCTAGTATGCTAGATCCCTTATAGGTTGTGCTAACTCTGTTTTGCAATGTATTATTTTTATCCCATGGCCCCTATAGATAAAATTAAATTTCTGAATAAATTTAATTGATTGTTATTGATTCAATTGAATAAATAAATATGAATGGATATGATCTATGCCTTTTGATTCTTTATATTGGATAGTAGACCCCATAAGTGGTATAAGATTTTTATTCAGTTGTAAAAAAAAATTATTTTTGATAGATAGATTGTAAGCTCCATTATATAAGCATAGGTTTTATTATTATTATTATTATTATTATTATTGTAAATTTTTTTTTTTTATACATCCATGATGACTCAAGAGAAAAGAAAGAATCTTGAAGTTTCATATTGAGATTCTTTGGTGGTTAAAGAAAAAAAACAAGAATTCTTGGAAGTTCAAATTCCAAGATCCAAGACAACACAGACATATCAATTTTGAGTCAAAATCGGGGCCATTTTTAGTTTCTTGATTTAATACATATATTGTTTTGAAGCTTAGGAATTCAAGAATCCAACGCTTCAAATGGATCGCAATTCGGAATTCAAACGAGGGAGATATAGACAATTGTAGCAAGTTACGCAAAATGCATGGCAACACAGTGATGTGAACTTTAACTCAAAATTGGGACTATTTCCAATGAGTTTCTTGGGGCAAGCCACATATGATTTTGAATCTTAGGAAGACAAGAATCTAATACTTTAGACGGATAGTATTTTTGAATCTTAGCTGAAATCATTTTTTTTAAGGAAAAGCTCTTGTTTTTCCAAATCTCTATAAAATAATATTTTTCCTATTTTGCACAAGATTCTAATTTAAAGAAAATAACTTATTTCTAGAATTTCATAATAGATAATTTATAATTAAGAAAGTTACCAAAATAAGTGTTAAAACCTAAAGAAAAGTATTTTTCTATCCTTATTAAATTTTTATGAGAAGATTTTTCTAAGATTATTTATTTAAATTGGTTGTTGATAATAAGAATATTATTCCTTTTGGAACTATCCACTTGGTTTTAGGATATATGGTTCTCCAAGCTATCCTCCCCTAAGAGGAGGAAATCGTTCTATTTGGATATGAATAGTTTAATGGTAAGGAATAAGAAAACAATTCTTTTAGCACAGGAGTCTCGATTTAAAAGATAAATAACATATTTGGAAAATCTCATTATAGAGAATTCAAGATAAAAAAGGTTGCCAAAATATTTTTGGAAACTTTTAGTAATTTAATGTAGATTTAAAATATTTTTAAAATACTTTCCAAAATGGTTTGTTTAATTCCTTTATGGAAATAAATATTTTTGGAAGTTTTCCATAGAGAACATTTCATCCATTAAGCAATTACTAAAAAGCTACATTTTTTGTAGTATTTAATGGAATAAATTATTATGAAGATTTCATGAAAATATTTATTAGATTGGAAAGGTGCAAGGATAAAGAAATTAAATTTGTAAGGAATTTTGATATGAGAAGCTAAAGTTTGTTTCTTGGGTAAGGTATTCTCAAGATTATCAAAATCTCATAAATTGGTAATTTCCCTATTACACTAGGGTTTCCAATTTGGAAAATAAATATTTTGAAAATTTTTACTAGAGATTATTTATCATTAAAAGAACATTACAAAAGTCTTAGTAATTTGATGGAAATAAACTTATTTGAAACATTTTCTAGATAAAATATTTATTAATTGAATTGTGTATAGAAATAGAATTTTATGAAAATAGATTTTAAAATTTTGAGAGAGGATATTTATTAAAATTCTTTTTGAAAATTACTCTCTTGGAAATTTTAAAATTTTTCTCCTAGAAATTTTAAAATTTTTCATATTTATATTCTCCTATTACACTAGGTTTCCAATTAGGAAATAAATATTTTTTGAAATTCCAAAAGTAGATAATTTATTCATCAGGGAGATTACTAATGGTTTTAAAATATTCTTATTTATCTCAAAAGATTAAGTAGGAGAGGGCCTTAGGCAAGCCCACAACCTCCATTGTTGAGCCCATCTTGATTTGGGTTTATCACCACTCCCACAATGGGTTAACCCTAAGTTAGGAGATATGGACTTTCCACACAGACAAAACTAGATATGTCTGTGGTGGGAGCGACCACCCCCACGATGGGGTTTTTTACATAGTGACATTGATAATTCAAGGATAATGGTTATACGCCTAATATGGGATATGAAATGGTAAAATCACCCCATGGGGTCCCACTTGCATAGATCATGGGCCAAATAAAAGGTATGTTGATCTTGCCTTTAAATACTTTTATGGTTAAGGCAGGGAGATCAATCTGAGAAGGTCTCTAACTAGTAAGAAGGTCATGACCTACCCCACATAGGCTTGATTCTCATGATACTAGGATGCCTTGCAAAAGAACATGTAGTTTCAAAGCACTACATTTTTGCTAAATTAATTACCAATTGCCCTAAATATTTAATTATGTCATATGCTTGGTTATATTCTTTGTTATAGATTTCATGTTGGTTTTATTATCACTCTCTTTCTCACAATAGACCAAGCCCAACTTATCAATTGGACTAATTTTATTTTGGATATAGTAACAAATTGCATAAAAGCAAGTTTAGGTAGAGCTAGTTTAAGGAACACCCAAATGAGGGGGATGAATGGATGATTTAAAAAAATTTTAAAAATATTTATAAATTATAACAAACTTTTATTACTCCAATAGATATCAAGGATGTTCCAAATAAATAAATGATTATACCTAGAATCTTTAGGTATATAAAAATATGATTTTTAAACTTTCAGTATACCTTGCAGTTGGTTAGGAATAAAGATAAATAATTCTTAACATCTGAAATATGTGTTGAGATATGTTAGGGATAACAATAACCACCAAAATAACCAACCTAACAAACTCAACAATAATCCCCAATAAATCAATAATTTGGTTATAGGTAACCACAACCACCAAGATAACCAATCCAACAATCTTAATAATCATTTAACCAATCAATTCAAGATGATCAATGTTATCAACCAAAATATAAGTAGGAATAAATATATATGCACTTTTTTAAGAAACCCTTACAATATATTAAGATTAATCAATTTGACCTATTCTAGGCAATTCAAACAAAATATTAAATATAAAATATGTAGACAATGAGATACAAGCTTTTAATGTGGAAACCCCTCACAAACTTATGAAGATAAAAAAAAATAAAATAAAATAAAATAAAAACCACAAGGTCTAAGATCTACCAATCTAAATCCACTATTCAAAATCAAGTTACATAGATTTACCTAGTCGTTTTACCCTAAGGACTTACTCTCTAGTACCTACAACTTGATCTACGTCTACAACGCAATAACTTCTTATTGCTCCCTAGTAGATCCTTTGGTCCATCCAAAGGGATTAAGGTCTTCAACCAACAATTCGAAGAATCGAATCCTTAAATGAAAGATTGTGAATGGTGTGACAATAAAACTTTCTCTCAAAGGGTTTTTCTTTAAAGAATGAGAGGTATCTCAAATGATATATTTTCAATCTCCCTAAAAACTCTATAATCTTTAAGATCCCTAACCCTCAAAGGGTTACAAGTGAGGTATCTATAGGCACAATCCATAAGGATTTCAGCTATCTTAAGTTTCCAAATTAGAGTTTGAGTGAAATTCATTCAAAATATGTTTCTAAACTCGGTAGGACTATCATGACCTCTTGAGTGGACTTAGATCGTTTAAGTGCTCCGCTAGAGCGGGCAGACCACTTAAGCGAGATTAACAGCTCAAGAGACCCCTACTTCTTTTGAAAAATAATTTTAAAATATTTTAAGTCCAAAAATAATACCAAACATTTTATACTTTAAATAAGCCTTATATGCCATAAGCAAAACCTTTTTAAATGCACCTGTGACTTCCCGGTTGGGCGAACAGCAACCCTTCATCTTCAATGGAAAGCAAGTCACTATCTAAAAAGACTTCTATAGACAAACATAAATTAGAATAAATTTACCAACATATAAATAAAACTTAATGTCCTAACACTAGCTATTCCTTATGAACCAACCTAGCAAAAGGAAAGAGTGGTGTATCAAGGTGGTATTAGATAGATCAGAAGAATAGGTGTCTAATACTTGGAACTTTGGATAATATGTTGCAATAGCAACACATGTCTATTACTAGAGACTTTGATATTCTTTTTCTAGTTTACAATGGTTATTTAGTGATAAGGGTAGGTCAGCTTTGACAAGCTACTCTTGGGACTATTATGAACACCAATATTCATACAATCTTATAGACCTTGTTGTTTTCCTTCAAGATGGCTAAGGTAATTCTCAAAGATTATAGGGTGTTCATATGGAAGTCAAAGGTTCTTCACGTTCTTCTGTTAAGAAGAAGAAGAATAAAACCAAATAAGGAAAGTTCAAGAGAAGGAATAAGTGAGCAAACTCAAGGGCAAGTGCTTCTGTTATGACCTTTTAGGACACTAGAAAAGGAATCCCTAGTTTACCTAAAGGAAAAATGAAAGCATAAATCATTTTCTCATTGTTGAATATTTAGTGATGGATTTCACCCCTTTATGATGAATAAATTCTAGGCCCACTGTCTATAAGTCCTTATAGGATATTCAACAAGTAAGAAGGTTAAATGATAGGATTATACTTATCTTACCTTCAAATGCAAGGTTAGTTGCGTAGGTTAGTAGGAGATATTATCTTCTTCTTTTATATGTATTCCATTATCACTTTTCTAAGTAATGACAATAGTTAAATCTCAGGAATTAACCTAGCACTAATTAAATATTTGGTATCTAAACCTAGGTCATATTAATCTAAATAAGGTCCAAAAATTAGGAAAGTTTGGGCAATTTGATTCCAAAAGATCTTCCAATCTATGAATCCTATATAAATGGTAAAATGACCAAGAGGACTAGAGCCAAGGGATGTTTAAAGTTAGTGCATACTGACATGTACTTAATGTCCATACATGGGAAGGACATGGGTATTTCATCACTTTTAGTGATGATTACTCTAAGTTTGGATATGTACATAGGAAATCCAATGCCTTGGATACATTCATTGAATTTAAGGCAAGATCAGATAACCTATTAGGTATACATACCAAGTCACTTCGATTAAATCAAGGTGACATGTCTAGTAAGTTTGATTCTTTTTATTAGATCATAGGATTATTTCCCAATTATGTGCACTAGGGTCTCTATTGCAAAATGGAGAAGTGGAAAAAAGACACCAAACTTAGCAGGACATAGTGAGATCATGGATAGGTTTTTCACCTTTTCCCAAATTCTTTTGGAGATATGTCTTATAAACTATGTAATACCTCTTCTTTTTAAGAGATATATCAATTTATAGAATATCTAAGAGTATTTTTGGGTTATCACCTTTATAGTAAGGATCATCAGAAGATACTTGTTAACACAAATGTCATTTTTTTTTTATGAAGACTATATGATAAGGAATAAGGAAAATAGTGATACAAATTGGAGGATATATTAGAAGATGATTGTTGGGAACCTTGGATTACTTTGTTCCCATGCCCTAGATCAAGTAGGGTGCATGCAAATCTATCTTAGGTCCCTAAATCTATCACAGTAGATAAACAGGTATTCAAAAATAAAATTTATACCATAGAAAACATAGATCTAGAGAATAAAGTCGCATACCTTTGATTCGGATGTTCCTAGATCAATTCTAATTCATGTAGATAACTCCAAAGTCATAATGGATCTCATAAACACCATAATCTTCCACCCAATGACTCTTCCTTGTGTCTAAGCACTGAGATGGTGGAGATCTCAAGGATAGAGGCTAGGGTTCTCTCTCTAAACTAAAGGGGAGAATGACAAGACTTGGAAACCCTAACCCCTAAAGGGGTATTTGTAGGCTTCTTATTAGGCTTAAGTGACTCAAACCCACTATAGGCTTGGATCACTTAATCTAGCCCAAAAAGGTTGTTAATTGATTTATTAACCATACAAGGTTCTAATTAATCAATTAACGTAATCCAGATATATCACTTACTTATCCTTGGACAACCTTACGTAATTACCAAAATGCCCTTATGCACAAAAGTGAACTAATAATCCATCCTATCCTCATAAACCATGCCATCAAATAATATGAGTTTAGAGCGGGGACCACTAAGACCCATAGAAGTGTTGACTCCTTCATAATCAAATTATGAAATTGACTCAACATCCCACTATAAGGAGTCAACTGCACTTCAGTACCTTATGTATATTACAACGAGACACCAAGTGCTCAAGTCCGTGACCTATTGTCTACTTCATGTAGACTCCCCATGAACTGGTGTCGGTAATCAAACAAGGTAGTGTTATCACTTATCAAGATTACCTCTCAAATCCTTGAGTTACAGATCTCACTTATTATGTGATCAAATGATATAATCTAGCTCTAAGGAGCATATGTCAAATTCCACTAAAGGAATTATTTTGGCCACAGATTTCATGATCACATGTCTTTTGGATCACCCAATGAGACACATTGTCTCAATCCCATGAGATATCATGGTGCTTCTATCGATAATACCTATTGCCACTAGCCTCCATCAATAGTGACCCAATCCATATGAGATATATGATCATTTTAGGGTCTCACTTGTAAGTTAAAACCTCTGTTGATTTTTTAACAAACTCAATATCCTCTCAAGGTTGAGAATCAATGCAGTATAGTAGCTTGGTGAATCATGATAATTGATAGCTTTACGTCATGATTCACCGTAGGTCCTGTTCAGTGTGCATCACATACACTAGTGCACTCACCATGGGAAACCCATCCCAATGGCCTAGACAAGCCATCCCTCCAATTAGGAGGTGGTACACTACATTCTCTATTGGATTGCCCAAATATATTAACCGACTATGGACAACTTATCTATTTACAAGAAGCCCATGACTTGTATCTTCTATGCAACTCCTAATGCACCCAAGTCATGTACAATGTAAGAGACATGAGTTGAATGCTCAAATCAATGTCAATATACTAAAGGGATAGCAAAGGGATAGTTAATTCTAACTTTGTTACATCATGTCTTGCTTTTTGAGGCTCAATCCTAATAAACTCCCACTAGCCTCAAAAGTAAACTAGGCATTACAGAAAGATTCTGCTCCATAGTCATATCACCTCCCAGTACCATCTCATAATAAGGTAACACTTTCTCTTTATGTGTTTCCTTTCTAGTGGTACTTCAGTTTTTTATACCATTCCACCATCTCACTGTTATCACATAATAGGATCTTAGAGGACATAGTCAAGGAACTACCCATAAGCCAAAAGGTTTCCTTTGTTGCTATGGAAACAACAAAAAACCACTTAGAGTGTACACATACCTAGATGTAGACCTACAAGAGTTCTTATCAAACTGAAGTCCAATTTTTTTATACAAAAAGAGCACCAACTCATCGCAAAGACTCACAAACATATAATCCCTTGTTCTCTAAAGATACTAGAGTATATGTTTAACGTCCGCTTAAAGCTCTAATCTAGAAATGGACTAATATCCACTCATTATTTCTACAATAAAGCAAATATATGGTCTAGTGCATAGCATCGCATACTTAAGGCTATCCATTGCAAAGGCATTGGATACTACCTTAACATGATATCTCTTCTTAGATGTCCAAGGACATCATTCCTAAGAAAGACAACTCCAAATCCAAAGAGTAACAAACCCTTCTTGGTCATTTGCATCATGTGTTTGACCAAATGCTTATCTATGTAGGTGACAGGGCACAATTTTCCTATTCTTGCAGTGTTAAAGGACCTTAACCTTAATAATATGTTATGTCTTTCTCTAAATTTTCATTTAAAATTGAGTAGACTACCAAATCTCGACTGATGGCAGTATCCGTACATCATATCTAATGAGTAGATTGTCATCTACCAGCAAGATCTTAGAGCATCACCATGCTTCTCTTTGCCTTCTTGTACACATACACATAAGGCCCTTTGCTATGAAAATGTTTGGTTGTTAAATCTCATAAATGAGACACACTACAATAGATAGGAGTAATATGATGGATTTTAGTATAACCTTTGGCTATGATCTAACCAAGTATGATATCGTCTTTCCACCTATCCATTTTGTAATGGAAACCCTAGTGCACATGACTAGGAAATAATCTCATGCTTCAATGGAAAGAATCAAACTTACTAAACATATCAACTGATCTAATCTAAGTAACTTGGTATGTATACCCAATAAGTTATCTAATCCCACCTTAAATTCAATGAATGTATTCAAGGCATTGGATCTCTTACACACATATTCAAACCTAGAGTAATCATCTTTAAAAGTGATGGAATACCCATACCCTCCCCATGCATGGACACTAAAAGTTTCATACATGTTAGTATGCACTAACTCCAAATATTCCTTGGGTCTAGTCTTCTTGGTCATTTTACCATCTATACAAGATTCGTAGACTGAAAGATCTTTTGGAATCAAAAAGTCCAAACTTTACCAGTTTTTGGATCCTATTTAGATTAATATGACCTAGGTCTAGAAACCAAATGTTTAATTAGTGCTAGGTTTAATCCTGAGATCTAACTGTTCTCATCACTTGGCAAAGTAATAATGGAATACATATAAAGGAAGAGGATATTAACTCCCACTAACATGCATAACTAACCTTGCATTTGAAGCTAAGGTAAGTATAATCCCATCATTTAACCTTCTCACTTATTGAACATCCTATAAGGACTTATAGACAGTGGGCCGAAAATCTATCCACCATAAATGGTGAAATCCACCATTAAATATTTAACAATGAGAAAATGATGTATACTTTCCTTTTTCCTTTAGGTAAATTGGGCATTCCTTTTCTAGTGTCCTAAAAGATCACAAAGGAAACACTTTCCTTTGAGCTTGCTCTCTTATTCCTTCTCATGAACTTTCCTTATTTGGTATTGTTATTCTTCTTCTTGAGAGAGCTTGAAGAACCTTTGACTTTCATATAAACACCCTAGAATCTTTGAGAATCCCCTTAGCCATCTCGAAGGAAAATGTCAAGGTTTTTAAGATCATATGTATACCTAGTGTTCATAATAGTCCTAAGAGTAGTTTGTCAAGGCTAACCTACCCTTATCACCAAATAACCATTGCAAACTAGAAAGAGAATATCAAAGGCCCTAATAATGGACATATGTTTCTATTACAACACATTACCCAAAGATCCAAGTATTAAACACTTGGTCTTTTCATTCATCTAATACCACCTTGATATACCACTCTTTTCTTTTGCTAGGTTAGTTCATAAGGAATAGCTAGCCCTACCTAAACAAGCTTCTATGCAATTAGTTACTATATCCAAAATAAAATTAGTCCAATTGATTAGTTTTGCCCTATTGTGAGAAGAAGAGTGATAATAGAACCAACATGATATCTATAACAATGAATATAACCAAGCATATGACATAATTGAGAATTCATGGCAATTGGTAATTAATATAGCAAAACTGTAGCACTCTCAAATTACATTTCCTTTTACAAGGTATCCTAGTATCATAAGAATCAAGCCTATGTGGGGTAGATCATGACCTTATTACTAGTTAGTGACCATCTCAGATTGATCTCCTTGCCTTAATCATAAAGGTATCTAAAGGCAAAATCAAAATACCTTCCATTTGGCCCGTAGACTATGCAAGTGGGACCATGCGAGACAATTCTACCACTTCATAGCCAATGTCAAGTGTATAACCAATTGTCCTTGAAATATCAATGTCACCAAGTAAAGAACCCCATCGTGGGGGTGGTTGCTCCAACTACAGACATATCTAGTATCGTCCATGTGGAGAGTCTATATCTCCTAATTCTTAAGGCTAACCCACCGTGGCGGTGGTGATGAACCCAAATCAAGATGGGCTCAACAATGGAGGTCATGGGCTTACCTAAGGCTATCTCCCACTTAATCTTTTGAGATAAATAAGAGCATTTTAAAACCATTAGTAATTTCTCTTATGAATAAATTATCTACTTTGAAATTTTCCAAAAGATTTATTTCCTAATTGGAAACCTAATGTAATATGAGAATACCAACATGAAAAATTTAAAATTTCCATGAGAATAATTTTCAAAAAGAATTTTGATGAAATATCCACTCTCAAATTTTTAAAATCTATTTTCATAAAATTCTCATTCTATACACAATTCCAATTAATAAATATTTTGTCTAGGAAATGTTTCAAAGAAATTTATTTCCATCAAATTACTAAGCATTTTTGTAATAATGTTTTAATGATAAACTATCTCTAATGAAAATTTCCAAAATATTTATTTTCCAAATTGGAAACTCTTGTGTAATAAGAAAATTACCAATTTATGAGATTTTGAATAATCTTGAGAGCACATTATCCAAGAAAGGAACTTTTGCTTCTCATTCAAAAATCCTCATAAGATTTACTTTCCTTATTCCCTACACTTTTCCAACTTAATAAATATATATTCATGGAAATTTCATAATAGTTTATTCCATTGAATACTACCAAAAATAGGACCATTTAGTAATTCCTTAATGAATAAAATATTCTCTATGAAAAACTCCCAAAAATGTTTATTTCTAAAAAGAAATTAAATAATCCATTTTGGAAAGTATTTTCAAAATATTTTATATCTTTATTAAATTACTAAAACTTTCCAAAGTTATTTTGGTAACCCCTCTTATTATAAATTCTCTATCATGAGATTTTCTAAATCTATAAATTACTTTTAAACTAGGACTCCTATGCTAAAAGAATTTCTCTTTTATTCCTTATCATTGAACTATCCAAACAGAATGGTTTCCTCTTTTTCTTTAAGGAAAAGAGCTTGGAAGACCAACTACCGGTATAGTTTTCCTTCTATCACCAACAAAAAACATGAAAACCTCTTAAATTTTAGTAAACAGATAGTTCTAAAGAAATAACAATCATTTTAGTAACAACCAGTTTAAATAGATAATCTTGGAAAATATCTTCCCATGAAAATTTACTAAGAATACCAAAAAAACTTTTCTTTAGGTTCTAATACTTATTTTGGTAACCATTCTTAATTATAAATTATCCATTATGAATTTCCAAAATTAACTTATTTTCTTTAAATTGAAATCTTTTGCAAAATAGGAAAAATAATATTTTATAAAGATTTGGAAAGAGAAGAGTTTTTCCTTAAAAGAAAGATTTTATTCTTAAACATCTCAAAGATTTAAATAGATAGGTATAAAGAAATAGCAATCTCATAAATTTATTAAACAGGATAGTTTCCTCCTTCTCTTGGACAGGAGAACCTGGAAGACCAACTATAGGTATAGTTTTCCTTCTCTCATCGAGAAAGAACAAGAAAACCTCCCAAAGTTTATTAGACAGATAGTTATAAAGAAATAGCAATCTTCTTAGCAACAACCAATTTAAAAAGATAATCTTGGAAAATATCTTTTCATGAAAATTTACTAAGAATACCAAAAAAATTTCTTTTCATTTTAATACTTATTTAAGTAACCATTCTTAATTATATATTATCTATCATGAATTTTCAAAATTAACTTATTCCCTTTAAATCAAAATCCTGTGCAAAGTAAGAAAAATACTTTTTTATAAAGATTTGAAAAAATAAGATTTTTTTCCTTAAAAAAAACATTTCATTCTTAGAGATCTCAAATATTTGAGAAGATTTTAAATAAAATTAAAATCTCTAAGAATTAATTTTAAAAAAAGGTAAGAAGCTCTTAATTCTTTTTTCCAACTTATCTTTTCTTTAAAATAAAATTTTCTAATCATGCACATTCCAATTTGAATAAGGTTAGTGAAAAATGAAAACCCAAAAGGCCCAATTTCCACCAAAATAAGCCCAAAAGGAGAAGCCCAAAATTCAAACCGGATAACAAAAAAGAATTGGACTCGTATGCAATCCCGTAATAGCATGCTCTTTGCGCAACAATGCTTCGATTGGTCATATCTCCCTCGTTTCAACTCCAAATTGTGATCCGTTTGAAGCGTTGGATTCTTGACTTCCTAAGATTCAAAACCATATATTATTTTTCCTGAGAAAATAACTATAAATAGGCCCAAATTTTTCTCCAAATTGACGTCACTGTGCCGCCATGCACTTTGCACAACCTTTCTTCATTTAGTCAGATCTCTCTCATTTCAACTTCAAATTACAATCTGCTTAAACCATTGGATTCATGACTTCCTAAGATTCAAATACATATGTGCCTAGACTTAAGAAACTACTTGGAGATAGTCCCAATTTTGAGTTCAAGTCAATGTCACTATGCTGCCAAGTATGTCAAACCAAGAACTTCCAAGAATGCTTCTTTTTTCTTTAAACACCATAGAGTCTCACAAGGAACTTTAACGATTCCTTTTTTTCTCTTGGGTCACCATAGATAGATACAAAAAACTAAAATTTTTACAACAATAAGAGTTTCTATGCTCCTTTAATGGAGATTACATCCCATCTATTAAAAAGTAAATATTTTTACAACCAAATAAAAATCCTATACCCCTTATGGGGTGTAAACCCAATCTAGAGGACAATAATCAAAGATCATCAATAGATCCAAACGTAATAATAACCCAAAATTAATTATAATAATTAGAAAGAAAATTATATCCACTATAATGACATTTATTCATCACTTTGGGCCATGAGATGAATAAAACAACCCTGCAAAACAGAGTTAGCACACCTTAGAACAGATCTAACATGCTAGAACCTGCCCTAGGGCTCTGATACCAATTATTGGGAATCCTGGATTACTCTATTCCCATGCCTTAGATCATGTAGGGTGCATGCAAACCTATCTTAGGCTTTCTAAATCTATCATAGAGGATAAACAGGTATTAAAAAACAATATGGATACCATAGAAAACATAGATCTAGATAATAAAGTCGCATACCTTTGATCTGGATGTTCCCGGATCAATTCCAATCCATATAGATAACTCCAAAGTCATAGTGAATCTTGTAAACACCATGATCTTCCGTCCGATAACTCTTCCTTGTGTCTAGGTATTGAGATGGTGGAGATTTCAAGTGTGGAAGTTGGGGTTCTTTCTCTAAACTGAAGAGGAGAATGACAAGACTTGAAAACCCTAACCCCTAAAGGGATATTTATAGGCTTCCTATTGGGCTTAAGTGACTTAAACCCACCATGGGCTTGGACCACTTAATCTAGTCCAAAAAGGTTGTTAATTGATTAATTAACCATACAAAGTCTTAATTAATCAATTAGCCCAGTCCAAACATAACACTCACTTATCCTTGTGCAACCTTGCGTGATTACCAAAATGCTCTTATGCACAAAAGTCAACTAATAACCCATCCAACCCTCATAAACCATGTCATCAAAGAATATGAGCTTAGAGCAGGGACCACTAAGACCCATAGGAGTATTGGCTCCTTCATAATCAAATTCTAAAATTGACTCAACATCTCACTACAAAGATTCAACTGCACTCTAGTACCCTATGTATATTACAACGAGACACCAAGTGCTCAGGTCTGTGACCTACTATCTACTGCATGCAAACTCCCCATGAACTGGTGTTCATAATCAAACTAGGTAGTGTTATCACCTATCAAGATTACCTCTCAAATCCTTGAGTTATAGATCTCACTTATTATATGATCAAATGACATACTCTAACTCTAATGAGCATATGTCAAATCCCACTAAAGGAATTACTATGGCCATAGATTTCATGATCATTTGTCCTTTGGATCACCCAAGGGGACACACTCTCTCAATCCCATGAGATATCAAGGTGTCTCTATTAAGAATACCTGTTGCCACTAGTCTCCATCAATAGTGACTTAATCCATAGGGATATATGACAACTTTAGAGTCTCACCCACAGGTCAAAGCCTCTTGTTGATTTTGGCACAAACCCAATATCCTCTCAAAGTTGAGAGTTTATGCAGTATAGTAGCTTGGTGGATCATGAAAATTGATAGCCTTGCGTCATGATTCATTGTAGGTCATATCTAGTGTGTATCATATACACTAGTACACTCACCATGGGGAAACCTAACTCGATAGCTAAGACAAGTCATCCCTCCAATTAAGATGTGGTGCACTATAGTCTATATTGGATTGCCTAAATCCATGAACCAACTATGGATAACTTATCCACTTACAAAGACCCTATGACTTGTATCTTTTTTGAAACTTTTAATGCACTCAAGTCATATACAATGTAAGAGACATGACCTGAATGCTTAAATCAATGTCAATATACTAAAAGGATAGCAAAGGGATAGTTAAGTGTAACTTTTTTACATTATGTCTTGCCTTTTAGGGCTTAATCCCAACAAGTCTCACATTGCATAAGATACTATGGACCCAAAGGGTTAAGGAGATACCATTCCTATGATTTCTAGTACAGAGTGCCTTATCATAGTGGATGAAACGGTGAGCAATTTTTGCGCTCATTTAAGGTAAGGAGCTATGAAGTAGTTACAATCTTTGTATTCTAACATAGTTTAGGTTGCTATAGAAACACCTAAAGGGATAAAACCCATAGGTGTAAGTTGGTCCACAAGAAAAATACAAGAGTAGATGGAAAGTTTGATCTGTATGTGGCTAAGACCATAACTAGATGCTATAGTTTGAAACCTTCTTTCAACCATGAAAAACCTTTTCAATAGTGGTCATACTCAAATCCATCAAATTACTCATATCTATTGCAGTGTATCTCATTTATAAGATACAACAACTAAACATTTTCATAGCAAAGAGCCTTATGTATAAAAAGGCACAGAGAAGTGTGGTGATGTTTTAAGATCTTATAGGTAGATGACAATCTACTCATTGGATATGATGTAGGGATATTGTCATCTATCAAGATCTAGCTGTTTACTCAGTTCTAGATAAAAATGTAAGGAAGCCGCAATATATTCTTAGGGTTGAGGTCCTTTAGGATTGCAAGAATAGGAAAATTGTGTCATCTCATCTATATTGATGAGCATTTGGTCAAGTACATGATGCAAAACTCCAAGAAGGGTTTGTTACCTTTTAGGTTTGAAGTCATTTTTCTCAGTATCAATGTCCTTGGACATTTGTGAAAAAGATCGCATTAAAACGGTATCCTATGCCTTTACAATGGATAGCCTTAAGTATGCAATACTATGTGTTAGACTAGATATTTACTTTACAATAGGAATAATGAGTAGATATTAGTCTATTTCCTTATTAGAGCTTTGGGCAGATGTCAAACATATACTCAAGTATCTTTAAAGAACAAGGGATTATATGTTTGTGAGTCTTTATAATGAGTTGGTACTCCTTTCGTACCAGGAAATTCGACTTCTAGTCTAATGAGGACTCTCTGAAGGGTCTATGTCTGGGTATGTGTATAGTCTAAGTGGCATTTGTTGTTTCTATAGCAACAAAAAAAGCCTTTTGGCTTATAGGTAGTTTTCTTAGCTATATCATCTAAGATCCTATTATATGATAACAGTATGACAATGGCATGGTCTAAAGAAAAGAAATACCACTAGAAAATGAAACACATAAAGAGAAAGTGTTATCTTATTATGAGATAGTACAACAAGGTGATATGATTGTGAAGCATAATCTTTCTACAATGCCCAGTCTACTTTTGGGGTTAGTAGAAGTTTGTTGGGATAACCCTTAAAAGTAAGACATGATGTAACAAAGTTAGACTTAACTATCTCTTTGCTATACTTTTAGTGTATTGACATTGATTTAAGCATTCAACACATTTATCTTACAATGTATATGACTTGGGTGCATTATGAGTTATACAAAAGATACAAGTCATGGGTTCCTTGTAAGTAGATAAGTTGTGCACAATCAGTTCATAGATTTGGGCAATCTAGTAAAGAATGTAGTGCATTACCTCCTAATTAGAATGACGACTTGTCTTGGTTGTCGGGATGGGTTTCCCATGGTGAATATACTAGTGTCTATGATGGACATTAGACAAGACCTATGGTGAATCATGACGTAAGGTTATCAATTGTCATGATTTACTAAGCTACTATATTGCATGGGCTCTCAACCTTGAGAGAATATTGAGTTTGTGTCAAAATCAACAAAAGACTTTAACATATGGGTGAAACCCTAAAGTGATCATATAATCTTATGGATTGGATCCTTGTTGATAAAGTCTGGTGGCAACAGATATTCTCAATAAATGCACCATGATATCTCAAGAAATTGAAACAATGTGTCCCATTGGGTGATCCAAAGGACACGTGATCTTAAAATTTATGGCCATAGTAATTCCTTTAGTGAAATTTGATATATGCTCCTTACAAACTAACCTAGCAGAAAAAAAAAATGGTATATCAAATGTGGCATTAGACGAATCAAAAGACCAAGTGTCATATACTTAGATCTTTGGATAATGTGTTGCAATAGCAACATATGTCTATTACTAAATACTTTGATATTCTCTTTCTAGTTTGCAAGGGTTATTTGGTGATAAGGGCAGGTCAGATTTGATAAGCTACCCTTGGGACTATCATGAACACGAGTTTTTTATTTGATCTTAAAGACCTTGTCACTTTCCTTCAGGATGGCCAAGGGGATTCTCAAAGATTATATGGTGTTCATATGAAAGTCAAAGGATCTTCAAGTTTTTCTGCCAAGAACAACAACAACAACAACACCAAATAAGGAAAGTTCCAGAAAATGACTAAGATAGCAAGCTCAAGAGCAGGTGATTCCTTTATGACCTTTTCGAAAATTAGAAAAGGAATGCCTAGTTTGCTAAAGGAAAAAGGAAAATAAACTTCATTTTCTCATTGTTGAATATGCAGTGGTGGATTTCACCATTTATAGTGGCTAGATTCCAAGCCCACTATTTGTAAGTCTTTACAAGGTATTCAACAAGTGAGAAGGTTAAATAATGGGATAATACTTGTCTTAATTTCAATTACAAGGATAGTTGTGCAAGTTAGTGGGAGTTAATATCTTCCTCTTTTATATGAATTCCATTATCACTATACCAAGTAATGAGAATAGTCAAATCTCTAGATTAAATCTAACACTAATTAAACATTTGGTATCTAGACCTAAGTCATATTAATCTAAATAGGATCCAAAGACTAGTCAAGTCTAGACTCTTTGATTCTAGAAGATTTTCCAATCTGCGAATCCTGTATAGATGGTAAAGTGACCAAAAGGACTTGAACCAAAGATTGTTTAGAGTTAGTGCATACTAACATGTATGGACCTTTTTGTGTTCATGCATGGAAATTATGGGTAGTCACTTTGATTTGATCAAAGTTTTATGTCTAGTAAGTTTGATTCTTTCCATAAGAGCATGAGATTATATCCTAGTTATGTGCACCAAGGTCTCCATAGCAAGATAGAGAGATGGAAATAAGATATTAAACTTTGATAAACTTAGTGAGATCATAGGTAGGTTTCTCATCTTTTCCTAGATTCTTTTGGGGATATGTCTTATAGACTGTGTAATGCCTTTTTTTTCTTAAGAGGCATATCAGTTTATGGGATATCCAAGAGGATTTCAGGGGTCATTAATTTTATAGTCAAGATCATCAAAATGTGTTTGTTAACACAAATGCCAGATTTTTTATGAAAAATATATGATTAGGAATGAGACAAAGAGTAATATTGATTGGAATATATTAAAAGATATTCCCACATTCCAAAGGATACTACGAATCTAGAAGGTTTAAGACATATCATTTCTATGATATCTAGTACACCAGTACCTCATCATAATGGGAGGTTTATGGCCAATAGATTATGATGAAATAGTGAGTGATTTTTGTGCTAATCCTTGGGAAAGAGCTATCAAAGGATAGTTAGAATCTTTGTATTCTAACATAGTTTGGGTTCCTGTAGAAGCACTTGAAGGGATAAAACCCATAGATGTAAGTTGGTCTACAAAAGGAACAAAGGAGTAGATGGAAAACTTAAGTTTTATGTGGCTAGTTTGTAGCTAAAGGTTATAGTTTGAAACTTTGTTTTAACCATAGAAAATCTTTTCAACAATAGTCATACTCAAATCCATCAGAGTACTCCTATCTATTGCGTCATATCTCATTATGAGATATAACAACCAAACGTTTTCATAGCAAAGGGCCTTGTGTATACAAGAGGGTACAGGAAAGTGTGGTGATGCTCTAAGATCTTATAAGTGGATGACAATTTACTCATTAGATATGATGCAAGGATATTGTCATCAATCAAGATCTAATAGTCTACTCAGTTCTAAATGAAAATCTAGAAGGAGACGCAATATATATTCTTAGGCTTAAGGCCCTCCAAGACTATAAGAATAAGAAAATTATGCTATGTTTCCTACACTAAAAACCATTTAGTCAAGTACATGATGTAGAACTCCAAGAAGGGTTTGTTACCCTTTGGGTTTGGAGTTGTCTTTCTCAGGATCAATGTCCTTGGACATCTAAGGAAAGAGATTGCATTAAGGTGATATCTTATGCTTTTATAATAGGTAGCCTTAAATATGTGATGTTATGTGCTAGACCAAATATTTGCTTTTAGGAATAATGAGTGGATATTAGTTCATTTCCTTATTAGAGCTTTGGGCGGATGTTAAACGTATACTCAAATATCCTTGGAGAATGAGGGATTATATGTTTGTAAGTCTTTGTGATGAGTTGGTACTCCTTTCATACCAAGAATTAGACTTTCAGTTTGATAAGGACTCTCACAAGTCTATCTCTGGGTATGTGTACACTTTAAATGGTTTTTGTTACTTCTATAGCAACAAAGGAAGCCTTTTGGCTTATGGGTAGTTCTCTTGACTATATTGTCTAAGATCCTATTAAGTGATAACAATGGGACGGTAACAAGTTCTAAAGTACCACTAGAAAAGAAAACACATAAAGAAGAAGTACTACCTAACTTAGTGTAATAGTACAAAATTGTGATATGATTGTGGAGTAGATTCTTTCTGCAATGCCCAGTCTACTTTTGGGACTAGTGGGAGTTTGTTGGGATTAAGCCACTAAAAGCAAGACATGATGTAACAAAGTTAAACTTGACTATCCACTTGTTATCTCTTCTATGCATTGATATTGATTTGAGCATTCAGCTCATATTTTTTATATTGTACATGATTTGGATATATTAGGAGTTGGAAGAGAATACAAGTCATAAGTTCCTTATAAGTAGATAAGTTGTCCACTGTCAGTTCATGGATTTGGGCAATCTAGTAGAGACTCTAGTGCACCACCTCCTAATTAGAGGGGTGACTCATCTTGGCAATCTATATGGGTTTCCCATGGTGAGTGTACTAGTGTGTGTGATGCACACTAGACAGGACCTACAGTGAATCATGATATAAGGCTATCAATTTTCATGATTCACTAAGCTACTATACCGTATGGACTCTCAACATTAAGAAGATATTAAGTTTATGACAAAATCAATAAGAGGTTTTGACCTATGAGTGAGATCCTAAAGTGTCATATATACCTATGTATTAGGTCACTAATGATGGAGGATGGTGGTAACACATATTCTCGATAAAGAAAACATGATATCTCATGGATTGAGACAGTGTATCCCCTTAGGTGATCCAAAGGACATGTGATCATGAAATTTATGTTCGCAATAATTCATTTAGTGGAATTTAGAATATGCACCTTAGAGTTAGAGTTTATTAGTTGATCACATAATAAGTGGGATCTATAACTAAAGGATTTGAAAGGTAATCTTGATAGGTGATAGCACTACATTGTTAGATTATGGACATAAGTTCATGGGAATTCTACATGCAGTGGATAGTAGGTCACAAACCTGAGTTTTGTCTCATTGTTATTTACATAGGATATTGGAGTATAGTTGATTCTCATTAGTAGAATGTTAAATCAACTTCAAAATTGAATTCTGAGGAAGTCAGTATTCCTATGGGTCTCAATGGTCCTAGCTCTAAGCTCATATACCATGATGACACAATTTATGAGGGTTAGATTGGTTCTAGGTTCACTCTTGTGCATAAAAGAGTTTTAGTGATTACACAAGGTTACATAGGGGATAGTGAACAAAGCCTCTAGATTAGGCTAATTGATTGATTAGATGGCCCCATGTGATTAATTAATCAATTAAGACTCATTTTAGGCTAGATTAAGTGACCTAAGCTTTGTTGGAATCAAGTCACTTAAGCCTACTATGGGAACCTTATAAATACTCCTTTATGGGGTTAGGGTTTCCTTATGACTTGAGTTAGTCATCTTCTACCTCTAAAGAAAGAGAGAGCCAAGGTTTCCACCCTTCACTTTGGAGTGTCAAGATCATGGTTTGAGTCATCGAGTGGATGATCTTGGGTGTTTGAGACCTTTAGACTAGTCAGACATGTTGTTCACCATGAGGAAATGATCTAGGAACATCCAAATCCAAGTATGAGTATTATACCTTTAGATCTATAGTTAATAATGGTTTTTATTACTCATTTTGTTTCGATAGATTTAGAAATGCCTAAGGATAGATGCATACATCATATGAGATCCAAGTCATGGGAACAGAGTAATTTGAGGTTCCCAATAATGATTATCTTAGGATCTCATTCATATGTTAAAGCCACTACAAACTAAGGCATAAGTTCCTTATTCTCTCAAGGTTGAGAGACAATACAATATAGCAATTTGGTGAAGTCATGAATACCCGAGAGTCTAACATCATGGCTCACTATAGGTATTGTTTAATGTAAATCATACACACTAGTGCACTTACCATAGGAACCTATCTCAATGGTCAAGACCAGTCATCCCTCTAATTATGAGGTAATGTACTACAACCTCAAATGGATTGCCTAAGTCCACAAACTGGTTGTGAATAAAATATCTGTTTGCAAGGAACCTATGACTTGGATCTTCCATGCAACTCATAAAGCACCCAAGTCATATATGATGTAAGAGATGTTAGAACAAAATGCTAATAACCATACACACTAGTGTACTTACCATAGGTACCTATCTCGATGGTAAAGACCAATCATCCCTCCAATTATCAAGTAGTGCACTACATCCTCAAATGGATTGTCTAACTCCACATACTAGTTGTGAACAAACTATCAGTTTGTAAGGAACCTATGACTTGGATCTTCCGTGCAACTCCTAAAGCACCTAAGAAACATATGATGTAAGAGATGTTAGGCCAAAATGCTCATAAAGTATAATGCATGAAATAAGGATAAATAAAAGTAAAATTAGAATCATTAAATAAATAACAAATTTTGAAATTTGTTACATCATGTCATGCTTTTAAGGGTTCTATCTTAACACACAAACCCGAGCACTTGAGTCTCATTGTAATATACATATGGTACTAGAGTGTAGTTGATTCTTTGTAGTGGGATGTTGAATCAACTTCAAAATTGGATTTTAAGAGTTCAAGTATTGTCCTATTATCCCAATAATCACTGCTCGAACTCATATTCTTTGATGGCATGGATTATAAGGGTTGAATTGGTTCTTAGTTCACTTACATTCATAAGGGTATTTTGGTAATCATGTAAGGTTGCATATTAGTGAACAATCTCTTTAGACTATGTTAATTAATTAATTGGAGCCTAATTGGGCTAATTAATTAATTAGGACCCTTTTTGAGTGGGCTCAAGTCACTTAAGCCTATGAGAAGCCTATAAATACTCCTTTTAGGGCTTCACTCTTGTCAATCTTGCTTCATGCCCATTAAGGAGAGAGAAAGAGAACCCTAGCCACCACTGTCTTGAGATCTCCATCATCTTAGTGCTAAACTTCAAGGAAGAGTCATCTAGTAAAGATTATTGCGTTTTCGAGATTTTCTATAACTTTATAGCTCTCTGCACCAACAAGAATTTATGTGAGAATATCTAGATCTCGGTAAACACATCTAAATCCTTAGAACTAGATCATAAATAGTTTGTATTGCTATATTTGCTTTTGCATGCTAGAATCTAGTAGCCCTACGAAAATTGTATATACCTAATCAAATCCAAGGCCAAGAAACGAAGTAATTCAAGATTTTCTACACATTAAAGAGGATTCTACCTCATTGCATGCCAAGATCCAAAAAACAGAGGCATTAGGTGAAAGATTTATTATTCTTCAAGATCCACTTCGACTCTTCACCAATTGGAATCAATCTTTGAACATCTAGATCATCGGTATAGCACCTATTGTCAAGATCTATTGTTTTAATATGTATTATACTTCCATCATGTAGATCTAGAGAGCTTTTAGAGTAATTTTGTATGCACCAACATATTCAAGATTAGGGATGGAGTAATTAATCAAAGCATTCCTACAAGTAGAAGATAGGAAAAGTCAATGTACATTAAATAGGCATAGGTTCAATGATATGATCATATATTCTATAACTTTACTTTTTCATAAATTGTTTGTTCATTAACGCAAATGTCTTGTTCCAATTATTACCATTGATTTAAAACTCCTATCCAATATTATATCACTAGATTGGCTTAAAAAAACTCTTTCATAGAACTAATTTAACTCAAGTTGATGGCAAATTAAATGGATTCTTAACAAGAACATTTAAGTAGGCTTTGTATCTAAGTAATGAATCCCTTTTCTACTATAATGCTTTATATTCTCAAAATTGAACAAAAAGTTGGATTGTAAGATGGAATGGTTCTTATTTGATGACATTGATAGATATAAAATGTAAGATATTATAAATTCAAAATATGCTCATCATTTATGCTTGAAATTTGTCAACAACCTTGCCTAAATCCAACGGTCTGATTACCTTTTTTTTAAATAAAAAATAAAAATGCACAAGTAAGGAATAATCAAAGAAAAGATTTTAGGAAAAACCTTGTCGAGTAATCAACAAAAAGAAAGATAATTTTAAGTAAATTAATAAATAAAGCAATAAGGAATGTTGTACCACATGAAAAGAAAAAGAAGTGATTTTGAAGTGTCATAACTAAATAATTTTGACCAAATAAAATGATATTGAATCCATTCAACCTAGACTTAATGGGTTAATAATGTGGTTGAAAAGGGACATTTACGTAAATGTCAGAAACCTAAGCATGTTAAAAATATCCGTAGACCAAATGAAATGACACTATTATGAATATTGACCGATATGTCAAAAAGTTCCATACCGATAGAACACAGTAAATCAAAGCCCCATAGGCTTTTGCAATTATAGACTGCTATGACTTTAAAACTAAAGCTAGTGGGACGTAATTAATGAGTTGAAGTCTTGGGATAAGTTTGAAAATATCACATCAAAGGCAACGAAACTCTTATAAACTTACATTATGTTTGATTACCCAAAAATGCTAAAAATAAATAAATAAATAAATAATTTTTTCATATTTATTGTCTTATGAAAAATATAAAAAATAAACAAATATAATTAAAACTAATTAAAAATTTATGTATTCTTAAATTATTTAAGTTTTATATTGATGAGTTAAAATAAATAAAATAAGTATGAAGTAATAAAAAAAATTATCAATTTTTATTTATTTTTTTTCTTTTATTTTTTCTTTATATTTTCTTTTCTTGCATTTTCCTTCAAATTTTTTGAAAATCAAACATAGCCTTATTTAATGAATAGTGTATAACCGCTAAAGAATGTCATGAGTAGATGTTCAAATCATATGTTACATAGAAAAAACCATAGCTTAAAACAATAATAAGAGGTCGATCCAATAAATTCAATAAACCCCAAATAATTTAAATATGCCGTTAAGGGAAAGGGAAAAAGAAAAAACCAATCCAACCCATTGGCCATTAAAAGGGGATAAAGAGTTCTTGAGGGTCAACATCTCACATTTTTGTTCTTTTAAGGATCAATAATAGTTAATATAATCAAACAACATACTTTTACAAAAAGACTTGTAACAAATTTGACTCACAACAGTGTTAAGAATTTGTACTGTCATTCAAAATCAAACCATTAATCAAAGAATTTTAGAGTTTAGAATTTAAGGCAAAAATCTCATCAGACCCAGATTCCATTCCCCCAAAAAAATCCGCTATGATCTTCTCTGATCCGTCCAGATCCGGAGATCAAATCAGGGCCATTGATGCTTACAATCCTCATCACCCAATCAGATCACTACACGTGGCCTACGTACCATGCAAGGTAAGAGAAAGATCCCTTGTGTGTAAGCCAGACATAGTGGACCCATGTGTCTTCACATTTGTTTAATGAGAATAACTGTTAATGTCCGTACGCTCCTTAACGGCGTGTACTTTTTAACGGTTTCACCCAAGCCAGATAACCCAGAGTGTAGATTTCTCCGTTAACGGCGGGTGATAGACGGCGTCAAGTCCCTCTCAATATAAATACAGCTAACTGGGCTGTTCTCCCCTTCTCCTCTTGTCTATATTTTTCCGATTTTTGGGCTTTTCCTAACGTAAACCTCGCACCCAAGTATCCAAAACCATTCCATTTTCGTACCTCCGCCGGAATCTCGCCGCCGGCGGACATTTCATCATTCTTTTTTCTATTTTCTCTTCTGTCTTGATTTCTCTAAACTTTCCATATAATCGATTTCACATCTTCAGAGCCGGATTCTCCGCCCTTCTGCTTTGAACCAAATTGATTTCGCAGTCTGGCTCCCCTGAATCATAGGGATTGCGCTCTTTTCTGATTCAGGGGTCCATTTCGGGAGTGAAGGTAAGATGATTCCATCTAGAGGATTGATTTGGTACATGTTTTATTTTTTTATATATTTATTTTTATACAAAAGAAAAAATATTTAGAGTTTGGTATTTGGACAGGGTAGGATGCAGAGCAGCGAGGAAGCTTAGAAAAAGGAGGGGAAAGAGAAGAAGGAGAAGAGGAATTGCAGCAGTAGCAGCAGCTTTGGTGAGTCGTTTTCGCATAATAATAGTTTCCTTTGGGAGGAACACATATCAATGCGAGGATCCTTATTCTGTCTCTATGTCGATTCATAGAACGCTTTCATCACTCGACACGCTTACACATACACCAATTTCATTGTTAAAAGCACATTGGTCCATCAGTCTTCCCCCTCTTCCCTCTCTTCTCTCTTCCCTTTCTCTCTCTCTCTCCCACTCCACACCACACCAAAGAGATTCTCTTCTCTCTTCCAACTGCTTTTTGGATTTTCTTAAAGAATGACTCTTGTATTTTTTTTTTTCTTTAAATCAAAAGAAAGATAAAGAAGCAGACCATTATTTAATGAATCCGTCAGAAACTTCGGCTATTCCACAGTCTCATTCTTTATTCCCCACACACGACACTTCAAACTCCCTCCATTTTTCCCTCTTTTAAATTTGTTTTTTCCCTTGTCCCATTATTGCCTCAAGTATTATAACCATTTCCCAATTTTTTTTTTTATTTTTTTTTAATGTAATTTGTTTTTGGAAGATCTAAGCCTGCTAAGAGGGCCCATGAGATATGGGGAATGTTCTAATGTCCTGAACCTTTGACCAAAACTACCCCTGGACAAAACTGCACTTTGAGGGGTAGAATGGTCATTTTATCAGTCACCAATGCTTTAGGCAAAGCTAGCTTTGTCCCAAAGAGGAATGATGGATGAATGAATGAAATTTTGTGATTATCAATGAAAATTAATAAATTATTGAAATAACGATTTTTTGTTTTTTTATTTTTTTTTATATTTGTGTTTGCAGTGACTCCACATAGAAATGCTGACGTGTATATCGTGCTCGAAGCAAACGGAGGAGGATGGGAGAGGAGAGGAGGGCAGTGGAGGTGGGGCGCGTGGGACACCAAGTACAAAAGAAGCCGTCAAAAGCCTGACGGCGCAGGTTCTAATCCTACACCCCCCATCAATAGCACACTTTGCTTTTTCAGTTCATCTGCTTTCTCTTCTTTGTCAAAAAAATCATAGCTCGGATGAGAGGAGGAGGAGGAGCTCTGATATGATATTGACAACCTCATGATTCATCCTATGCTCCCTCAGAATTGGGGGATAGGGCCTGATTCCATGAGGTGCACCGCACGGTTTGTTTGGGTGCATTTTTGTCACGTGTCCAGGGAAAGGGCCACAACTCTAGTATTTGCTTTGACTTGGTTGACCACACCAAGATACATGCAAAATCTTGGATTTGATTGGTCACCATTATACAAAGATTTTTTTTTTAAAAAAAAAAAGTTTGAAGAGAAGTAAAGGGATGGGTTAATAGCTGATGGTCCAGAAATTGTAGATATTGACGGGTACAGTGTATGGGCAGGTGAGGGATGTTATAGAAGAATGGAATTGATTCCTTTTTTCTTCTTTTTCTAGGGATTACAAAGGCTTTCCAAAAAGTGTTTGGATAGATAGACAATTTAGCTTTGATTCTCCATTCGCATCCCACACAATAGGCCTGTTGTACTGGGATTTGCATATATCACTCCCCCTAGGGAAAATCCCCTATCTTATCATTTCTTTATTTGCATGGAATGATGCAATAGGATAGGCCTAAAATCTTTCCAAATCAAATACTCTTTCTAAAAGAAGACCCATCATATGTATGTGTTTTTGCATTACTATTATCAATAAGTTTTATTATATTTATTTTATTGTGATTTAATTTGAATTTTTTTAATTTTTATTTTATTTTTGGTAATTTATTAGATATAAAAATGATATGCCTCTTATCTTAAGATATTTATTGATCTTTCAATCATAGGGTACAAAAAAGATAATGTGAAATGAAGAAGTGAAGTTAGGGAGTCAAAGGTTGAAGAAGAGGGTGAGAGCATATTCCACACAAAACAATGAAAACCAAGTAGCAAAAATAGTGGGGATCCTAAAGAATAGACAAGACGCATATTGAGAAAGGACAGATGTGTTCTATGTGAGACCCACCTTTTGAATTCTTGTCTGTCCTCTCCTCTCCCATCCGTTCTTTTCAAATTTCAAAAATTATATAACATTACTGAACCCCCTGAATTATTTCCCTTTTTTCACTTCACCTGACATCTATTTGTATTTTTATTTAATTTCATTATGCAAATTTTATACATGTTTTTTTATAAAAAAAAAAAATTAATATTTGTTTTTAATTATTTGACATCATTGGATATATTAGGATTTTATTTTTATTATTTTTAAACCTTAATAAATAGTCAATACTATTTTTTAGTTTTAATTTTATTGCCTGTTTTAAAAAAATGGTAATATCTCTAATTATTTCATAATTAAAAAAATTTTAATGTCCAAAACAAGCATTGTCTTCTTATGCCACATGAACATCTGCATCATCTGCGTTTGGTTTACAATGAAGGTCTTACCATTTTTAATACCTTCCCTTAGTTCTTGTTTTCTTCGGGTTTATTTGGGCCTAATTGAACATGAAATCATCACTAACATACCATATTTTCATAGCTAAACTTTCAATTAACTCTCTCTCTTGGGAGTTCTTGAATGAAATCCCATAATGTTGTGATGTTCTTAATGCATAAGGACTAATGACTAATGAAATTGTCTTAAAATTTTAATATATGTCTCACAAAGTGATTCATTCTCCTATGACTTTCTGCTTGTGTTGTTTGATAATAATGTAGGTGTAGTCCTTGGCTTGGTTTGTATTGATTTTGTAATTCGATTATGTGCAGATCAAGGATATGGCCTTGAAATTCTCGGGTGCTTACAGGCAATGCAAGCCCTGCACTGGGTCCAGCAGCTACAAGAAGGGACACCGGCCTTATCCTGACTTTGATACCATTTCAGAAGGGGTTCCGTACCCCTACTTAAGGCCGGGGAGCTCAAGCTCAACGCCTGCATGGGATTTCACAACCAGCAGCCATAACCCTGGTGCAGGGTCTGACTCAAGGTTCACTGGGGTGTTGAGAGGTGATCAGACGCCCGGAGGGGTGTCCATCTCGGCTCAGTCTTGTGATGTTGTGCTGGAGGATGAGGATGAGCCCAAAGAGTGGATGGCTCAGGTTGAGCCTGGAGTTCACATCACTTTTGTGTCCCTCCCCCATGGGGGAAATGACTTAAAACGGATCCGTTTCAGGTACATATCTCACTGTTCCATGCTACATATCATCCTTGGCTAAGTCCCAGACTACAATAATGGAACTGGCCTACCCTTAGAACCAATATATGCCCAGTCCTTTTACATCCAATTCATGGGGTCCCATACCTTATTGCATTGCACTTGATCATGGCTGTTTTGTTTGGTGTTTGTTGATGAATTGAGGTCACTTGTGCTGGAACCAGCTTTTGCATTTATTAGGCCTATCTCATCATCCTCTAGCTTGAATGATGGGACTAGTCGAAGGTTGTCATGAACCCCAAAAGATTTTCATAGAAACTGGGACTTTGGGGCCTCAATTTGCTTGAAATATCTTGAGATTTTTTGTTGTGGAAACTTAATTAGCTTTTGGGATTCCAAATTTGAAGCCGGGAGATGTTTAATAAATGGCAAGCTCAGCGATGGTGGGGAGAGAATTATGACCGGATCATGGAGCTGTACAATGTCCAGAGATTCAACCGCCAAGCTCTACACACTCCTCCTAGGTCTGAGGACGAGGTAAACAGGTTTTATTTCTGCATTTTCTTCCTTCACTGTTCATGCTCTTAGTTTACCATTTTCGGGTTTGCTAGATAGCAACTGTAGCTTCATGTTGTCTTTTTTCTGGTAAGCCCAATACTGACTGGGCCAGGGCTGACAGATCAATGACTTAATGTCTTTCTTAGTCCACCTTCACCAATACATACTTTCCAATTTGTTTCCTAACAGAAAATTGAACTTTTACGACTGCAGAGAGATTCATCTTACTCGAGGATGGGATCGGCAAGGGAAAGCCCTATGACTCCATCACTAAACAAGGAATGGATTCCGAGGAACTATTATAAACCATCTGGAAGTAAAGGGTACTTCCCATCTGAACCTTCAGATCAGTATGGGAGTCATCAATACAATGCGGGCTCAAGTGCTTATGGCACAGGCGGCCCAAGGGGCGAGACATCTTCCATGGATGCTTCACGGACAACAACCTCATCTAGGGATGAGGCGTCAGTTTCCATTAGCAATGCCAGTGACATGGAGACTGAGTGGGTTGAGCAAGATGAACCAGGAGTCTACATTACCATCAGACAGTTGGCTGATGGCACAAGGGAGCTTCGGCGCGTCAGATTCAGGTAACCAAAATCCACTCTGCTTATCCTTTTATTCTGTTTGGCTGCCAAGAAAGCAAAAAAAAAAATTGCTAGTCTACTATGCTTGTAAACACCATTAAAACAAAAGCTTTAAATGATTCGATTTTTATAGCATTCTGTCCATGATTGAAATCATTTCATTCTTCATCTATGGTTGTTGATGTCTTCTCTATGATCTTTACAGCCGTGAAAGATTTGGTGAGGTCCATGCAAAGACGTGGTGGGAAGAGAATCGAGAGAGAATACAAGCTCAATACCTCTAAATTTAGATTTTTCACAAAACTACGACATTGTTGGCGGCTGCAGTAAAATGAACAGGCTATGGTTGAAAGCTCCATGGAAATGAAACCATTCCATTTTGTTTCTTCGCATGAAGCTATTTTACTAGATTGGAGTCATTTCCACAAACAAGTTCATCATTGCCAATGATGGTTGAAGACTAAACAAATGTTCTTCTCCTCCTGCAAATCATCCTTTGATACAATTTCAAAGTTAAGGTTACCATTTTTGTACTGACTAGCCATATTCCAGAGGATGGAATTATGATTCGGATGCTACTTAACCCTGATGCGATGATTTCATTTTCCCGGATTCTCTTTGTTTATGGATGTCATTATAGACACCATTTTGAAAAGCTTGATATATGAAATGTTTGTTTGTTTTTTTCTTCTCTGTTGTAACACAAAGGTTTTGGTATGACAAATGAAATTGGAATCATTCATATGGGTGGTGTGCAGCTTCCATTGATGTTCATGAAGGGAACTTTTTGTGTCTTGTGTTACTTCAACTTCCATCCCCATACCTCATCAAAAATCCCCTTAATTACTACTTAGTTTGTGTTGTATTTCTAATTTTCTATTAGCAGCAATCATCTGGATACTCGAATTCTTTCTTTTGTTGAAATCTGAAGTCTGAATAGGTTTGAGTTTCTTGAAATATGAATACAAAAAGTTAAAATATCTTACTTAAGCCAAATTATACTAAAATATCTAAAAATTTCAAACAAAATCAAGGCAATCCAATCTCTAGTCTTTAAGGTTTGGTCTAAACAACAAAATTTGGGCAACTTGTTGATCAAATGAGTGAAACATATGATAGAATGAATCAAGAATTATGGAGAAGAAGTTAATTTTCCTACTTTATCTTTCTTTTGTCCCCTTTTCCTTAAAAGAGTGGTTTGGAGGATACTAAACAAGCAAATAGTCAAGAAAAAATCACAATGTACAATTCGAAAGGAGAAAAATTCATCTTTGGTTTTAGTGCCATCAAAAGGGTGAACTAAGCACAATCTTCTGAACTTTGATGTCTATTGGCTTTTTCTACTTTGATTTGATGCTTGCTTTACCTTCCTTTTTGTCCTTTAATTGATGTTTGAACAAAGATCAAACTTTTGTTTAGGATTCTTGACTAGTTCGAGCTTTGATTTGTGTAACATTAAAGGCTAGAACTTGATTTATTAAAATATATATATATATATATATATATATATATATTCAAAGTGATAAAATAATTCATAAATTTAAAAACAAATTTTTATTTTCTTTAAAATGTGAAAATAACTCATCACCAATTTTTTTGGGGTGGAATTTGTATTGATTAACCCAATCTAACCCAAACCCAACATGATATTTGGACGGGTTTGAATTAATTACTTGGATTGAGTTTTGGTTAAATTTTTTTAACTCAAGCTCAATTTGAGATGGTTTCAAGCCAAGGTTCAAACAACCTGAGTCTAACTTAAACCCGAATTAATATTTTATAATATTTATAATATTTATCATCCTATATGATAATATTCATTTTTTTTTAGATTTAAAAAAATATTAAATTATAATTATATTATATACTTTTTCTTTTTTTTTAAAAAAGACATAAGTTTATTTTTACCTTTTTATTGTTATCTTGAAATTTTGTATTTTTTATTATTCAAAATTTGGTATGCATGTATTAATTTTTTTTTTAAAAAACCCATGGATGAATTTTGAATTTTGCAACCTAATGAATCCAAACAATTCGAATTTAACCCGATCAACTTAAATTTAACCCAATTAACTCGAGTTTAACTTAACCAACTAAAATTTAGAAAAATGAGATCAATTTTGGTTTGGATTGAGTACCTCGGGTTAGAGGTCGGATTGGATTAAATTTGAATTGATTATTTCTTAATTTGGGTTAAGTTTGGATTAGTCATCAACCTCATTAATTCGTTCAAATTGCAATCCTATTTTATTTATATCCATTTCATGTCAAAACACTTTTAAAAAAAATTACAAAAATTTTTATATGGGACTAATGTTATCTTTATGAGTGAACATTATTCTATCTTTCTTCTAAATATTCTCATAAAATAAAAATAAAAAGGAGTTTTAAGAGAAACGGGGCTAAAATGTGCTAGTGTGTGAAAAAAATCAACTTTTAATGTTGACTAATAGCTTATAGCCCCTTGGATGCCTAATTATAAGAAAGTGAAATTGATTGAATGTGTCCTCCCAATCTTGAATTAAAAATAAAATAAAATAAATCTTGATAGATTTTCTTAAATGCATCCAAGTTGAGCAGCCTTCAATGGAATTCTACACTTCCAAAGTATTTGACTAATAATTAGCTTACTGGGTTGGCCTAAGTTGATTGAATCTTTGGGCCTTAAAATGAAAATATGCCCTTTTTAAGAAATTGGGCCATGTTGGGCTTAAGTAAAGCAAGAGAGGTAATTGGTTTGCTTTAGGTCCTGAGGAAATTGAGAATTACCACAGTGGGCATCGGGTCTTTCCCCAAAGTGTTCATATTTGTTGCCATAGGAAAATAAAGAAGACTAGGGGCATGCCTGTCATTGTCTTTGAAAATGTTTCTCAAAAATCAGATTTGAAGAATAATTGTTAAAAATAATTCTAGATTATTTTTAGGAATAAAATTTTATTTGAGAATTCAAAAATAAAAAGTTATTTATAAGTCCTTTTTTTTTTCTCTAAATGTATGGTGAACTTATGTATGATACAAAAAGTGATATGTTGATATCAACCGATATAACAAAATTGAATATATTAATAATTAGTTCATTTTAATTATATCAGTTGATATCAATAGATCTATTTTGACTTTTTCTATTCAGTAAAAAAACAAACATCACCTTAATTTACATGTTTTAATTACTTCTAAAAAATTCTCTACAAAACAATTAATAGCCCTTTAATTTTTTTTAAAAGTATTAAAAACCAATTCAATTTTATTAATAAAAATGATTTTTAATAGGAAAATGTTTTTTTAGAAAAGGTATGATCCTTTTTATTTACAAAAAAAGGTTAATTTATTTTTATTTTTTATTTGATTTAAGAAAAAGATTTATTTAAAAAAATAAATTATCTATGTTTGGTTTAAAGAGAGGTTTTTAAATTTTATTAAAAGATCTTTGCAGATTATTTGGATTCTCTATTTCAAATTTATTACTAAAAAATTTTCAAATTTATTTTTAAAAAATCACTACAAAAGATTTTTATTCACCTTTGTTAAGAAAAAAGATTTTTATATTCACTTACAAAAAATATTCTAATTTGATTTTTACTTTTTTAAAAAATGTTTTTATAGGCTAATCTAAATAAAGGGGTTTTACTTAACTTTTATCTTAAAAAGGAATATTTTTACGATTTTAATGGGAAAAAAGATTTTTACCTTTTAAAGGAAGATTTTTTACAAATTTATCTACAAATAATTTTGTTTAATTTTTATTAAAAGAAGATCTTTTTACAATTTTACTTTGGAAAAAGAATTTTACCTTTTAAAAACAAGATTTTTACAAGTTTATCTAAACGAGGAGATTTTACTTAACTTCTATTAAAAAATAATTTTTACATTTTATTTATAAAAAATTATTCCAATCCAAATTATATTTAAGGAAAATGTTCTATAAAAATTATTTAGAAAAAAACAATCTTTACAAATTTATTTATAGAAAACATATCAATTTTTCTTTCAATGAAAAAATGATTATATTTGATTTTATTAGGAAAGATTTATTGAAAATATTTTATCTTTTATGAAGAAATTATTTTATTAGAAAAATTTTTTATAGCATTAAAAAAAGTTATTTCTATGTTGTAAAAATGATTTGAGAATTTATTTAAAGAACAAAAAAGAAAATGATTTTATTAAAAAAAGGATTTTTCAATTTTATTATAAATAAGAGTTTATATTTTTACTTAAAGAAAACCATTTTTGCAACTAAAAACAGATCTTTATATTTTTACTTAAAAAAAAAAAAAAAACGATTTTTGCATCTTTATTTTAGGAAAATTTTTCCTATTATATTAAAAAAAAAAATTGTCTTTTAAAAAAGTTCATAATTTTATCTAAAAAATGGAATTTTTACTTTAACTTTTATTTAAAAAGTTTTTTATTACTTTATTTAGAAAAAAGAAAAAGAAAAAAAAAGAGATAGAATGATTTAATATGTTTATTTAAAAAAAAACACAATTTAGCAACTTCATAAAAAAAAATTACAATTTAATTTTTAAAAAAGGGTTTCATATTTATTTTTGAAAAAAAAAATCAGATTTATTTTTAGAAAACTAAACAAACAATTGTTTTGGAACTTTTTTTTTTTTAAAAAAAAAAAAACCAATTTATTAATAGATTGATTATACCTTTGTTATTAAAGATATTTTCGATTTTATTCCTTAAAAGGAATACTCAAAAAATAATAATAATAATAATAACAATAACAAAATTGAATGATACCCCTAATATGAGCAAATGAAAACTTTCATTCAATAACATTGCATTTTTCATCACCCAACAAAACAAAGAAATAAAAAAAATTTAAAAAAAAAACCCTATAAGAATAATAACAAAAATGTATTTACAAATATGTACAACAAAAAATAAAATAAAAAGGACTGATGAACTTTACAATGTAATCCCCAAAACTAATGACTCAACTTTTCAATATGAAGCTCCAACCATCCCGGATCGCCATGCTCTCTCATCGAAAGATAAAAAAATAATAAATAAATAGATTACAAAGAACCCTCCTCCTGAATCATCCTCCCCCTCTCTTTCTCTAAGGTTTTTCCTTTTTTTTTTTTCTTTTTTTATCTTTTAATCACCTTTAACTTGCTCTTCATGTAACTAAGATCCAACCCTCCATGTGTGCTCATCTCAACAATCAAACTCATGCAAAACAACAGTCCACAACCCAAAGGAACAGGGTAAGCCCAAGTAACAATATGCAAGCCCATAATTTAAGCCCAATTAAATTAAAACACATGACCTATGTCCTAAATGAAAAATGCAAAGTAATTAGGACCAAACCTAATAACACACCATTAAATTGCAATATCCAAAGCTCCAATCAACAACCCAAGTCAAAAACCCAACCCATGAGCATGAATTAACAACTTAAAGCTCATAAACAAGATCTCACAAATAGTTATTCTAAAGATTAACATGAGGGTTTCTTACAAATTTTATAGAACATAGAGGAAGAACAATAGGTGGTTGCCATGAACAAGAGAGTGGTGGTTGATGGTGGTGTGGGTGTCACATAAGGTGAGGCAATAGTGCTAGCAATGGATTGCGATGACAAGTTATGAACAATGACAGTGGTGGAGGTGTGAAGGTGTAATGTATGTGCGATTGTGGGAAGGTGGCCATGGGTATAAGGGAAGAAAGGGAAGAAAGGGAAGAAAGAGAGAGAGAGAGCGAGAGAGAGATAGAGACAGAGACAAAGACAGTGACAAAGAGAAGTCGTGGACCCATGGTGAGACGTGGTGGTTGTGACCGGTGAGAGGAGGATGTTTGTGGGGCTATAGGAGAGGGAAATATGAGAAAAAAGACGAAAGAAAGAAAAAAAAATGTGAAGAAGGAAAAAACTAAGAGAGAAAAGGGGTAGTAGATGTAGCAAGAAAAATGGTTTTTTTAAGGTTTCAAATGGATCGTAGGGATTTAACAAAATAAATAAAGGGTACAAATTAATTCTTTAAAAATGATGAATATGGGCTTAAAAATTAGGGTGGATTTTAAATAGAATGAGCTTAAAAATTACTAACAAAATAAGTGCTAAAAAATAAAATAAATAAATAATAAAATTATAAAATAATAAGAATAACAACACAAATAAAAATAAAAATAAAATAGAAGTGTGAGAAAAGCATGAAACAAATTTTAAAGTCTACAAATATACCCTTCTTCAATAGAGGTCACGAGCAAAATGGGTGTATATACAAGTGAAACAAAGTGGCTCTATTGAAAAATAAGAAAAACCACCAAATTTGTCGTAGTATAACATAGGCTCTCTAAGATCAAACAATGCGGTCAAAGGTTGCCAAGAAGAAAGATGAAATATCTACATGAAACATAAAAAGCTTAGATAGTCAGGATACAACATAAAGGAAATATAAAAAGGTTGGACATTTAAGACATGACACTAAAGTAAACATAAAAATGTTGGATAGTCAAGAGACGACACTAGAAGAAACGTAAAAAGGTCAAACAATTGGGATGCGATACTTAAAGGAATATAAAAGAGGTCAAACAAACAAGGCGCAACACTAAAAGAAATGTAAAAAGGTTTGACAATAGGGAGCGCAACACTAAAAGAAATGTAAAAAGGTTGGACAATAGGGAGCACAACACTAAAAGAAACATAAAAAGGTTGGATAGCCGATGTGCAACTTTAAAATAAATATAAAAAAATGTTAAATAGTCAAGGTGCAACACTAAAAAATGTAAAAATGTTGGATAATTAGGGTGCAACACTAACAAAAACTTATAAAAACTGAACAGTTAGGATGCGATACTAAGGGAAACATAAAATGGTCAAGTAGTCAAGGTACAACACTAAAAGGAATGTAAAAAGGTCACATAATTAGAACGCAACACAAAAAATAACATAAAAAAGGTCAGACAATTAGGGCATGACACTAGAAAAAATGTAAAAAGATCAGACAATCGAGATGCAACATTAAAAGGAACATAAAAAAGTTGAATAGTCGGGGTTCAATACTAAAGTAAACAAAAAAAGAGGTCAGACAATTGGAGCACAACACAAAAATGAACATAAAATGGTCAAATAGTTAGGGTATGCCACTAACAAGAACATATAAAGGTTGGACAATTGGGGCGCACCACTAAAGTAAACATAAAAAGGTTGAAAAGTCAAAGCATGACACTCAAAGAAATATATATATATAAAAGTTGAACAATTAAAGTGCAACACTAAGCGAAAATGTAAAAGAGTATGATCTATGATGGTAAGTCGTGATCATTACAAAAGAAAAGACAACTAGGATAATACTAAAAATACAACTCCAAATCGAATGATGATGCTAAGGTGTGACTTGGGGCCAAAGGATGGCTAAGAAGATGATCTAACAATAAAGCTCGACATAATCGATGGATAAGATAGATAGTGAAATGAGATAAAACCTAAAGATACGTAATGGTATGACTCAAGGCTAAATGGTGGCGGCCCATATGATAGTAAAGATGCAATTGCAAAAACCAAAAGACAACTAACATGAGACTAAAAAGGGAAAAGACACAAGATACAAAATGTTATAAAACAACTATTTCCCTCCGAGATATGCTCATCGACAATGAGGTGGAAGTGTCTAACCTCAATAATAAAAAATAAAAATAAAAACACAACAAAAATATGTGTTTTGGGAATATGCTAATAGAACAAAACCAAACGATGAACAAAAACAATGTTAACCAAAGCTCTAAGTCTAAGTATAAATAAGTTGAGTCACGACATGTTGACTATCAAAATGAAAGCATCATCACAAATCTATCAACAATCTAAATGACCCTACAATCATGGGAGATGTTGAACCCAATATTAAAAGGCACAAGAAATCCTGACTAGGAAACTTGTGACTCGTCTACATCTTCTTCTAATCTAAAGCACAAAATAAGGTCACATGTCATGAACATGAGATCGGTGGGTTCAAAACAATAAACCTGCATGTGTGAAGGCATCAAAGGTAGGGCATCTAGGTATACAACAAATGTAGGTGAGTATCTTCATCAAACAAGGTATGCTGATGAGACTGAACCAAAGTGTCATCATCTCCATAATTCCTCGAAAAACCTCAATCCAAGAAACTAGATCCAATGTTAGAGAAGATCAATAAGGTGATTATGCCCTAATATGAATATGTCCTAAAAAACAGATATGCTTCAATATAAGAGAATGACGATATGAAATAGCTCAAAAATCCTCATATCACTTACCATGCTCTAATAAAATGAATGAATCTTATCACCTCCAAAAGATGGCTATGCCTTAGTGTAGGGATTGAAACTGATCATCTCCGAAAGATGACTATGCTCTAGTGTAAGGAATCGAGCAAAGTGGCTACACTCTAATAATAAGGCTTTGTCAAGTGGCTATGCTCCTATAAGGTACTAGCTCTAAATCAATCATCATTGACAGGGTTATACCCCAATGTAAGCTATCTAATACAAATAAATCTCTACTCTCCAAAGTGTCCTTATACTATAATGTGTAGGGAGTATCTAATCTCCTCCAAAGAAATGGTATGCCCTAGTATATATCATCATATCAAAATCAAACTCTACTCCCACACCTCAAAAATGGATATATTCCAATGTGATCTAAATAATGTCTTGATCCATCATGCTCCAAGAGAGAGAATGAAGTGGCTATACCCCAGTATAAGTTGTCATCTCAAAACCAATCACTGATGATAAGTCTATGCCTTAGTGTAGGGTCGTCCCATAATTCTCATCTTGTCATAAATTGTATGATCTCTAATTAATCTCAAGTACCGCCCACATGTGATTTATCAAGCATAATGCATGATATCATAACCTCATGGTGGTCTTAAGACTTGAAACGTAACATAGACTAAGGTAAAAGGGTGAAAGAAATGAAGGGAAACTACGCTTAATAATCCCAATGATACAATCCCCATGCCTCTAGTATACACAATGTAATAGAGAAAGAAATTCCAAGATCATGGACCTCACAGATGCTCTATGATATAGATGACTAGATGAATAAGAAGAATACATTATGATATATATATATATATATATATATGATGAACGAATGAAGATATGAAATCAATGAAAAGAGAAACAAAATTAGGATAAGGACTACAAGTATACACAACCATCCATATGAACAAGTCAAAGAAATGGAAATGACAAGGATGAAACTCTAGAATAGGTTCAAAGGAATCATACGAACAACACGATGATAAAAGGTAAAACAAATAATGTCGATGGATGATAACTCAATATACGAGTAAAAACCACAAACATGATCAAGATGAATGAGAATAAACTCTGAATGAGAAGTTCAATCAAGTATATGAGAAGCAAAATGTCATAGTTGGGGATATAACCTACAACTAAATCATAACTTGATGTATAGATGAGATAAATATATATAATATGAGAGTCAAATTTGTTACATAAGCTACCTATGTAGACTGACATCACAAAAGAATTTTTTTTTCTCTTTTTTTTTTCTTTTTTTTTTCTCTTGAAACAATAATCAAAGCATTAAACTAGGGGAAATATATGCATAGGTCCCAAGATAGACTAGTGACAAGTCCTCATTTATACAAACAAAAAGGCCAACCCATATGTACAAATATCAACTCATGGAGATAGAAATAATGAATGATGACTCAAATGGATACAATAAATATCAAGAAGAGAATAAAATGAATCAAAACGAACATGATGAATACAAAAGATGAATAAACTGTGAAGTCCAGAATCAAGGTGATCTTATCCATAAACAAAGTGTGTAAAAGGCCCCAACTCAAGACATGAGAAAAAAGGTAAGCATGGTGATGAATGAAAATGCTAAGTGTACATGGGTCAATTAACTAGCAAGAGGTAACTTTATACATAGGGGTAATTAGGTAAATAGGCTCATGAAATGATGGTCACCCATCTTTTGACCACAATCTCAAACATCATGATCTCAAAATCTCACATAGTACTAAAGACTTGTATCCATCCAATAAAATCATGCCAACTCTCTAAAATCATGTGGAAAAGCCACAATTTGAATGTTCTATATAAACTCGAAGATAATCCTCTCAACCACAACACAGTCAACATCTCATCGTGTAACAACCCTCTCTCATCATAAACCACCCCTTTTGTCTCATAAAATCAACCTGAGGTTTGATCTCCTCAAACTTTACCTGGTCGGATAAGTAAATGGATAAAAAGGAAAGATATGACACTAGACAATGCAATACTATACAAGGAACAAATAAATAGGTTGGAAAGATGTCAGGGTAGATGAATAGTAAGTTATGATAAGAAGGGATGTAAATGTCATGTGATAGTGTCATGGGGTAAATGCTATACAAGTCTCAAAATAGATAGGATATAAAAGTCAAGGTGTGAATGAAAGTGGATAAGATACAACTTTGATCACAAGACAAATGGGCCATAGTCCCGAACTCCTTAGATCGAACATCTAGTCTTAAGTTAATGAGCTCAATATCCTTCATGATGGGTCAAGCCCAATGATTGTGATATGTAAGTGAAAAATACCTCATATCGAAAGTTTAACACATGCACTACAAGACACAAGCATATACTTAATGAAAAAAATTCAAGTCTAATGATCAATGTACTTCCACGAGTAGAAACATATATTGATAAGTCAAAACACTCTACAAGGGATACAAACTCTTACTCCACCACAAGACTAACGTGGACTTGACAACCAAGACGACTAACTTTGGCACAACAAAAATGAACAATCTCACTAACTCTGACAAATGTCTTACTATTGCCAACTAGGTCCCTAAGTCTCTAACTAACATGACTCTCCTAAGGAACCTATCAATGACCCACAAAAACCCTAAACCTAGGTCCAAAAAGGTCAAATGAACATATCCCAGAATGCTACACCTAATGTACAACAACCTAAAAGACTCATAATACATCTAAAAAAAAAATCCTTTCTTTATACAACATCCTAAGGCTGACAAAACTCTAAAAGGGTGAACACTATACAAGATTGACAAATATACAACCTAAAAGAATGCTTGACTTAGAATCCAACTAAGAAAGAGTGAAGAGGATGATAATACAATTGATCCATGCTAATGGTACTCTAATGTTGATGAAAAATTGTTGCTATCAAAATCCTATACACAATTGCAACTAAAATTGGGTGGGTATCCTAGGTTCAAGGATCTAATGCTCAACTAACAGGATCAAGGCAATTCTAAAAATGGTTGGTTGTAAAAGGTCCATAGTAGAAGCGATCATACCATTTGAGGGTATGCAACCTCCTATATGCCTCCAAAAAGACGAGGTGCTTTCATGCAAGGTGGTCATCACCTTCACATATGCAATACCTCAGCATCCAAGGTGGTTTCATAAAGGTTAAGATGGTCTAAAGTACATAGTGGGTGATATAGGTGCATGTGTCTAACCTATCAAACCAAAGTAGAAAAGTAAACACACTAGTCACACATGCATACTAATCTAGTGTTGGGTTGTACAAGTCTTCAAAGATTATGATCCATGTGGCAATGATGTGATACTAATGACATGGCATGACTATCAAAGTGTAATGATGGCATGGCATGATCACAACTATGGGTCACATAGCATTGATGTTGATGATGAGATGTAAGTAAATATCAGACGAACACAACAATACTGATAAGGTGGCTTTGGTATCAAATAGATGGTACTAGTGTTGATGATGTGACACTAGTTTGATGGTGGCACAACAAATTTCAAATCCTATATAGCCTAAATCTAGATCCTACTCCTAGTCACTAGCTCGGTCAAAAAGTAAGCATAGTACAAAGAAATGGTTGCTCCCTACCAAGTAATACAACACAATCAAATGAGGAAAATACAACTGAAATTAAAAAAAATATAACGAAGAGTATCAAATACATCTAAAAATATGAGTACAAGGAAAATGTCAATCAAATTATGTGAATCAAAGCATGAAGATGCATGTGTGTCCCACATAGACAAGCAAACATGCACTATGTAAAAAGAGGGTAGTCATGTAGCATATAGTCATACACAACAGATATATACAAACTTGAGAAAATGTACAAGCACACATGATAACAAGGAACAATATACAACAAGACACATACAAGATATAAACACAAAATGATCGCCAAGTGAAACTCTCATGTGCCCTACAAACATGCAAATATACAACAAAGACACTATGAAAAGGTACCAATTGATTGATTAATCAAATGTCACATTTCCCTCAACTCGAATTCAAGTTTGAACCTCTAAACATCCTTAGTGGAGTTGTTATTTTGTGAACTCACATTTTTAATGTGCATCTCTACTCAATGCCAACACTCATTTTTATTATGAAAATTGATTTGTGAAAAAAAGTTAGAGTCACTACTTATGTTAGTTTATTTTTAAAGGGAAAAAAAAAAGAAATAAAACCCTAAAATGACCCATTTTTGAAAGAAAATATGTGTTTATGAAAAACCAAGTCCAAATTTGAGGGTTAGGTTATTTATTAGGAAGGTACCATGAGGTAGCACCCTTTTAAGCCTTAAAATTTTTTCTAAAAAGCAAGTAAAGTGAATAAAGACAATTAATATTGAAGATGAATGAGATTGGTAGGAGTGGGCAAGCGGTTTATAAGATAGACAACAGTGGTAAAGGCATGAGACCAAAAGGTGAGGAGAAGAGATGCATAAGAAAGAAGGGAGAGGCCAATTTCAACAATGTGGTAATGACGTCTTTTAGAATATCCATTGTGTTAAGGGGTATGGGGAGAGTAATGGGGTGAGAGATACCTTGGATGACAAGAAAGCAAGAGCTTGGTATTCACCTCTATTACTAGAGTAATGTGTGATAATTTTGTAATCAAAGTATTTTTTTCTACAAGAGCCTTAAATCGAATGAATACATCACCAACTTAGGATTTTTGCTTAAGTGGATAAAACCAAATATACTTTGTGAAGTGATCAACAAAGATAACATAATATTTAAAATCATTATAAGAGATAACAAGAGAAGTCCACACATCAAAGAAAAAATTTTGAGTGGTAAAAAGTGTTGAAAGATCATTTGTGTCTTTTAATGCAATTGCAAACATGATATAATGGACTTGATGACAAATCTAATTTGTAACTAGAAACAATGTGCTTCAAAATTGGAAAAACAAAGTGACCTAATCGATAATGCCACTTGGATCAAATAGTCTTGACATTGGAGAAAAAAAGTAAAGGTGGTGACTTAGGAGGGGAGACTAGCCACTCGTACACTCCATCCTTAGTTCGATCCTTCAAAAGGATTGTCCTTGTACTAAGTTCCTTCACAAGAAAATAAGAAGGTAGGAATTCAATCAATACATGATTTGATGTGCAAAATTGAGAAATTAAAATCAAGTTCTTTTTCATGATAAGTGCGCAAAGAATGTGTAGACCTTCAATTTTGTCCTCCTATTACATGTCCTATTAAATACTTGTTCAATACTTTACAGTAGTTCCTTGGTGGCCCATAGCTACTCATACTATTTACCTTTTTTGAGCCACCTCGGAGACTTTGGTTGAGGGATTTATCTAACCCCGTTGTAACTCTTGGCAGCCCTAATTTCGACTTAGGCCCACTTAGGCACCCTAGACCCATTTAGATACACTTGGCCCATTAGGCATCACCTTAGGCCCATTTAGATGCACTTGGCACCTTCTAGCTTGCACACATTCACCCTAGGTTACTTAGACAATCTTTCAGAATAGGTCACTTGGACACTTCTTTTGGAATAGTTCACTTAGGCATGATCTTAATTTTGGTTACTTATTTTTCAGGATAAGATGAGTGTTAGCTTAACTTTTTATTACATGAAATGAATTTTTTATTCTATCTTTATTTTATTTTTATTTTAATTTTATTTTTGAAGGTTTGAGTTTGACATTTAAATTATTATAATCCATTGCATTACTTTAATTTATTGATTTTTTTTAATTGCATACGTATGATATTTATTTTTATACCCTTATCAATTTATTTGTTTATTTACTCACTTATTCATTTATTCTTTAATTCCATGAATTGACATTTTGGATTTTTATGGCTATGTGATTTGATTTTCTATTTTATTTTATTCTATTTCCAATTACATGATTTCTTATTTCAACTTTATTTTTTATTTTGCATGAGACTTGGAGCCATCAAGGAGAGGAGATCACGACCAAATAGGGAAACTTGGAAGGAATCCGGGTTGCATATAGAAAGTGGGCAAATCACGGCTTTAAGAAGGAATCCGGGTTGCATATGATTTGCTTTGAGAAGGAATCCGGGCTGCATATGATTTGCTTGAAGAAAGAATCTGGGCTACATATAGAAAGTGGGCAGATCACGGTTGAGGCACATCCGGGATCATATGGAAAGAAGATTAAAGGGGATCTAATCACTTACCAAACAAGATATGGCTGCATCCTTGGGGAAATCTCCAAGTGAGCCACACATAATGGACTTCCCATATCCACGTGCACGTAGGAAAAATGGAAATAAGATATTCCATAAGGAGTGGGTTGCCTTATAAATAAAGGAGAGAATCCAAGCATAAGGGAATTTTTTTTTTAGAGGGGAACAGGCGGAAAGAATTTTCACACGAGGACTTTTCTTTTGGAGGGCAGAGAGGACACAAGAGCAATTCTTTTGAGAGGACACGTGAAGAACTTTGAGGAGCCAACACATAACCATAAAAAAAGAGGAGCAACCCACAAAATCTCCAAAAATAACGGTTTATAGGTAAATGTACGCTTTCAAATTTATTTGGATTTCGTTTTGATTCATCCTTTTAGTCTTGAGTATTTTAATGATTTTAGTTCTTTGATTTAATTAATCCTATATAATAAATTTCTTGTTTTAATTTCGATTGAGTTTTAATTTATTTTTTCTTTTTTAGTTTGGATGTGTTTGTGGTTTTAATTCTTTAGTTTAATTTATCCCATTAGATAAAGTTCTCTTTTTTTTTTTTTATTCCAATTCGATTTAGTTTTAATTTATCTTTTATGTTTAGATGTGTTTGATGTTTTCTTTAATTTAATTGTTTCTATTATAAAAGTCCCTATTTTTAATTTTGATTTAATATATTTTTTATGTTTAGATGTGTTTGTGATATTAATTCATTAGTTTAATTATTTTTATTAGAAAAGTTTTTGTTTTTAATTTTGATTTAGTTCATTGTTAATCTACCTTTTATGTTTAGTGTTTGTTGTTTTAATTCGTTAGTTTAATTGTTCATATTAGAAAAGTTCATATTTTTAATTTCAATTTAGTTCAATTTTAATCTATCCTATATGTTTGTGATTTTAATTCATTAGTTTAATTATTCCTATTAGAAAAGTTCTTATTTTTAATTTCAATTAAGTTCGATTTTAATCTATCCTATATGTTTTTGTGATTTTAATTCGTTAGTTTAATTATTCCTATTAGAAAAGTTCTTATTTTTAATTTCAATTAAGTTCGATTTTAATCTATCCTATATGTTTAGATGTGTTTGAGATGTTAATTCATTAGTTTAAGTATTCCTGATAGATAAAGTTCATATTTTTAAAATCCCAAATTAGTTTAAATTTTAATTTAGTTATTAGTTTAAATATGTTTGTGATTTTAATTCCCTAGTTTAAATAATTTAAGAGATAAAGTTTATTTTTTTCGGATTAATTTAGTTTTAGTTTATAATTTAATTTGAATGCGTTAATGATTTTAATTCCTTAGTTTAAATAATTTGTGAGATAAAGTTTACTTTTTTAATTTCGGATTAACTTAGTTTTAGTTTATAATTTAATTTGAATGTGTTAGTGATCCTAATTAATTTGATTTTAATTCGTTTTTAGTTTAAATAATCACGCTAAATAAAGTTTGTGTTTTTAATTCCAATTACTTTAATTTTAATTCGTTTTTAACTTAAAGGCATTCGTGGATCTTAATTCTTTAGTTTAAATTATTGTATCAAGTAAAGTTTGAGTTTTTAATATTCCAATAACTTTATTAAGTAGAATTTAATTTCAATTTAGTTTGATTTTAATTTATTTTGTAATCTAAATGCGTTCATGATTTTAATTCAATTGTTTGATTAACCCTTTTAGACAAATTCCATATTTTTAATTTCGATCTTAGTTTAATTTTATTTTGTTAATTTATTTATTTGCTTTAGTTTAAATATATTTGTGATTTCAATTTGATAGTTTAGCCAATCTTATTAGATGATGATGGTGTTCTTAATTTAATCTAGTATTAATTATTTTTAGTCTTGAATGTGTTTGTGTGTTTTTTATTTCATTAGCTTTGAATTTAATATGTTTATATCCAATTTTTCAGTTGATTATAATTTTGTTTAATTAATCAAGTCAATCACATGTAATTATTTTCATGTTTTAAGTATGGTAATTTTGGCTTTGATCTATTGACATTTAGTATGAGCTTTAGGAATTTTAGATAATCAATCCAGTTAATTGCATGTCATTGTTTTCATACCTTCAAGATTGTTGAACTTTGATCTTTGATTTATCATATTTTGTTAAAATGCTAATTTACCTTAATTGATTCCATATTATTATCTCCATATGCTAAGTTTGTTGGCTTTAATCTTTGATTGGTTATTTTTCTTAATTCATGTGTTTCTTGAAATCTAAATGTTAATCTTGGGTAATATTTTGTTAGTTTGTTTGATTAGGAAGCCATAAATTTGATGTCTTAGTGATTGTTAGTTAAATTCTTTTTTTTTTTTTTTTTTTTTGTGAAGGCCACTAGAAACTCATGAAGGTTGGTCTTACCCTCACCACTTTAATTGACATGATTTTCTAAATCTTTATTTTGAGATTTTCGCTTTCTTTTATTTTGATTGGTATTTTTTTTTCTATGTTTCATTAATTTAAAAATTAATTCCTTTTAGTTTAAAATCAAAACCTTTTTCTCCGAAGACCCCTTTAAGAAATTCTATTTTTTTTAAAAAAATAAAATTCATTAGAGTTCTTAGAATCAGGATCTCATTTTCTTAAATAATATGCAACCATTTTTTTTTATCGGTTTGCATCTTTCTTGGTTTTTAATAAAAATTTTGGTTTTAAATCAGACACGAATCCAAGCTTGTGGTCCCACAAAAATGGGATAATTATAGGTTAGATTTGTGTATATCAATTAGGGAATTGGTGAAACCCCTACATAAAAAAAAAAAAAAAATCTTTTTTAAAAATTCTTTCTTTACTACCACCTTTGCTACTTATTGGAAATCGTGTTTATTTTTTTTTTACAAAAATTCTATACAAGACATGTGTGATGATTGGTAATTTAGTGTACTTTGATCATTTTTTGTTATATTAATTAGATGTGCATGTAGGATTTTTTTTTGCTCTATTATTTATTATCTAACCTCTCCCTGTCCTGCGAAAACATGCTATGAGTTATATATGCTATCCAGGTACGTTCCCTAATACCCACTTTCTAAACCCCATGAACATGATTGTCATTGCGTACTATGCCCATGCTTGCTATCCTATTTGATTGTCTTGATATATATTTGATGCTTGTTTGATTATCTTTGACAAAAACACATGTTGTGATATATTTCTATACTAACTTTTATGTTTCATGATAGCGCTTGAGAAGCCATTCAGGTACGCACTTTGATTCTCTCTTATGATCAGACTTTCTTATTTGACATGCTATTTTTTTAAATCACCTAGCCTACCTAAGTATCCATGATCAACCATTTAATTGCCACGTTTCCCTCAACTTAGTCAGTAGAGACCTCTTTAGGGCTAAGAGGGGTGCTACCTCCTAGAGATACCTTCCCAGTAAGTAACCTGATCTCCGGACCTAGACTTAGGTTTTTCAAAGACATGCTTTTTCAAAAAATTATGGAGTCACATTTTAGGGTTTTTCTTTCTTGTTTTATTTTCCCTTTAAAATAAAAATAAAATAAGTGGCGACTCTAACTTTTTCCAAAATTAATTTTTCACAAATAAAAAGTGAGTCTCGCCAATCGAGTGAGGGCACACATGAAAAATGCGGGTCCACAGAATGTTATTTAAAGAAAAGTTAGTAGTGAGAGTGGTAAGATAGGTTCTACATATTTACATGGATTTGCCTCTTAAAATGGCTAGATTTGAGTCTCATGAATGTCATTACTACATATTTACATAGATCTTTAGATAATGACATATGTATGAAAATCCCTGAAGGATTTCAAATGCCTGAAACAACTAATTCAAAACATTGTAGCATATACTTAAATAAGCTACAAAGATCTTTGTATCAATTAAGCAGTCCAAAGGCACGTGGTACAATCACTTAAAGGAATATTTGAAACAAAAAGTATATGTGTATTACCCTATTTGCCTATGCATATTCATTATGTTGAATATTTGTAATTGTTATAGTATATGTGGGAATTTTTGTTAGAACTCCTGAAGAGCTTACAAGAATAGTTAACTATTTGAAAAGTAAATTTGAAATGAAAGATCTTGGAAAACAAAATTTTTGTCTTGACTTGTAGATTGAGTACTTTTCAAATAAAATATTAGTTTAATAGTCAATATATATAAAGAAAGTCTTGAAGTACTTTTATATGGATAAATTACATCCATTAAGTTCTCCAATGATAGTTCATTCACTTGAAGTGAAAAAATGACTTTTTCTATCCTAAAAAAGATAATGTAAAACTACTTGGTCCAAAAGTACCAAGCTTTTAACAAGGCAGTTGTAGTAATCCAAAAAAATATTGTACTCTTTTTCCTTCACTAGGATCTTTTCCATAGGGTTTTTCCTAGTAAGGTTTTAATGAGACATATTCTTATGATCATCCAAGGGGGAGTGTTATAAAATATAAGAATTTATTGGATTGTGGGAACTCGTAGATGATTTTCCAATTGATGTATATCTCTTTGTAACACCCTATAAAATGGAGATACCTTTAATGAAAATCGATCTCGTTTTCTTCCTACATTCTATTATACTTTTCTTTGAATATTTTACTTATTCTATCTTCTTTTCTTCTTTTTATTCTTTTATTTTACCACATATTTATTTTTATTTTTTATTTGATTTAAGAAAAAGATTTATTAAAAAAAGAAATTGTGATATAAAGAGTGGTTTTTCAATTTTATTAAAAGAACTTTGCAAATTATTGGATTCTATAAAAAAAAAAAAATATGTATTTCAAATTTATTATTAAAAAGAAGATTTCAAATTTATTTTTAAAAAATCATTGCAAAAGATTTTTGTCAACTTTGTAAAGAAAAAAAGATCATATTCACTCACAAAAAATATTCCGATTTCATTTTTACTTTATATATAAAAAAAGAATTTTGCAATTTTGCTTACCAAAAGAATTTTGTTTTTTTAAGAAAATGTTTTTTATAAGGAATTTTACTTAATTTTTATTCAAAATGCCTTATAAATGGAATAATTTTTACAAATTTATCTAAAAAAAATTGTATTTAACTTTTATTAGAAAAAAAAAACAAAAACTTTTACAATTTTATTTTGGAAAAAAGAATTTTACCTTTTAAAAGAATTTTTTTTACAAGTTTATCTAAACAAAGTGATCTTATTGAACTTTTGTTATAAAAATAATTTTACATTTTATTTATAAAAATTATTCCAATCCAAATTATATTTAAGGAAATGATCCATAAAATTTATTTAGAAGAAAAAAAAACTTCACAAATTTATTTATAGAAAACATATAATAGTTTTTACATTTTATTTATAAAAATTATTCCAATCCAAATTATATTTAAGCAAATGATCCATAAAAATTATTTAGAAGAAAAAAAAAATCTTCACAAATTTATTTATAGAAAACATCTCCATTTTTATTTTGTTAGAAAAGTGATTTTATTAGGGAAGATTTATTAAAAATAATTTATCTTTTATGAAGAAGCTTTTTTATTTTATTTTATTAGAAATAAATTTGCAACATTGAAAAAAGTTATTTCCATATTGTAAAAATGATTTCAGAATTTATTTAAAGAGCACAAAAAAGGTAGATTTTATCTTTGTTTACTTCAAAAAATAAAAATAAAAAACATTTTCAATTTTATAAAGAAAAAGATGATTTCTCAAATTTATTAAAAAATATTTTAAAATTTTATTAAAAAGAAGATTTTATATTTTACCTTAAAGAAAATGATTTTTGAAACTAATATATATATATATATATATATATATATATATATATATATATATATATATATATATATATATTTAAAAACGATTTTTGCAACCTTATTAAAAAAAATGTCTTTTAAAAAGAGTTTATAAGTTTATTTTAAAAAAAGGAATTTTTGCTTTGACTTTTATTAAATAAGTTTTTTTATTACTTTATTTAAAAAGAATAACTTAATATTTTTATTTAAAAAAACAATTTTACAACTTCATCAAAAAAAACTTTACACTTTAATTTTAAAAAAGTTTTCAAATTTATTTTTGAAATAAAAAATTCAAATTTATTTTTGAAAAACTAAACAAACAATGGTTTCGATTTTGATTTAAACAAAAAAAACAATCAATTTATTAATAATTTTTTTCTAAAAAGAATGATTATCCATTTAAAAATATTTTCAATTTTATTCCTTAAAAAGGATATTCAAAAATAAAATAAAATAAAATAATAACAAAACTGAATGATACACCTAATACGAGCAAATGAAACGTTCCATGTTTCATCAACCAACAAAACAAAGAAATAATAAATAAATAACCCAATAAGGATAATAACAAGAATGTATTTACAAATATGTAAAACAAAAAAATAAAAAGGGCAGAGGAACTTTATAGTGGGATCCCCAACACTAATGACTCACTTTTCAAGATGAAGCTCCAATCATCCCAAATCTCTCACCAAAAAATAAAAAATATATAAATAAATAAAGAAAATATAGAAAGTCTCCTCACGAATCGTCTTTCCCCTTCCTTTCTCTAAGGTTTTATTTATTTATTTATTTAATCAACCCTCCATGTGTGCTCATCTCAACAATGAAGCTCATACAAAACAAAGATCCACATCTCAAAGTAATAAGTTAAGCCTAAGTAACAATATTCAAGCTCATAACTTAAGCTCAATTAAAGTAAAACAAATTACCCATGACCCAAATGAAAAGTCTAAAGTAATTAGGACCCAAACCCAATAACACACCATTAAACTGCAACATTCAAAGCTCTAATCAATAACCCAAGTCAAAAGCCTAACCCATGAGAATGAATTAAAAACTAAAAGCTCACAAACAAGACTTAATCTAACAAAAAATTGTTCTAAAGATTAACATAAGGATTTCTTACCAATTTTATAGAACATGGAAAAAGAACAATGGGTGGCTATCATGGACAAGAAAGTGGTTGATGGTGGTGTGGGTATCGCATGAGGTGAGACAGTAACACTAATAGTGGATCACGATGGGAGGTTATGGACAATGATGATGATGGAGGTGTGAAAGTGTAATGCTTGTTCGGCTATGGGAAGGTGGCCATGGTATAAATGAAGAATGGGAAAAGAAAGAGAGAGAGAGAAATAAAGAAAGAGAGAGAGAAAGGGGTTTATGAGAGGTTGCCCATGGCGAGGCATGGTGGTTATGATAGGTGAAAGAAATGTGCTCGTGGGGCTATGGAAGAGGGAAAAAAAAATAAAAATGGGAAATAAATAAATAAATATGAAGGAGAAAATGGCTACGAAAGAAGGGGTTTCTACAACAGTACAACATATTTTAAAAATATTTATTAAAATATTGTTCTTTACAAATGTAGACCCTCTATTTTGTCCTCTTGGCACATGATGCTCAAGTTAGCTATCATTCGTCCTCTATTACTTGTTTGTGATCTTAGGGTCCATGTGTGAGCTCTTTATGAGTCCTCACCAGTGGTCCATTGTTACTATTTTGGTCATTATTTTTAGACTTTCTTTGGAAATATCTTAGGGTGGACTTTTTAAGGATCTTCACTGTGATTTGTTAGTGACTTTTTATCTTTAGTTTGATTTTAATTGTTTTTTTTAATACATTTGAGTTTAGGTTTGTTTTCCCATTGCATGGTTTTAGTTTTTTTTTTTTTTTTTTTTCTTGATTGCATGAGATTGACATTTTTGATATTTGATTGCATATGGATGGCATTTTGATTTTTTAATTTCATGAGTTTGAATTTTTATTCTTCGTAGATATTTCATTATTTTCTCTTATTATATGATTTTGTTTATTTTAGTTTTTTTTAGGCTACATCAGATAAATTTGTAACTTTTGTATGGTATGAGTACTAATTTTGGTTTTACATTTTTTGCATGTGGTTGACCATCTCATCATCACATATGATCACTTGAGGATCACCACCTAAGCATTTATCTTTAGGTGCACCAGCTTGACATCAGCACTAAGGATCACCACTTCCTTCAACACTAAGACAACATTACCATCATCCTACGATCCCATCATCACATGATAGTGCATCCTCATCTCGATGAGAATAACAGCTCTCTAGAGTGGCAAAAATGAGCTCTGCATCTTAGCAACTAGGTCACCCAAACATGTTTTTTTGGTGAAGGAAGTGTTGTCACACTAAATTTTTGTCTACCTTTTTACCAATTTTTCTTAGTTTTTATACTTTTTGAGATTACATGTGTCATCTCTTTAGTGGTTTCAGCACAACTTGTCTCTAACAGAAGATATTCTCTGTATCTTTGTAATTGAATTCACATGGAGATAACTTACTTTTTGTGTCCTTATGAATATGAGATATAATTTATGTTCATGTTCTTGAGAACACAAATCTAAGTTTGCAACTTGCGATAGTGAGCTATGGTTCATGTTCTCGTGTACATGAACTAGAGTTGTACTTATGTTGATGAGTTATGGTTTGTGTTCTCTTAATAATGAACCCAAATTTGTATTACAATGAGAACTAATTTAAACTTGTGTTCTCATGAGCACGAAATGTAGTTCGTGCTCTTATGACCATGAGTTAAAGTTAGTTTTCACATAAATACGAATTCCACCATTACATTATTGTTTCCCATTCATTCGTACTCTTGAGTGGTATGAATTAAGCTCATGATCGTTCTTCATGAGAGAATGAACACACAGTGCAATGCCCATTATCACAAGAACATGGGCATTGTCTCTTTCACTTGCCCCTATTTTTCTCTCTACTCAAAAACCATTTTTTGGGCATGGGAAGAATTGATAAATAAATAAATTTAAAATTTGAGATAAAAAAAGGACTAAGGCAATTAAGGTCCTTGTACGAGTCTGATGTTGTTTCAACACATAGGGCCCACATAGTTGACACATGGCAAACGCCCTTTAGGGTTCCAGAAACAGACGACGTATGTGATGATGGCATCTTTTTGTTTCCCTAGCCTATTTTTGAACGTCTCCTCACACATCATTTTCTTTTAAGTGAAATAATACCCTTTTTATTCCATTTTTCTAGTGTTTCTATCATCATCGTGTCAAACCTTCTTCTTATTTTTCAGATTCATCATCATTGGTAAGTTTTTTTTTCTCTACCACTTTTTACATTCTATTTTGGGTTTGGTTTGATCGTGGCTTCGTCTTGCTAATTCTTGGGTCTCTTTTTGTCATTTTTTGCTTTTATTTCGTCTTTGGGTTGTCTACATTTAGGGCATTTCTTCTACCTTTGCTAGTTATTTGATTCCCGTGCCAAGCTGGTGTACTTGATTTTTGGTCCTCAAACAGGAATAATCAACAAAATTTATAACCTATATCACCATGTACTAGGATAGCCTCAGCTAGTATAGCATAATGGTTCTAGGATCGAAAGGGTTTTCAACTTACAACTGATAATAATTCAAAGTTGAATTGATGTTTTTTCATTCAAGGTTAGCTTCAAAAGAAAACATAAACTTTGGTTTAAAAAGGATTAGTTTTAAGCTAAAAAAAAAATAAAGTAATGGGAATTACTTATAAAGAAAAATGTTTCTTGGAGTTTTAGGATCACTAGAGTGAGGCTCCTAATACAAAAACAGAGTTCCGGTCACTTGAATCTTTTCCTCGCATTAGAGAATTAACATATAGTTATTTCTCTAACTGGTGTGGTACAGATGCTTCCCCTTTTATGGATTCAAACACTAAATCCCTCTCATTGATTCATCTTGCAATGGCTCGTGCCTCTCACCTACCATTTACCATTCAAGGTGATCATTAACCTTGGATTTCCCTTCTCAAGCTCGCAAGAGATAACTAATGGATGTCTCCTTAGAGTCCAAAAGCTTACCAAGTGTTGGCAATTCTAGAAAATCCTACCTTCAAATCACCTCTCAAAGGCTCGCAAGAGATAAACTAGTGCATCTCAATGGACGGAGATCACTTACCTTACCAAGTGTTGGCCTAGGTGATTTAAAGGAGTTTTAAGTTAACTAAAAACATAGAAACCATTAACGGGTCGCACTATCTCTTCATTAAAAGCTGAAACAACAAAACTCCCATTTCTTGCATTCGGCACCTTACCCAGCTACCTTAGCTCCAAGAGACAAAAAGCCTAGCCACTCATTCTCTGAGGAAACATCCTCAGAGCTCGTTTGGCTAGTAAGAAAAATACAATCAAAGTGAGTAGGTAAGGCAGAGCAAAGCTCTGTATATTACTTCCTTCAAAACTATACAAAAAGTTGTCTCTGAGAACAAACTCCTGAGATGTCTATGTAAAGAAATTACAAATTATATATATGAGGTTATTCACCCCTTTGTTCTTACTTATTAACTAAGGAATCCTATGATTGGTGGATTACAAGGAGAAAATGGGGATTTAAACAACAAATATCTGAAGAAAAAATCTAAAAGAGTCGGTCGCAAATATCTGGAAGCACTCGGGTGGATTTCGCAGGAATGCAAGAGGGGTTGTGAAATTTCGCAAGCTGAAGGTCTCCATTTCGCAGCCAAATGCTGATTTCGCAGCAAACACCTTGTGATTTCTCAGCCAAAGGTTGATTTCGCAGCTGCGAAATTGGCCTTTAGCTTGGTGTGATTGGCTTCCAATGACTATAACTTCTTTATTTCAACTCCGATTCATACACTGTTTGAAGCGTTAGATTTCTGACTTCCCAAGCTTTGAAACGACATATAGTATACATGAAATGGACTCCAAGAAGTGCTCTAAAGATGTCCAACAATTTCTGTCCTCTTGAATTCTTCATGTTAGATTTCTCTCTTTGCTTTCCCTACTTTCATTCATGATTTGCTTTTGGCAAAGGATTTTAAAGCTTCAAAGCTTGGGTTCTTCATGAAAATGAGCTTCCAATTGCTTTGCCATGGATTCTATAGAACTCTCCTCAATCTTGGATTGCTTTGGTGATCAAAATACTATCAAAAACACCAAAACTTAACATAATTTGATTAGAAATGATTGCAAAGGTACTTAATATGCTAATTGAGTTAAAAGGTAATAACTACTACTCAAAAGTGTTTAAAAGAGTTAATTACAAGCTACAAAATAACACTTTTTGAGTAGTAATCATTATTCCTCTAGTAGGGTTTCCCTTAGATTGCCTTATGGTGACATTTTTAGGGATGTCTTGTTCTGATTGTTCATTCGAGTCCACTTGGTTAGAGGGAAATACAATGGAGCCAATAGGAAACCAGGTCGATTCTCCAACATTGAGTGATGATTTGAGTGATACCAAGAGTGATACCAATAGGTCAGATGAGGTGGTGGAAATGTTCAGAGTGTAAGAGTATGATTTTCACCATAAATATTCCATTCTAGAGGATGTAGAAATTCGTTTTCATGCAAACCCTATGGAAGTTGTTGAAACGTCCTACCTAGGGAGGTCGTGCTCATCCTTATACTTTCCTCGACAACATTTTGATAATGGCCTTCGTCTACCTCTTCCTTCACTAGTGCATCAATTTCTTCATTATGCTCATATCCATCCTATTCGTATTCACCCAAATATTATTCTTGTTCTAGTGGGGGTTTCTATTCTTAACTTCATTCATGACATGGACTTGGGCCTTGAAAATGTATTATTCATCTATTCCCTTAAGCTATCAATGATAGGGAAATTCTCGTTTTGCATGGACTCTTGTTCTCTTCAATTAGTGATGGGATTTCCCAACATGAACAAAAACGTTGTTCGTGGCAATGTGATTGTGTTAGGTAATTAGGGCTATGACCAAGGGCTTCCCATCCACGATTCATTTCGCGTTCCTAGTATGTAATTTTTATGTTGCTCATGATATCGATTTTCTTATTTATCTTGATGTGTTTTTTAGAGTTAAACACTTATCCTGTCATGCAGGGTTATTAGAACGAGGACAAAGAGTTGAGTAGTTGTCTCTGACTAGGCTGGAAAAAGTTGTTTTCATACTGAATATTAGTGAGAATGAGAGACAGTATAAAACTTTAGTGACCCCTTCCCATCTTAAACTGCTTATGGGAAATCCCTTGCCTTTTAGTGTCCAGCAAATTCCCCAACAATTATCCTCTTTGAAAAGATATAACGTCCGTATTCATAGAGTCATTAATGATATTCTTGGCTATAAAGAGTTGAAAAAAATCTGACATAAAGGCTCGTATAAGAATCGTGATAGGGAAATTCATCTATTCCCTTAAGCTATCAGTGATAAGGAAATTCTCGTTTTGCATGGACTCTCATTCTCTTCAATTAGTGATGGGATTTCCCAACATGAACAAAAACATTGTTCGTGGCAATGTGATTGTGTTAGGTAATTAGGGCTATGACCAAGGGCTTCCCATCCACGATTCATTTCGCGTTCCTAGTATGTAATTTTTATGTTGCTCATGATATCGATTTTCTTATTTATCTTGATGTGTTTTTTAGAGTTAAACACTTATCCTGTCATGCAGGGTTATTAGAACGAGAACAAAGAGTTGAGTAGCTGTCTCTGACTAGGCTGGAAAAAGTTGTTTTCATACTGAATATTAGTGAGAATGAGAGACAGTATAAAACTTTAGTGACCCCTTCCCATCTTAAACTGCTTATGGGAAATCCCTTGCCTTTCAGTGTCCAACAAATTCCCCAACAATTATCCTCTTTGAAAAGATATAACGTCTGTATTCATAGAGTCATTAATGATATTCTTGGCTATAAAGAGTTGAAAAAAATATGACATAAAGGCTCATATAAGAGAAAAGGCTAAGAGAGAGTGTAAGCATCAAGAGGGAACATTGAGACAAACGAAGAATCAAAAGGTTCTAGCCGCAGCAATCGCGTAAGCTAATCAATCTGTGGTTGATTATGTTACTTCCTCTCTAACTTTGGCTAATTTTCTTGTACTTTGTATATGTGTTGGGAGTGGTGACGTTAGCATGAGTACCTTCGATCATGCCTTGGGTAATCTTGTCAATGATGTCTCCAAGAGGAAAAAAAAAAGCATCAAAGTGGCCTCGTGTAGCCTTAGATAACAAGGGTAACTTCTTCAAGATGACTTGCTCTTCTACCATTATCCAAGTCTCTTGCCTCCAATGAAAAAGGTGTCCAGTAATCTTCAAGTTCCTGCCCAAAAATGCGCCAGGTCCTTTTTCTGTTTTGGTGACAACTTCTTAGAACAAGCATGAGAAGTCTTTGGAAGAGTTGCTAGCCCATATGCACCTGTTTTCTGAGGGTGACATTCCTCCTTATTGCTACTCTAATTTACCCATTCTGTCCCCGTCAACATCCCCATTGTCTCATACTATGGATGCATATTTTGTCCTTATTCCTGATGGCTTGAATAAGCAAACTAAAAGGGTAGTGGAGTATGCCAATTGTTTATCTATCGATGACCTTCTTCCATTGGTATGTTGTATACAACCTTAGTTTCTTTTTATTGGAGAATTATGTTCCATCTTTATTCTTATTTTACTGGAGTCTGTCAACCATTTCTCTGTCGATGACCGTCTTCTATTGGTATGTCATCTACAACCTTAGTTTTTTTTGTTTTTTTATATTGGAGAATTATGTTCCATCTTTATTCTCATTTTGCTTTCTTACTTAAAGACTTGGGCTGCATCTACTAACTTGAACCATCGTTAATGTTTGATGATAGATAAGCTAAAGGATCACGAATCTCTTCATGTTCTTTCCCTTGGTCTTCAAGACAAATATAAAAGACTACTTAACTCGTCTTCCTATCCTCGAGAGTAAGCTGAAGAAAATTTGAACTCGGTTTTTCATCAAGTGGATGTTCTAAAAATGAATGAGGATAAACTGAAATTAGAGAAGTCAAATCTCCTCAAGGTGGTGGAAGACCTCAAGTGTCAACTCTCTCAGGTTGAATGGGTGAAAAATATTGCACTAGATGAATTACAAGCCAAGTTTATGCTTGAGGTGAAGTCTCAGATTCAAGAAGCTTATGTTCTTGGCTGAGATTAGGCTTTAGAGAAATATAACATTACCCTAAGTGATCATAAGGATGACGGTCCTGGTTAGTGTGATGAAGAGGTTTGAGCTAAAGATGTTAGCGGGGATACCATGGGAGGAGTGGGTCGTGATGTTGACCTAGTAGTCCAATTTACAATGTTTCTTAACATTCGCCTAATCTAGATATTTACTCTCTTTTTTTCCTACCTCTAAGACATATATTTTTAACATTTGGTAACTTTGGATTTTAATGACCCTATTTGAATGATAAAATTATCTTTCTTGAAATGTTGGTGGTTTTGATTGTTCGTGCTAAGATTACTTTGTTTTGGGTGTTTCAGCTTATTAGACTTAGGTGGTGTTTGTTTTTTGACTGAATAGAAAAAGCCAAAATATTTAGCTTTTTCTATTCAGTTAAAAGTAACCTATTGACATCGTCCAATATAACTAAAGTGAACCTATTGATAACAAGTTCACTTTAGTTATGTTAGATGGTGTCAATAGGTTACTTTTAGCTTAATAGAAAAAACCAAATGTTTTGGTTTTTTCTATTCAGCCAAAAAACAAACACCACCTTAGTAATTATGCTTTCGTATGATAATAATTGCATAGACTATGGGAGTTGAAGCTTGGATTATTACTAAGTGCGGCGCTATGTTCAACTCTATGTTTTTAAATGAAATATGCCGTATTCATTTTCATGGAATATGCCACATAGTTGTATTGATGTCGTTGGACGTACTGTGTTGTTAAATGTCATGGTGTCGTTATATGAAATTATCCATTTCAAGGCGTACTGGTGTCGTTAGACAAAATGTGCCATTAGGCGCAATGGTGTCGTTAGAAAAAATATGTCATGGTGTCGTTAGACAAAATATGTCATTAGTCGCAATGGTGTCATTAGACGAAATATATCGTTAGACGCAATGGTGTAGTTAGACGAAATATGTCGTTAGGCCCAATGGTGTCGTTAGACGAAATGTGTCATTAGGCGCAATGGTGTGGTTAGACGAAATATGTCGTTAGGTAAAATAGTGTCGTTAGATAAAATATTTTGTTAAGCGCAATGGTGTTGTTAGACGAAATGTGTCGTTAGGTGCAATAGTGTCATTAGACGAAATGTGCCATTAGGCGCAATAATGTCGTTAGATGAAATATGTCGTTAAGCGCAATTGTGTCATTAGATGAAATATGCCATTAGGTGCAATGGTGAAATAATGCCATATAGTGGGCAAATATTCATTAATAGTGCTTAAAAGTGGAATTTGAATGAACTCATGAATAGTAATATACCTTCAAATGTGAAACGTTCCAAGGTTGGGGGATTTTGCGACCGTCTAGTGTTTGTAACTCATATGCTACATTTATACTTTTTGAGATAATTTTGAAGGGTCTTTCCCAATTAGGCAAGAGTTTCCCCTCGTTGAATGTTCTTCTAAGTACCAAATCTCCTGGTCTGAATATACAACGCCTTACTCTCTTGCTCTATTAAATGGGTCATTGTTGGTAAGCTGCTAATCGTTCTGTATCACATGCCCATTTCTCCTCTAGGAGGTCCAAGCAGATTGAAAGGGCCTCATTGTTCCTTATTATGAACTTAACCTTAAGAGGGGTCATTCTACTGCTTTTGGGATGACTACTTCGGTGTTGTACACCATCGCGAATGGGGTTCTTCGGTAGGTTTCCTGAGCATGGTTCTATATCCCTGTAGCATGACTGGCAATTCCTTTATCCTTTTCTTTGCTTGTATCCAACTTTTTCTTCAGGTAAGACAATAAGGTTTTGTTAGAGGCTTCAGCATGCCCATTACTTTGAGGAAAACGGGGTGTGGAGAAGGCATTCCTAATCCTATGCTTCTAGTAAAACTACCTGAACTTCGTACTATCAAATTGTGGTCCACTGTCTGATACAACCGTTCGTTGTGTCCCAAAATGGCATACTATATTTTTCCACACAAACTTGACTAAATTAATATCCTTAATATGAGCATAAGGCTTGGCTTCTATCCATTTTGTGAAGTAATCAATCATAACTAGCAAGAATTTTTTCTACAGAGGCGTTGGTGACAGGGGATCGACTATATCAATGCCCCACTGGGTGAACAACCACAAACTGCTTATCGAATTAAGACCATCTAAAGGGCCATGTATCGCATGCCCGAATTTCTGACATCTTCCACACTTCATCACCATTTGCTTCAAGTCTTTTTTCATAGTGGTCTAGTAAAAGCTTTACGTAACAAGGCATTGACACAAAGATCTTCCACCAACATGATTTTCACAAGCGCCTTCATGCAAATCTGAGATGAATTCCTGTACTTCTTTTTCAAACAAGCATTTCGAATATGGCCCTGTGAAGGACCTTCTGTAAAGTTCATTCCCAATTAAACAATATTGTTCTGCTTGAGATCAAAGTTTGAAATTTTTTTTCCATTCTTAGGTAACTCTTTAGTTCTTAGGTACCTTAAGATAAGAGTCATCCAAGATGTTAGTTCTGGTTTGGCATTGATCTAGAAGATGGGTGTTGCATCTATGGATGGTCTATCAAGTGACTTTAGAGAGATACTACACGCAAGGCAAGCTAGTGTGAAGGTCAGATTAGCGAGCGCATCTGCTTGCTCGTCTTCTGATCTTGGGACCAGCTCAAACATTATGAATTCAAAACGAGTCATCATATCTTGAACTAACACAAGGTACTTGGCCATTTTGTCATCTTTCACCTCGTATGCACCGATCATTTAAGAAACTACCAACTATGAATCACTGTATACTTTAAAATGTGTCACGAAGAGATCTAGGGTCAAGTGTAATCCTACGAGTAAAGCTTTGTACTCTGCTTCATTGTTTGAGGTTAAGGATGAAAACTGGATCGCTTGCAAAATTTCAGTATTGTCTAGTGATCAGAGCATGATACTTGCCCCGTCATGAGACTTTCGTGACAATCCATCGACATGAAGTTCCTAAATACCCGAATGATCATTTTTCATTCTATGACACCCTACTTAATTCATTAACAAAGTCTGCGAACATCTGTCCTTTAAGTAACGTCTTGCTCTTGTATACAATTCCAAACTTGCCCAATTCAATCGCCCACTTCATCATCCTTCATGAGATATTAGGCCTATGAAGAATTTGCTCGAATAGGCTGGTTTGTTAAAACCGTGACCATATGTGCTTGAAAGTACGGGCATAACTTTTTGGTTGGAACACAGAGTGCCAAAGCCACTTTTTCTATTTGGGCATACTTTGTTTCACTAGTTACCAAAGCTTTACTAACAAAGAAGATAAGCCATTGAGTTCTGTTTTAAACTTTGAGTAACACTGTACTAACTGCATGATGAGACGCTATTAGGTACATAAACAATTCTTCACCCGACAACGACTGGCTAAGAATAGGGGATTCAGTCAAGTATTGCTTAATACCATCAAACATCTTTTGGCAATCCTCATTCCACTCATTTTTCGATGCACTTCTAAGGGCTATGAAGAATAGATGCAAGCAATCTTAATATTTTGAGATGAATCTATTGAGGGTTGCGAGTCTTCTCATTAAGACTTGTATCTGCTTCTTGTTAGCGGGAGATTCCATACACAACACGACTTTTAACTATGACGGGCAAGCTTCAATTCCCCGTTTTGATACTAGGAACCCTAGAAATTTCCCTAAGGCAACACCAAAGGCACATTTGAGGGGGTTGAGTTTGATCTGATGACGTCTTATTATATTGAAGGCTTCATCTAGGTACTGCAGGTGACCAACTTGCTTTTTTTTAATTTACACCTCCATCGTTGAACTAATGAGTGGCTCAAAAATTCTTGCCACCATTCTTTGGTATGTGGCTCCAACATTTTTCAAATCGAATGACATTACGTTATAACAGAAGATTTTGTCATGTATAATGAAAATTGTTTTCTCATAATCAGAAGGGTACATAGGAATTTGGTTATACCCCGAATAAGCGTCCATAAAAGTCAGCAACTTATGTCCCATTGTAGCATCTACGATATGGTCGACTTTCAGTAACAGGAAGCAATTCTTAGGGCGAGCTTTGTTAAGGTCGGTGAAGTCAATACAAACTCTTCATTTCCATTTTTCTTTGGAACTATGAGCACATTGGATAACCACTCTAGGTATGAATCTCACTGATGAATCCGACTTTGAGCAAATTTCTTACTTCTTGTTTTAGGGCTTCCTGTCGTTGTAGATGGAGCCGCCTCATTCTCTGTTTTACTGGTTTAGTACTAGGCCTTATATTCAACCGATCTTTCATGATAAAAGGGTTAACACTAGTCATGTCGGAGTGCTCCCATGAAAAAATATCAAGGTTGGCTATCAAAAAAGTCTTGAATGACTCGACTTCTTATATAGAAAGGTTGGTTTCGAGAAATACCTGTTTCATCCCATTTGTTTCTGATATCAGATGAACTTTCAGTGGTTTGGTAACATGAGACTCATTATGTTGCTTAGAATAGGTTCCTTTATATAATTGCTATTTGGCTACATCCTTGCTTTGGTCTTCAACTCCGGCCTCTTTCGACACTATCACGTTGTAGCATTATTGAGAGGATCTTTGGTCGCCAAACATGTCGATCTGCCCACAATTTGTAAAGAAACTGACCTTCTGATGATAGATGTACAGACCGATTTCATCATGTGCAGCCAAGCCCTTCCCACGATAATGTTGTATGGCGATGGATCGTCCACCACGCTGAATAACACGAACATAGTTGTTGGACCTACGGAGATTGGTAGTACGATTTCACCATGTAAAACAGTTTTGGAACCATTGAACCCCGTGAGGACATGTCCGGGGGACTGAAGGTCAAGGGTCTCATACCCCATTTGTAAAAAAGCTAACAAATGTAAAAGGTCAGCAATTCTCTTGATAATGAACCCATATCTGTATCATAGTGAGAACTAATTTTAACTTGTGTTCTCATGAACACGAAATGTAGTTTGTGCTCATATGACCATGAGTTAAAGTTGGTTTTCACATAAGTATGAATTACACCCTTACGTTACTGTTTCCTATCCATTTGTACTCTTGAGTGATATGAATTAAGCTCATGAACATTCTTCAAGGGAGAATGAACACACAATGCAATGCCCGTTATCACAAGAACATGGGCATTGTCCCCTTTAGGGAGCTATCACTGACTTTGACGGAGAAGTGCTCCGTCACATGACTGTCATAGGTGTATGTGGGCAGTATGATCATCAAATGCAATTTGGATGAAAGTGGAGCCCTCTGGAAGACTCCAGAAGGGATATATATATAACTATCACTGACTTTGGAGGGTAGAGGTTTTTCAGAAAATGGAATTCTGTTAGAGAATGGGAGAGAGAACTTTTTGGAGTTTTAGAGTTCAATTTTTCTGGGAAGCTTTGGCGAGAAAAGAAAGAAACACAAAAGGGAGGATTGATCTTGAGAGAGAAGTTTTTGTCTGGGATTGAGGGAACTGCATCTCGGATTCAGCTGGAGGAGATCATTGCTATCGACCATCATGGTCAGTTCCAAGTGGAAGAGATTCACACAACGACATAGTCTCCAGTAGAAGCAAGATTTCTGTCGGCATCACTATTCTTTTTCGGGTTTTCTATGCACATCACAAGGGATTTTTCTACAGTTCCAGATTGGTGTTCACCATTCTTCATCTCGCCTTGTCTGTAACTGGAGACCATTATACACCTCCATTGACAAAGTTAAATTAGACACTTACATCACTTCTAAAGAAGAATCACTGTTATGGGCATCATCTTCTCCACTATCGATTGTAATTGAAAACAAGGAGCAACATCTTCATTATCCTCCCGATTACCACTAGTTCGTGTCTCCATGGAGGAGTTGCAGCAGGTTAACTTACCATCACCATACTCGATCATCACCGGATTTTGGAAGTCATCATATTGCAAGACGGGTACGCTTCAAATGGATGCAACCATGAATTTCGACAAGAGGATTAGAAGATTGTAGCCATGAATCTCAGTGGGAGATTTTGAGGATCACAACTATGAATTTCAGTGGATGATTGGAAGATGTTTTGGGATTTTCTAATTGAGATTACAACTTTGAATTTCGGTGAATGTGAGGAGAATCTGAGAGTGGCAGATATGAATATTGTAATATTGTACTATCGAAGATAGGAACACATTTGGCTAGATTGAGGTACTGGTCATGAATTGTTTTGTTTTTTTTTGTTGTTGAATTTCGGCAGGAGAATTGATAAGTGACAGCAGTTGGTGGAAATCGCATTAGTGGTAGCAGCATGTGGATAAAATTCAAGTGGAAAAGGTGTTAGTTCCTAGCTGAAAATTAATGGAATTGGATGTTTGAATTGTAGCCACGTAATTGAGTTTCATGGCTGCATTTCGGTGGAAATCAATGGTTGCATATACGGGGATTGTTTATGGCTGAAATTTTCTTTAATGTAAGTAGAAATTAGGCTGAATTTTAGTAGATTTGGTGGCTGCATATATGGTGATCGAATGGTGGAAATTCAAGTGAAGTTTTGTGGGTATTTTCATGGCTGAATTGTGTTGAAACTCAAGTGAAGAAACAAGCTAAATGTGGCTATATATATGGTGGTCATGTAGCCGAGAATTAATGGAGAAAATGCATCTAAATTGAGAGATTTTCATGGGCAGAATTATGGCTGAATTGTTCTGAAACTCAAATGAAGAAACAAGCTGAAGATTTATCGAGCATAATGTGAACTGCATGTTGGTGTATGTTTGAGTGGAGGAATGCATCAAAGTAATCAAGTTTATAGAGCATAATATAGAGCTGAATGAGTGGTTAACATTCAAAGGAAATGTGGCTAAACTCTGTGGCTTTAATGGAGGATGAGAGCTGAAATTTTAATGAAAATACCTTATCAGATTTGGAGGAAGTTTAAGGTAAGTTTGCTAAATTTTAATCCTGGTTTTGCTCCTTTTCTTTTATTAAATCTCTTTGGATTTAATTATTGTAGATTAGGATTGGGTGTACATGGACAAACCAGGCCACACATGAGTGTTGATGGAATCCATTGTTTAGGTCAATGTGTGATTGTTGTTTCATGGATTAGAATTGAATTTAGATTTGATTTAACCTAGGTTTTTACCTAATAAATCCGTTTGATAATCCTATCATAATTGGCTTTGAAATCATCATTTTTATTTTGATTTATGAAGATTTGATTTTAGGTATTTTTGTTTAGTTAATTCTTGTGAACCCACATTTCATAATTCACATACATGCATGTTACATAAATAGGAAATTGTATGATTTAAATGGGCGCTCACTTAGGGCTCTTTAGGCATTTATTTTAATGTTTAATTCAGTCATAATTAATCATCTATACAACTACAAATTTGTTCCATGTGTTAAATTACAATTAGCTTATGTTTTGAACACTTCTAATTTATGATTTGATACACATCAAACATTTAAATAGATTATCTTATATTATATTTATTTAAACCTTTATTTAGAGTCTTTTGATATTGGGATTTGAAATCAAAATAGGACACAATAAACCACTGCAAGTTTAGTTCACATAATAAGTCATAATCCATACATTGACCACCTAATTCTAGCACGTGCGCACACACACACACACACACTTATATTTAGGTGATTTCTAGTGGTTCTCGATTCCCATGTGCTTTAATGATTTTAAAATTATTTTCAATCATTCCTAAAACAAAATTTATTCTCAAAGTTCATGTTTCTAACTCATCTTAGATCCCTTTAAGTATGAAACTTCAATTTTTTAAAAAGACAATGCTACCTATTTTATTCAGTATACAACTTTCAAAAGTTTTAAAAATGAATTTTGGTTTTGAATACACACAAATTAAAATTCATAACTCCAATCAATGGAGTTTTTATGGATGAATTCATGGAAATTAAATTGGGATTTGATGGATCCCTACATACAAAGTTTTCCAAGATATAGTTTTCTATTAACACTATTGATAGCTCACTGTATATTTAAAATTGTAAATTAGAATCCGACCATTTATATAAACTCTTTAAAAATTTTTTAATTATTCCATGATATTCTAGACTCTTAATTTTAGAATTTTAATTTAGTCAAAAATAATTTCTCAATTAGAAGATATAAATCAATCTCTTAAAAGGTTCAGTTTTCACTATGTTTTTTACACTCAATCTTGTTTTGTAAAAAATAAATTACTAAAAGACCTCTTTAATTTTTTTTTTCCTTAATTTAGACTTCTCAAATTTAATTTATGACACATAAAATATTAAGAAATAATTTCTAAAAAAGGAGATATGATTTTTTCTACTCACTGCACAAGCACTTTTCTCAAGCAGAGAGATTTTTGTTTATTTTTAAATTTGTTATGAATCTGATATTTCCCTATGATTATTTTTCATTTGAATAAGACATTAATATAGTTGTGTGAATTTTTGTATGATTTTAGGACATCTCTAAGTTAATTAAAAAAATAAATTGTTGAATAAATTAAAAAATGTCATGTTCTGGACCTATTATCATCACTATGAAATCTGGTACTAAATGAAAGTTAGTTAATTAATTTGATTAAGTTAATGAATTTGATCACTTCAATGATAAACTAGACATATAAGAGATGTTCTTTGAAAAATTTCGTGATAAAAATTGACTTCTAGATATTTTTTTTAGAATTATTTTGTAAAGTCCTCTATTCTAATCATTTGCTGATTTTTTATGTGAAACAACCCACTAGTGAATAAATTTGATATTAGTTGGAATATAATTAATTAATTTGGCATTTTGGACAGTAATCTGGATTTGTTAAAGGACGTGTTACCTAAATTTTATTTTGATGAGATAACACACTTCTTGATACTTATTGAAATTTATTTTATGAACCAATATTCTACCTTGTTTAATGATAATTCCTTTGATTTTGATAATTTGGTCACTTCTGAACATATTTGTAAACCTTTCTTGATTTGAGATATGCTATGTGAATATATATATATATATATATGAATTTAGTTTAATTATTCTTTAAGCTCGTTATTATTAGTTGTAAATTAACCTCATTTTATGAAAGCGCTTTTAAATGTTGTCAAGGTACACTTCCTTCCCTTACTTCTTTATGTATATTAGTATCAATGCTTAATCCATATGATTGGTTGATTTCACACTGTTTGATCTTCGTGTTCATGATTTTGCTTAATGATCTTGTGTGGAATGCATATTATATATGTTATGATATTTTTGCCTATAAACTAATTCTTTTGTTTTATGGAAGCGCTTAACAAGCTATAAAGGTATGTTCTTCATTTTCTGTGATCATTGCTTATCGAATGTGTATGTTGTGATATTTACTTTCATTCATGGTATCCATTAATTTACCCTTTAATTGTCATAGTTACTCCAACTTATTTTGTAGAGACCAATTTTAGGGCTCAAAGTGGTGTTACCATTATGGTACCTTCCCGATAAATAACGTGACTCCCGAATTTAAACTCGGGTTTTCAAAGACAGGCTTTTCTAAAGAAAAATGAGTCATTTTTTAGGGTTTTTCTTTCTTATTTTGTTTGTCCTTTAAAAAATAATAAAAGAAAAATAAGTAGTGACTCCATTATTTTAAAAAATTAGTTTTTCACAAACAAAAAAAAAAAAGTCTTGCCATCGAGTGAGAACACATATGAAAATGTGGGATCACGACAAACTATTTCTAAAACTACGGTGATTTGTTGAGGGGGATTCCACGGGGACCTCGTCTATTGAAGAAATGAGTTTAATGTAAAATCTAAACTCGTCTTTTCAAGAGACGAGTTCAACGTAAAATCCAAAACTCTTATATTGGAAAGATGAGTTTAGTGTAAAATTAGAATTTGTCTTTTCAATAGACGAGCTTAGTGTAAAATTAGAACTCGTCTTTTCAACAGATGAATCTAGTGTACTCATCTTTTCAATAGGCGCATTCAGTGTAAAGTTTTGTTTTCTAAATTATCTTTTAATAATATGGCCTAATTTAATTTAAAATTATCAAATCCTATAAAATAGCAATTTTTTTTTTCTAAACCCATAAAATAGCTCAAGTTTTTTGTGTTCTAACCTTGGCATGGTTGCATAGTTTTTATTTATAATTTAAAATTATTGTTTAGTAAAAAATTCATGTTATAATAATAAATAGAGTTATGTATAAAATGAAAATAGAAAGAAAAAGTTTGGATAAACTTTGCTTTGTTAAATTAAAATGAATTATAATCTCCATTAATTGTTCAACATCATTTTTCCAAGTTGGGGTTTGAGATATACATCTTGTATTCAAATTACAAATCAAAGGAATAGTCTTGAAGAGATCGAGTTTGTTTCTTTTCCCATTAATGATTAATAAAAGTTTCAATTAAATAAATACCAATCATCATCACATACGATTTTAAAATTACAAAAATGCATCACTTCCTAAAATCCTAGTAACATCAGTTCTCATTTTCTTCAATGACCCCATTCACATTGATGGATTTGTACTTCTAAATCCCAGGTAAAAGACAATGAAAGCTCTTAATTCCTATCAATCCAGTTTGGTTTTGAAATTCTCCAAATCAAAAGCTCATCGCCAGATAGTCATATGAGAACTAGGTTGATAGAGTTCTAAAATTCAATATTGTGACACCTTTTCTTTCCTTTCATTTTCTCTATTACCAAACAAACCGTAAGAGAAGATTATGCACTTATAAATCCACTAAGAAAAAGTGATGCTTATGCCACAATGAATCAACCAACAGCATTATCCTAAGGCATTGATTTTCTCTCCAAACAGAAAACATATCCATCTCATATGGACTGTGTTCTCAATAACGTAAAAATTCTTCATCCACAATATGACAAAGGACCAAATAGACTATCAAATAAAGATACAAAATAGATTCGTAACACTAGAAATTTTCACATATAACTTTGTAGCATGTTCTCTACTAAATAGATACCAATGATATAGCCATGCTCTCGATGCCCTAAGATTCATGATTACCTAAATCTAACATCCAGATACATGAAACAAATGAATGCTTAACTCTAAGAATTTCTCATAAAACTGCCTCTTAACTAACTCCGCCTATTAAGGCACGTCAATGTTAGATTTTGTAGCCTTTTGAACTAACTTGATTACCAGTTCTCGTGGAACCATCAGAGTTCAGGCAAGGGGTCCCTAAGGTGTTTAAGACATTCAAGAATAGAATTGTGAAGACCAAGGCATCCCCTTCCATGCAAATAACTATTTTATATCAAACTACTTGTATCATACAACTCACAAACCAACCTAGAAAAGTATTCTCTCAACAATTTAGAGTTACAAGAGACCATTGGATGAGGGTTTCATCTCGGTTGAAAAAATGTCTTCTATGAGATCAATTAAAGCAAAAGTATACTGGATATAGTAAACCTTTTTTTCTTTGTCATAGCTAAAAAGAATCAAATGTTGACTCCACTCTAACTTGAAGAAAGACAAATAAATAAGGTTAACTATGGTTCAATCATAGAATGTTACAACTTTTAATTTTAACCTAAAGATTGACACTAACAGTGTATATGAAAAATTTGTTCCCTATTTGTTTGTGAAGTTAAACTAGACAAGTTGATCAAAGCACAATGTTATGGCGTAAAGCTTCAAGAAAGAGTTTAATCTGTCATGACCCAATTTTCCATAAGTCTTTCACATATGTCTTATATTAGCTAAAGAATCAATGTGCTTACTTTTCAGTTGAGCAGCTCCAATTGATCCAGAAGGTATTTATCGTCTCTTTTTCTGGCCATAATGACTGTGTTCAACAACACCTGATAAAGAGAGATTAAGTTCAACAACCTCATATCCAAATGATTTCATTTGAAGCAAGATTTTGTCACACTCATTGAAAATGCAGGCTCACTGCAACAAACACAATGCTTTATTCTTGAAGAAGGCTTATACTCCTCAATTGAGAACTGGGTGTCCCCCAATTTACTCACCAATAATTTGTTTGATATCATTTTTTTGTCAAATATATATGATCTTGACCTATGATTCCATAGTCTACAAAACATTTTTGGCAAATGATCACCAAGACTTTGTGATGTGGGACAACCCTAGGATGGTTGCCTACACTCAAGGGTAGGTGGGCTAGGGTTTTATTTTTAGGGTGTAAGGAGAGGAACAAGGAATAAATTTTATGGTAGAGAAAATTATAAGATAAGAAATAGAGAGAAAGAAGAAATAATGAAGAAAATATGGAAAACCTTAGAGTCTCACTAAGGCCTTCTAGGAGTCTCACCTAGAAGAAAATCAATGGAATCTCGCTATTGAGGGTTGCAACCTTGCAATGAAAGAAAGTATAATATTATTCATCAAATTCATCCCTTTGATTTACATTTATTAGCGTATTTATAGGCTTCTTTAAGAAATTCAAAGTTTACTAGGACTCTATTAACCTATCATGACTCAAATTCTAATTATATTATAACTCAACTAGCTAATCCTAATTAGACTTCAACAAATACCAATCCCAATTCAATCCTAATTAATATTAATCCTACTTAAAGTTTACTTAGGTCTTCACTTTCTTCCTTGAATAAACTTTAAAAGGCTTTCCCCCATCAATTCTCCCTGGCTTGAAAGAACTCGGCTCCGACGAGTTAGATGTTAGATACAATTCATAGAGATCGGGGTTAAGCTTCTGAAAATCCGTTGTTGTAATCCATGTATTCTCAAAGTGTGGTTTGCCTCGCCATTTAACCAAAAAAATTTGGTATCTACCTTGTCGAGTAGACACAAGTTGATCATCAAGAACATACTCGATCTCAAGATGTGGGCTAAGAGTAGGTGGTAATTGAAGATCCAACTCTTCACTTACATCATTGTGATGACCATGGTAGATATACAAATCTTCCACATTAAATATTGGACTAAAATGCAAGTTTGAAGGGAGCTCTAACAAATAAGCATTCTCACCCAACCGCTTTAGTACCCGAAATGGACCCGCTTTCTTAGCTTGAAGCTTGGACGAAATCTTTCTAGTCATAAACGAACCATCACTAGATCACCTTATTGAAATTGAATATATCTTCTATGTGCATCTGCTACCTCTTTATAGTTCTCATTGCTAATTTTGATTTTTTTTCTCGTACATTTTCATGTATATCTCGTATATGACGTGCAAATGCATCATCATCTTGGCTGGTGTGGACATAAGTAGGTAATGGTATAAGATCAACAAGTTGCTTAGGTTTCATCCCATATGCCACTTCAAAATGTGAGTACCCAGTAGTACGATTAGTGGAGTTATTGAAAGCAAATTCAGCTTGTGGTAAGACATCATCCCAATTTCTCAACTGATCTCTCACATTGCATCTCAAAAGATTACCAAGACTGCGATTGACAATTTCTTTTTGTCCATCAGTTTGATGATGAAAAGAACTTGAAAATTTTAATTGAGTACCTAGCTTGGCCACAAGGTTTTCCAAAAATAGCTCATAAACTTGACATCGCGATCAGAAACAATGGATTGTGGTAATCCATGCAATCGAACTACTTCTTTAAAGAATAAGGCAGCAACATAAGAAGCATCTGAAGCCTTCTTACATAGGATAAAATGTGCCATTTTGGAAAATCTATCAACCACAACAAATATAGAATCAAAGCCCCGTTGTGTCCTTGGTAATCCAAGTACAAAATCCATGCTCAAGTCTTCCCAAGGTTTGGATGGAATTGGTAACAGTGTATATAACCCTGTATTTTGCTTTGAACCCTTTCCTACTTGACATGCTCGACATTGTTTGATAACCTTCCAAACATCCTTCTTTAAACTAGGCTAAAAGAAGTGATCTTCCACCAAAGCAATGGTCTTATCTCGTCCAAAATGTCCACCCATTCCGCCTCCATGAAGTTCCCATATGACATGATCATGTAGGGAAGTCCTTGGTAAGCATAAACGATTTTTATAAAACAAATACCCTTCTAAAATTTGGAAATCAATATGTGTTGCTTTTGAACCACTCAAAAGAGAGGAATAAACATCTCCAAAATCAGCATCATTATCATAGCAATGCTTTAATTCTTCAAATCCAATTGTAGTGGTTGACATGTTTACTAAGAGAAGGGTCTTCCTACTAAGGGCATCAGCTATTTTATTTTCAATTCCTACACAATGCTTTAAATTAAAGGTAAACAGTTGAAGAAAACTACTCCATTTTGCATGTCAAGAGTTAAGCTTCTTTTGAGAATTAAGATATCGCAAGGCTTCATGACTTGAATACAAAACAAATTCCTTGTAACTGAGATAATGTTGCCAATGCCTAATTTTTTGCACCACCGTATAGAATTCAAGATCATATGTGGAGTATTTTTTCTTTACCCCATTGAGCTTCTAACTAAAGAAAGCCACAGGTTGTTCCTCTTAGCTAAGAACTACTCCAATTCCCACATGGGAAGCATCACAGGCCACCTCAAATACTTTCTCAAAGTCTGGTAGACGTAGGATAGGAGGGTTCACCATCTTGGATTTGATTTCTTCAAATGCCTTGTTGGTCGCCTTAGTCCAAATAAATAAACCAGGTTTCATGTATTTAGTCATTGGGGCCATAATAGAGCTAAAATTTCGAATAAATCGTCGATAAAATGTAGCCATTCCATGGAAGCTTCGAACCTCATGGATATTTGTTGGTATTGACCAATCAACAATAGCTTTGATCTTCTCTGGATCTATTTCAACACCCTTAGAAGACACAACAAAGCCAAGAAATACAATACTAGGGCTCATGAAAGTACATTTTTTCAAATTAATGTAAAATTTTTCAGCCCTAAGAGTGCGCATTACTTGCTTCAAGTGTTCCTCGTGATCTTCACAAGATCGACTATAGATAAGAATATCATCAAAATAGACAACAACAAACCATCCAATAAAAGGTATTAATACTTGCGTCATAACCCGCATGAAGGTACTTGGAACATTGGTTAGTCCATGACTAACCACTCATACAATCCATCCTTAGTTTTGAAAGATGTCTTCCATTCATCCCCTGGTCTAATACGTATTTGATGATATCCACTTCTTAGATCAATCTTTAAGAAGATTATTGATCCAACCATCATATCTAGCATGTCATCAAGTCTTGGAATTGGAAATCGATACTTGATTGTGATTTTGTTGATTGTACAACTATCCACACACATCCTCCATGATCCATCCTTCTTTGGTGTTAGTAGGGCAGGAACTCCACAAGGACTTAGGCTTTCACGAATAAAGCCTTTAGTAAGTAATTCATCAACTTACCTTTTCAATTTAGCATGCTCTGTTGGATTCATTTTGTAGGCTGGTAAATTTGGTAATGACACACTGGGAATCAAATCAATGGCATGTTGTACGTCACGCATATGAGGGAGTTGATTAAGTAACTCTACAGGCCACAAGTCAAAAAAGTCATCAAGGATTTTACGTACGTTTGTTGGATATTCCTTATTTTGCTGAAAATGATGCACTGAAAATCAAATCAATGGCATGTTACTCTTATTTTCAAATTGACACGTAGTAAGTACCTTTTTTGGTTGTGCATTCTCCTCTGACTTCTTAATTGGATGGACTTCTTTCATTGGATGAAGGATCTTCTTACATCTGTTGTGTATGAGAGCATATGTATTTTCATAGCCGTCAAGTTGAACTCTTCTATCAAAGAGCTAAGGTCTTCCAAGTAAAATATGACTTTCTTTAATGGGTAAGACCTCACTCCATACAGACTCTTCAAAGTCCTTACCAAAAAGGAATGTTACTAAGCAACGAAAACTTACCGGGATAGAAGTGTCATTAACCCATGCTACTCTAAATGGATTTGGATGTCTCTCTGTTTTGAGGTTTAGCTTCTCAACAAGTTCTTGCAAAGCTATGTTCAAACTGCTACCTCCATCAATGATCATGGTGCATAATCTCCCTTGGCAAGAAATACATGTCTGGAAAATGCTAGTACATTGCCAATCTTCTTCTCCTTTTACCTTTGGGATAGTTAATAAAGGTCGTACTACAAGACTATGTCCTTCCGTCATACCATCATAGTAGTCACATTCTTCACTAACTTCATCTTCATTGTAATTCTCTTCTTCCTTTGGGTAACTTTCCAATTCAAATTCTGGTTCTTCAACACATAAGTGTAAACCTTTAGTTGGGCACACAATAGCATAATGACCATGCCCACCACACTTAAAGCATAAAGGAGTCACATCTACTTTTCTATCTCCAATACTCATTGAAGTTTTACCCTTATTACCATTCTTATGAGCCACATTCGAAGTTTGTTGAGTGTTGCCCCCACCATTCACATGATTAGAAGTTCTAAAGTTTGATGTGCTTAAAGGTTTGTTTGTTGTCTTGTTGGAGAAAGTGTTCCCAATTTGTGAACTTGGAGTCCTAGAAACCCGAAATTTGAGGCCTTCTTCTATTTTAAGGGCTAGTTGATAAACGTCATATAGGGTATAAGTGTGTGCAGTTGTCATCTCAAGTTGAATCTCCATTCGAAGTCCAGCTTTGTAGCGGGCTGCAAGTTGAGCATCACTTTCCCCCACTTGATTTCGAATGCTCAATTCATGGAATTCTTCTATATATTCTTCAACTGATTTGGTACCTTGTTTAAGGGAAAACAATTTTGTATACATAAGTTGTTCATAATTAGTTGGGAGAAAGTGCTTCTTCATCTTCAACTTCATCTCGTTCCATGTGTCAATAGGTGGTTGGCCAGTTCTATGAACTTGATTCTCAATATTATGCCACCATAGACGTGCTGCTCCTTTCAACTTTGCCTTCACAAAATGAACTTTTCTATTTTCGGGCATTGCATACCAATCAAAGTAATCTTCCATTGACATAATCCAATCAAGAAAAGTTGTTGGATTTAGTTTTCCATAAAATTCAGCAACTTCAAGACGTACCTTTTTTGTCACATCATCATCTAGCTTAAAAAGTTTGGCCCTTCTTTGATTCCCCATCATAAAATTGTCTGGTTCTTCGCGTGATCGACTTAGCGATTGTCTAAATTGATGACTTGCGATCTCTTCTTCAATTGATCGTTTTTCTTTACTTTTTTCTAATAACTTCATGATCTCATCAAGTTTGCTATTTAGTTGTATTATAGCATCTTGATGGGATTGTTGTGTGGCTGAAATTTCCTCCAAGCGTATTGTAGCGGCATCTTGATTGCTAGAAGTTTTTTTGGAACTCATGCTTGCATAAGTTGCTCCGCTCCTTAATTGCATATGCTTTCAAGCCAAGAACTTTGGCTCTGATACCAAAATTGATGTAGGACAACCCTAAGATGGTTGCCTACACTCAAGGGTAGGTGGGCTAGGGTTTTATTTTTAGGGTGTAAGGAAAAGAACAAGGAATAAATTTTATGGTAGAGAAAATTATAAGATAATAAATAGAGAGAAAGAAGAAATAATGAAGAAAAGGTGGAAAACCTTAGAGTCTCACTAAGGCCTTCTAGGAGTCTCACCTAGAAAAAAATCAATGGAGTCTCACCATTGAGGGTTGAAACCTTGTAATGAAAGAAAGTATAATATTATTCATCAAATTCATCCCTTTGATTTACATTGATTAGCCTATTTATAGGCTTCTCTAAGAAATTCAAAGTCTACTAGGACTCTAATAACCTATCATGACTCAAATTCTAATTATATTATAACTCAACTAGCTAATCCTAATTAGACTCCAACAAATACCAATCCCAATTCAATTCTAATTAATATTAATCCTACTTAAAGTTTACTTAGGTCTTCACTTTCTTCCTTGAATAAACTTTAAAAGGCTTTCCCCTATCACTCTGTTTGGATTAATGTCAAACCTAAATAAAAGACATATAGGTTAAATTGAGATGTGTTTCCAATATCAATCTTTTCCATTCAAACCTCTAGAAAATGACCACATAAAGGTCTTTTCAGTAAGTTATTCATATCTTATTTGCATTCATGTTTATTGTTGTTTTTGGTATCCAAATAAATTCAATAAGTCAATGCATGTTTAGTACTACATTTTTAGCAACCAAGTAACAGAAATCCAAATTGATAACGATTTGTCAACAGCTGAAATGCCATGATGACCAATCCAAAAATTATACATAATAAACACTTAAACAAAAAAGTTAAGCATTAAAGAATGTTAGATATGTTTGTTCTTAAGACAATATGAACTTGAAAGAATCCATATTCCTGGCTAGCTTCCAAAATTTTCTGACTTGTTTCAACTCGATTAGAGCTCTCTGTTTTCCCAAGATCAATCATAACAATATTTTTGCAGGGAAGAACAATGAGCTTCCCAGGTCTTTATCCTAGTGGAAAAATAGAATTTTCAGGCAAAGATTGAGCATTAATAGACCAGCTTGAAACAAGTGCTTCCATTTTCTTAATATCAATCTTTCAAGGAATGTAGTGGTATGGATCATGGACAACACAGATTTATAAGGTGTGCATGTTTGGAAAATAATTTATTATTATCAGCCAACCACAAATTCTGTAATTTTTATAACACTTGAAGAAAAATCATGTATATTCTCTTTCACAACTTTATGCTTCACTCTGATAGAAAAATGAAATTATATTTTCTTTCCAAACCTTATACTTGTACCAAGTCCTTAAGCTAGTTATTAAAAAAAGAAAAATAAAGTATACATTCCTTTTCAAAACCTTTGACTTCTCTACGTCAGACACTGTTTTCCCTATCTTAGCCATTGTCGTGCTAAGCATTATGGCCATAGCATATATGCAAACGCTACACCATATATAAATATGCAAAAGTGTATACCCCCATTCGGGGCTTTTTCTTTTGCATCTCTGCAAATTGCTTTCTTTACAGGTGGAGGGCTCTCAAGGAGCCACGTGGCGACTCATGGTTGAGGAAGCCAGCTGCATGGGGGGACACCTCCCAAGGAGCTCCATGCATGGATGTGTGGTAAGCCATCAGCAGCTCGCCCATGATGGTGGTTGGAGAGGGTGACGTATTGACGGGATGATGCACAGGGGAGCGGGTGGTAGCTTAGAGGACAAGCCAGACGAGATGGAAGGGCAGCGTATTTTGCTACCTACGGAAAAGGTCTGAGAAAAGAAAAAGAGGATTTTTGGAGGCTATTCTTTCCGGATGAGGAGGTGAGGATTTCTGGGGGTAGCTTGGGAGAAAATGAGAGTGAGTTTCCCAAAGATTGTCAGAGAAAAGCAAGGGAGGAATCGCTTAGGTTTTATTATTTCGCACCTTAGGTTCTCCACTTTCAACTCGTTTTGTTTTATGTTCAGTCATACCTTACTTCCTTCTAATATTTGGATGTTTGTCTTGATTATTTAATGTGTTAAATTCGTTCTTCATTCCATGTATTGCTTGGTCCCTATTTTCCCCTGTATGAGTTGTATGATGGCTATGTTATGTATGTGCTGCATAATGGCTATGTTATTTGTTCACTTATTGAGATCATTCGAATCCTCCCACTATTCTTTGTTGATGAGCTTTTCTTTTTTATCTTCATGAAATGGAGTCAGATTTAGCGATTTTATTTTCTCCTACACATACTCTGTTTTTATTTTCTTTACTTCTTCCTCTTGTCTCTGGTATTTTTATTTTTTTTGGGATGTTGGATATCTTGTTTGAGTTGGCAGCTTGGAACGGAGTGTTCCCAAGGGAGCTCAACATCATAAACTTTGGGGGACATTGTCATGTTGCCTATTAGACAAGCTGAAGGTCAACAAGCTCAAGTCATTCAAAGGAGGTTGAGATGAGAATTGTCATTGTTGAAACCAAACTCGAGCAGAAAGCAGAAAAGATGATGGACTATGGGGTACCCAAGAAGTTATATGGGTTTGAGATGCAGCGAATGACAGTTGAAGGATTGGATGAATCTAATGGTTTCGTGTTAGGTGGAAACTGTCAAAACACTAATCCCAAACTCACCACCTCCCTACCCACCATGCCTATCTTCAACTTCCGTCATCATGCCCCCCCACCCCTACATCAAACTTCATTCCCACCAGCTCAATCATCTATCCATAGCCTGTTTCTTACACCATGCAAGGCCCCAAAATCCATCCCAAGCCTTCATTAAGGTCCCAAATTCACCCCTCCACGTGTATGAGGAATCATGTAAACCTGACCATCATTCCCATACCCATTTCCCATCAACCTTCTCATCCCTCATGCTCACCACTCACGGTACCCCCATGCATATACTCACGCCCACCGAACCTTTCCAACCCACTTCTCTCTCTAAGTCTATTCATACCCATTTCCTATACCCTGTAGTTGCCACCCTCACTCTTTCACCTTATCTATCCATGAAATCACTAAACCCATAAGATCTTGCCACTCTTCATTTCTCATTCCATTTATTCCAATCTATGTTTTTCATTTCTTGATACTTATTCCACTAACCTCCCAACATCCATGCCATTCATGAATAACACCACCGAACCCATGTTCTCTCACTAACCCGTTTTCACTACCCATTAACCCATCCATTTCATACCCTCATACCTACATCGTGCTCACTTCCATTCCTTACTCATCTCAATACCCATTAACCCATTCCACCAATGGAAACTCCATGCGCATGGTACCATGTGAGAATGGCGGATAGGTAAGAAGGTGGCTATGTTGTGGAGTGGAGTTTGTTTTGTTCATGAAGAAAAATAGGCTTGTGGTGCTCTCGGGAAGTGCATGGTGGGTTTGTTTGAGACTTGCATGAAAAGTGGGTTTGGATGGCATTATTGTAATATAAGGAGTGGTATTGTGGCATTCTTTGGTATATTGGCAGCATAAGGAATGGGTTGGTTGCCACTTTGAACACGTGGAGAAGTCTTGCAAATGAGGATCATAGCCTTTTTTTTTTTTACTATTTCTTTATATTTTGATATTATAACAATTTTCTAACATTTCAATTTCCGAAATTTAGTTTTTTTTTAAATGTCATTCTCAAAATGATTTTCCAAGATTGTGATTTTCAAAATTTAATCTTCTGAAATTCTCTTCTCAAATTCACCCTTTTTTAAAATAATAATAATAATAATAAATAAAATAATTTCTCAAAATCCTAATTTTCCAATATTTTTATTTTTATTTTCATTTTTATTTTTATTTATTTATTTTTTATTATTATTACTATTTTATTTATTTATTTATTTATTTATTATTACTATTTTATTTATTTATTTTAAAATTCCATTTTTAGAATAATTTTTCAAGATTTCTTGTTTTTTTTAAATGTAATTTTCCGAAATACCGTTCTCAAATAATCTTTCAAGATTCCATCTTCCAAATTTAATTTCTGATTTCAAAAATTCCACTATTCATGTTCATTAGTTTAAGTATTATTTTCGTTATTATTATTATTATTCCATTTATTTATTTGTTTAGTTATTTTAAAATTTTCATCTTTAAACAATTTTTCAAAATTCCAACTTCCAATTTTAATTTCCAATCACAAAAATTCCACTATTCACGTTCATTCATTCAAGAATTATTTTCATTATTATTATTATTATTCCATTTATTTATTTATTTATTTTTAAAAATTCCACCTTTAAACAATTTTTCAAAATTCCCTCTTCCAAATTTAATTTCCGATTTCAAATATTCCACTATTCACATTCATTCATTTAAGTATTATTTTCGTTATTATTATTACTATTCCATTTATTTATTTATTTAAAAAAATTTCAATCATTAAAGTTCAATTTTTCAAAATTCCGTTTTCCAAATTTAATTTCCAATCTCAAAAATTCCACTATTCACATTCGGTTGTTTAATGATTATTTTCGTTATTATTGTCATCCCATTCATTTATTTATTCACTTATTCATATACTTAAAATCTCATCTCTAAATAATTGCTCAAATTTTCAATCTTTAAATTCAATCTCCAATCTCTAAAATTTTATTTTTGCCATGATTGTTCTACTCACCTCACATGTATAGACTCATAGTTGTATATCATTTGACTTGATTGATTGATCCTCATGCCTGTATATTATCTTGATCATCTTCGAGCATGATGTCTGCATCACTATTCATTTTGATTGCCATAGCTTGCATGTGGACATGAGTGGTATATCTGTGCTTTGCTTGACTGTATGTCGCATGACTGCCCTCCTTCTGTGTGATTGCATGTCACTTATCCATGTGGGTCGCACATCTATCCCCTTATCTCCAACCCTCTGGTTTTAGTCATTTCCTTCGCTTTGGTTTTCACTTTTGTAAGTGGGAGACCTTGTATATGCTTGTTCTCTAACCGAGCCGAAGGTTAGGAGTAGGGTCTAGCGATGGGCTATACCGATGTTTGGGAACATTCTGGAGGAAAGCGACACAGTGATGTTGATTGGAGTCCGATCATTGAAGGCATGTATATCCCAAAGCTAGGTTTCATGGATATTTGTGCGGCTAGTGTGTTTCCTCTTCTATTTTAGCTTCATAAGGTTTTCAGATGCACCCACACCTCTCACTGTGCACCCTAGTTGACTATCGAGCATTGAGAGTTTGAGAGGTTTCACCGTAGGAAAACCCCCTAGGATGTCGAGGTAGTACATGTGTGGAGGTGATGACCACCTTGCATGGAAGCACCCCGTTTCTTCGGAGGCATGCAGAGGGTTGCGTACCGCTGAAGGGTATGATCGCTTCTATCAGGGATCTTTTAAAGTCCACCCATATCCATTAGAGAAACCTTGACCTTGTAGGTTGAGCTGTAGATCCTTCGATTAGGACTCCCTCCCTACACATGGGTGCATTTGAGGTCCTTCAGAGCCTTTGTAGTCACTGTTTGGATTCCAATACTCCTTCTTTAGTCTCCAGTTGAGAGTGCACAGAGATTAGTATGAGTTTGAGTACGGTCGGACAATCTGCCTTCACTTGGATAGCTTGCTTGTTTCCGTTTAGATCATCATTTCTTCCATGCTTTCCCCAGGCCATATCCTTATTCATTTCTTTGTGCTTTACAAGAGCGAATCTTTGTTCTCAGTCTGAATTTACCTTCTTGGATTAGAGTAGAGGAGAGATTAGTTCGATTTTCAGAGAGATCGGGTATGGATCAGCAGGTCGTTGCAGTTGTTCAGTTTACGACCGCTATAGCTTCTATCCAGAAGGCTTTAACTAAACTCATACAGGAGATTGGCAGCCAGCAGAGTAGACCGCCCGTAGTTCAGGATGAGACACTTCATGATTCATTGCCACCTCCACCGCCACCACCTGTTCCGACAGTGCCTCAGGCTTCACCTTATGTATTGCATGGACATTCTGAGGTTGCTCCACCTGCAGTCGTTCAGACCACAGTCATTGATGATGCTTATGCACGTATGGACCGTATTGAGCAACGCATGAGGCAATTGAGAGTGTCTGATGGATCAGTTGTTTAGGATGATCTTGAGGGTATGTCAGTGGCTAGTTTGTCGGCTAAGTTCAGGATGCCTGAAATAGAAAGATACACAGGCATTGGTTGCCCTCGCATCCACCTCCGACTCTATAGCACGGTGATGAGAGCCCATGGTTTGGATGAGTCCCAGATGATCACTTTTTTCCCACTATCTCTGAGTGGGGTAGCTGATTCATGCCCAATTGGTGTCTCAGCTGATTCGTGTCCAACTGGTGCTCCTTGATTGAGGGAGTAATCAACAAAATTTATAACCTATTACACCATATACTAAGGTAGCAAAGACAAAGCTACTATAGCATAGTGGCTCTAGGATCGTTCACTGGGATGGGTTTTCACTTTGCAAATGATATTAATTCAAAGCTGAATTAGTGCCTTTTCATTTCAAGGTTAGCTTTAAAAGAAAACATAAAGATGCTTGAATGAAAAAGGTTTAGATTTAAACTAACCAAAAATAGTAACTAATTTTACTTACAAAGAAAAGTGTTTCTTGGAGTTTAGATCACTAGGCTCAGGTTCCTCATACAAAAAGGAGAGTTCCGGTCACTTGTTTCTTTTCCTCGCATTAGAGAATTAACATATAGTTAATTTTCTAACCGGTGTTGTACAGATGCTTCCCATTAATGGGTTCAAACACTAAATCCCTCTCACTGATGCACCTTGCAATGGCTCGTGCCTCTCACCTAGCATTTTCCATTCAAGGTGATCTTTAACCTTGGATTACCCGTCGAAAGCTCGCAAGAGATAACTAATGGATGTCTCCTTGGAGTCCAAAAGCTTACCAAGTGTTGGCTATTCTAGAAAATCCTACCTTCAAACCACCTCCCAAAAGCTCGCAAGAGATAAACTAGTGAATCTCCATAGACGGAGATCACTTGCCTTACCAAGTGTTGGCCCAAGTGATTTAAAAGCGTTTTAAGTTAACTAAAAAGATAAAAACCATTAACGGGTCACACTTTCTCTTCATTAAAAACTAAAACAACAAAACTTCTAATTTATGCATGTGGAAACTTACCCGGCTTTCCTCACTCCAAGAGACGAAGAGCCTAGCCTCTCATCCTCTGAGGAAAAATCCTCAGAGTTTGGTTGGCTAGAAAGAAAAAGAAAATGAAAATGAAAGAGAAGGAAAAACAGAGCAAGGCTCTGTATATTCTATATATTTATATATCTATATTACATACTTCTATCTCTATTACAGTGGATGCAATGGAATATATATAGAGACGTTTTTCCAACCTTCCTAACTAAGAAATCTTATGGTTGGTGGATTAGAAGGAGAAGAATGGAAATTTATACAAAAATATCTGAAGAAAAGATCTAAAAGAGTCGGTGCACAAATATCGGGAAGCACTAAGGACCATTTCGCAGGTGAAAACGAGGTCTGCGAGATTTCGCAGACGCACAAAAAGGGCTGCGAAATCACTTCGCAGCAAAAGACTGATCTCGCAGCGCTGCGAAGTGGCTTTCAACTTGCGGTTCTCGTCTTCCTACGTGTCACATATATCGAGAAACTTCAGGAGGAATTCCTCAGCACTGTGCAAAATGGTTGCGAAATCATTTCGCAGCAAAAGGGTGATTTCGCAACGCTGTGCAAAACTCTTCCTTCAGCTTGGAGTGATTGGCTTCCAATGGCTATAACTCCTTCATTTCAACTTCGAATAGTGCACCGTTTGAAGCATTGGATTCTTAACTTCCTAAGATTTGAAATGGTATATAGCATGTAGAAAATGGACTCCGGGAAGTGCTCCAAAAGTGTGAAAGAAGACTGCAGCTGCTGTCCTCTATTTTCTTCACTATGTTTTTCCTCTCTCCGTTGTTCTTTCCTTGCATACTTTGAACGACTTTGGCAAAGGGCTATGGAGCTCCAAAGCTTGGTTCTTCATGAATTTGAGCTTCCAAAATCTTTTCCATGAACTATATACAGCTCTCCCTCATTCTTGGATTGCTTTGGTGTAGCTAAAAGCTATCAAAAACACTAAAACTTAACACAATTTGATTAGAAACGATTGCAAAGGTCCTTAACATGTTAATTGGGTTAAAAAGCAATAACTACTACTCAAAAGTGTTTAAAATAGTTAATTACAAGCTATGAAATAGCACTTTTTTGAGTAGTAATCAGCAGCCCAGCGATGGTTTGCTTCTTTGGAGTCCTCGCGACGCAGGACATGGGATGACTTGGTCTAGGAGTTTCTATGGCGGTTTTCGTTTAATACTAACATATATGTATCGGGGAGAGAGCTTGAGGCTCTGAGATAGAGGTCAGAGGAGTCCGTTTCATCGTTCATGTCCCGTTGGCGTGGGAAGATTGCCAAGATCATTGATAGACCACCAAATAGGGATCAGATACAGATGGTTTTGAGGAGTCTACAGCCTTGAATTGCCAGACACGTGGTCGGGGTACCATTCATGGATTTTGGATCTCCGGTTTTGGCTCTGTATGATGTTAAGGATGGTATTTCCAGATTTTTATGGACTGATTCTTCCCCTGGTGATGTCAAGGGGAAGAAACCTTTCGGAAGAAAGAGATCAGTTGATGTGAGTGCTATCGATTCTACCAATTAGAGGCCTCCTAGGCGTCATTTTCCAGTTCCACAGTTTCCCGAGACTCATCCTTCTTATGTGCCTCATCAGTATAGGCCACGAGCACCTCGTCCGACTTATGATCAAACTTACATGCCTCAAACACTAGCTTTGCTTTACTATGCCACCCAGGGCACAGAAAGACCTCCTGTTTCATATTCGGCCACAGGACAGCCATGTTATACGACACAGTTCACCGCAAGACCTACATCTTCCTATCCCAAGCCCAGAGCTTAGCAAACCTCTGCTCCTTTTGCTTTGAGGACGTAGAGACAACTTTCACAGTTAGGTATGTCGTTGAGCCAGGCTCTTCGGAAGCTTACAGAGGCTGAGTTATTGACTGCTCTCACTCCTAGGCCGCCACTTCAACCTATTCCACCTCAGTTCAGGATGGATCTGCACTATGCATACCATCAGGGGCCTGGACATGAGACCGATCGTTGTACCGCTCTCAAGCATGCCATCTAGGATCTGATCGACCAAGGTTTGGTTCACTTGGGCCAGCCAAGTGTAACCACGAACCCATTACCGGCTCACACTACACACGTGGTTTCCCCTCCGGCCGATAGCATGCACTCCATCGATTTTTTTGAGTTTGATGACCACATCCATATGCTTACCTGGGATGATTCTGAGCCAGAGCCCATAGTGTCAGATGGGATTTATGAGATGAGCGGGGTGACTTTGGGACCTCAGATGCCTGTTCCATTCAGACTAGTTCCCGAGGCGGCATCAATACAAACGGTCATTGTCAAGCCACTGATTTTCCCGTATTACAGTGTTCAGACGCCTTTTGTTTTGATTCCAGATGTCAATGAGGTTCAGGCTCCATATGTTGATGATGTTCACATTTCTGATGTACACTATGTTATCCGCGATGGTAGAGTGGTACGACAGTAGCCCCTCACAACCGCTAAACCCTTGGAAGGGACGTCTTCCCGGGATGAGGTTAGGAAAGAGGATGATGAGATTTTGAGGCAGTTGCAGAGCACTCAGGCTCACATTTCCATCTGGAGCTTGTTAGTATCTTCCAATACTCACCAAGATGTGTTGATTCGAGCCTTGTAGTCCGTGGGAAACATGTTTATTTCTGCCTAGTCGGTACTTCAGATCAGTCATAGTGATGACGACCTACTCTTGACCGGATTCACATTCGACAAGGTACAGACCATAGAGATGGAGGATTTCTGCAGAGACTTTGTGGCCATGTCCTTTGATCAGCACAGTAGCACGGTGGTGCTCGACATGATGAGGGGTATGTCTTATCTTCCTGGCATGGGTTTAGGGCGGCGTCAGCACGGGCCTAGTGAGTTCATGCCTTTCCCGGAACACGATGTACCATTCGGGCTCGGATTCATTCCCACTGAGGTTGATTATTGATATATGGTGCAATTGTGCAAGGAGATGGTGAGGGCTGAACTAACTCACACACCATTTGATTATCCTGTTCGCCCGTACACCTTAAGCTTGACAGGTTACTTTGTGAGGGCATCGGAGCCACAGGTACCATCGGATAGTATCATTGGGGGACTCAGCACTACTCAGAAGGTCGAGCTTCAACGCCTCGTCCAGTAGTTGCGATTGAGTGACGAAGCCCCTGACACTTCGACTTCTGTGTTAGTCGCCTCTTCCTCTCCAGATCGCCTGAGCCTTATGGCGCTTTGTTACCCAGATGAGATTGATGAGCACGGGACATTTGCTGAGATCGGAGACATAATGGACAGAGTTGTGCCACGTGATGATGTTGATGAGATGCTCACAATGAGCTTGAGCCAGATCGAGGAGATAGCCCATCCTGAGCTTGCTTCACCATTTGATCTTTTCGGGGTGTTTGCCATCGAGATCGCTGAGGAGATCCAGACTGCCCCTACTCCAGAGATTGTCGAGGATGTTATAGTTATTGATGGTTTATTTGATGGCCCTATTGTCCTAGTTGAGGAAGCGTCCGACTTTGTGGACCCACATCTTTCCTTTGATGTTTTATCGAGATTTGTCTCCCGTCATGACGATGTTTCTGATTCTTCATCTATGGATTTGAGCATCTTTGAGTATTTGCCTATCTCTTGTGATATTGCTTTATCCGCACCCTTTTCACCCACATCACGGATATTTGACATAGATGATGAGATTGTATAGCATGATTCAGATGATGACTCGTCGTCTGCTTCTGATTTCGGATCCCATTGATCAGAGAGTTTCACCTGCTATAGAGGACACAAAGGTTGTTGATTTCGACACAGCAGATCAGCCTAGGGAGTTGAGGATCGGATCGGATTTATCTACAGATGAAAGGGATAGCCTCATCCAACTGCTCAGATCATACTTAAACATTTTCGCATGGTCCTATGAGGACACGCCGGGCCTTGATCCATCTATTATCCAACATCGTTTTCCACTTATGCCCTATGCCAGACCAGTTAAGTAGAAGTTGAGATGATTGCACCCTTGTTGGAGTTTGCAAGTGAAGGGGGAGATCCAAAAGCAGCCCAGTGTAGGATTTTTATTAGTGGTCAAGTACCTGGAGTGGCTGGCCAATGTCATCCCTGTTCCCAAAAAGGACGGCAAGGTGAGAGTTTGTTTTGATTTTCGAGATCTCAACAAAGCCAATCCTAAGGATGATTTTCCTCTCCCACATATCGATATGCTAGTTGACAGTACAACAGGTCATTCGATGTTATCCTTTATGGACGGATTTTTCTGGTATAGTCAGATCTTGATGGCTCCAGAGGATATGGAGAAGACATCCTTCATTACCGAGTGGGGTACTTATTGCTATAGAGTCATGCCATTCTGATTGAAGAACGCAGGAGCCACCTATTAGAGAGCATCGACCACCCTTTTCCATGACATGATGCATCGGGATGTCGAGGTTTATGTAGACGACATGATAGTGAAATCTCGAGATAGATCAAATCATCTATCAGCTTTGGAGAGGTTCTTTGACAAGATCAGGCGATTCAGATTGAGACTGAATCCCAAGAAGTGCACTTTTGGAGTGACTTCTAGGAAGCTCCTCGGATATATGGTCAGTGAGAGAGGCATATAGGTAGATCCAGACAAGATCAAAGTTATCTTTGGCATGCCTGCACCGAGGACAGAGAGAAAGGTCAGAGGCTTCTTGGGTAAACTTCAGTACATCAGTAGATTCATCACCAGATTGATAGACATCTGTGAGCCTATTTTTCGACTCTTGAGGAAGGGTCAACCTACTGCTTGGGATGATCATTGTCAGCGTGCATTTGAGAGAATCAGAGAGTACTTGTTTGTCACCTCCAGTTTTGGTACCTTTTACACCAGGTCATCCCTTACTCCTATATCTATCAGTTTCAGGCGTAGCATTAGGGTGCATGTTAGCTTAGCTCGATGATTCGGGCAGAGACCGAGCCATTTATTATCTGAGTAAGAGAATGCTAGACTATGAGACGAGGTATGTCATGATTGAGCGTTACTGCTTGGCATTGGTTTGGGCCACTCGCCGACTGAGACATTACATGACCGAGTATTCAGTGCACTTGATATCTCGTCTAGATCCTCTGAGATATTTGTTTGACAGACCTGCTTTGATTGGTCGTCTCATGAGATGGTTGGTACTTCTAACCGAGTTTGATATCCATTATGTCACTCAGAAATCCATCAGAGAGAGCATTGTTGCAGATCACTTAGCTTCTTTACTAGTTTCTAATGGCAGAGTCATTGATGATGACTTCCCAGATGAGGATATCGCTGTTGTGACTAGTCTATCGGGTTGGCACATTAATTACTACTCAAAAAGTGCTCTTTTATAGCTTGTTATAAACTCTTTTAAAGACTTTTGAGTAGTATTTATTACCTTTTAACTCAATTGGCATATTAAAGACCCTTGCAAATGTTTTTAATCAGTTTTTGGCAAGTTTTGGTGTTTTTGATAGCTTTTTGTTCATTAAAACAAACCAAGAATGAGGGAGGATTTTGTATAGTCCATGGAAAAGCAAGTTAAAGCTCAAACACATGAAGAATCTAAGTTTTGGAGAGCTTCGTAGCCTTTGTCAAATCAATCAAGTATGCAAGGAAGAAAATCAGAGAAGAAATCTAACATCCAGCAATTTCACATGGCTATGCGAAATTTTCGCATAGCATGCGAAATGCCCAAAAGGAGTACAAGCTATAGGACAGAGAGCAAGACCGTGAAAAATGAATTTTGCAACCCTATGTGAAATTTTGCAAGCCTTGCGAAACCAAAGTTGAGGAAAATGAATTTCGCACCCTATGCGAAATTTCGCAAGCCTTACGAAAATCCTCCTATGTAATTTTCAGATATTTTTGCACCGACTCTGTTAGATTTTTATCTCAAGATATTTGTGAAATTACCTATTTTCTCCTTGTAATCAACTAAAGATATTTTTAAATATTTAGGATATCTAAATGAGGAGTTAAAAATATCTCTCTATATATGTCTTAAAATATCTCTTTTGTAATATCTCGGAATCTAGGAAGAAATTCCTGAGAACACTTGTAAATTCTTTTAGTAAGAAATACACAGAGCTTTTTCTCTACCTTACTTACTCATTTTGTTTTTATTTTCTTTCTAGCCAAACAACCTCTGAGGATGCTTTCTTAGAGGATGAGTGGCTAGGTTTTTCGTTTCTTGGACTGAAGGAAGCTAGATAAGGGATCCGAATACAAAGGTGGGAGTTTTCCTTGCTTTAAATGAGGAGAGTTGTTACCCGTTGATGGTTTTTATTTTTTAGTTTAACTTAAAATCCCTTAAAATCACCTGGGCCAATACTTAGTAAGCTTTTCGGACTCCCTGGAGATCCATTAGTTATCTCTTACGAGCCTTTGAAGGGTAATCCAAGGTTAGGATCACCTTGAATGGCCAATACTTGGTAAGCTTTTCGGGATCCATGGAAACCACGGATGTCTATTAGTTATCTCTTACGAGCCATTGAAAGATTATTCACAGTGAGAGGTCTTTAGTGTTTGAAACCATTAATCGAAAGCAACTACAGTCTTTCATGGACCAGTGGGATCAAATCTTAATTGCTAAATACACACCGGTTCGGGAGATAACCATTCTTTATGTTATTATCCCCAATGCGAGGAAAAGATCCGAAATCTCCCTCTTTTGTCTAAGGAACCTGAACCTAGTAACCTAAAGCTCCAAGAAACCTTTTCTTTGTAATTAATCTCAACTACTATTTTTGGTTAACTTAAAACCAAACCTTTTCAACCGAAATTATGTTTTCTTTTAAAGCTAACTCATAAAAGAAAAAGCATCATTTCAGTACTTTAAATAATGCCACGTGTGATATGAAAACCCATCCTTGTGGACGATCCTAGAACCACTATACTATGCTAGCTATGCTACCCTAGTGTATGGTGAATTAGGTTTATAAATTTTGTTGATAACTCCCGTCTGAGGACTGAATCAAATAGGTACACCAATTGGGAACGAATCACACATGTACTTTGATGGTGCAACCAATCATTCTGGATATGGGATAGGCGTCTTGTTGATATCCCCTCATGGTGATCACATTCCTAGATATGTTCGTTTGGCATTCTCAGATCGACATCTTGCCACGAACAATATTGTTGAATATGAGGCCTGTATCTTGGGTTATAGACAACCCTTGAGCTCGGGATTAGACAGATGGAGGTGTTTGGTGACTCCAATCTAGTATTGAGACAGATTCAGGGCAAGTGGAAGACTAGAGATGTGAAGCTTAAGCCTTACCATGCATATTTGGAGCTACTAGTTGGAAGATTTGATGATTTGAGATATACGCATTTGCCTAGAGTGTAGAACCAATTTGTCGATGCCTTAGCGACTCTAGCTTCCATGATTGATATTCCTGCCGATGCCTTTGTTTGTCCTTTACTGATTGAGTTGAGATCTACTCCTGCTTATTGCTGTTTGATCGACGATACAGAGCCAAATGATGGTTTTCCATGGTACCATGACATATATCACCTTTTGAGACTTGGCGTATATCCTGAGGCTGCCATGGCAAAGAATAAAAGAGCATTGAGGTAGCTGGCCGCCCGATTTGTGATTTGTGGCGAGACATTGTATAGACGATCAGTTGATGGGATGTTATTATTGTGCTTAAATCGTACCTCTGTCGATCGAGTAATGAGAGAGGTTCATGCGGGAGTCTGCGGACCACATATGAGAGGGCATATGTTGGCCCATAAGATCATGAGGACTGGCTATTTCTGGTTGACCATGGAGACAGATTGTTGCCAGTTTGTTCAGAGATGCCCAGAGTGTCAGATACACGGGGACCTCATTCACGTGCCACCTTCCAAGTTGCATGCACTGACTTCACCTTGGCCGTTTTCAGTATGGGGTATCGACATCATCGAGTTGATCTCACCGAAATATTCTAGTAGTCATGAGTTCATCTTGGTTTCTATCAATTACTTCACCAAGTGGGTGGAGGTTGCTTCGTATGCGAGATTGACATCATCTAGAGTTGCTAGCTTCATCATATCACACATTATCTGTCGCTATGGAGTCCCTCACGAGCTGATTTCAGATAGAGGGGTACATTTCAGAGCAGAGGTTGACACCTTAGTATAGCGATATGGCATCCGACATCATAGGTCGTCTGTGTACAAGCCACAGACAAACGGGGCAGTAGAAGTCGCGAATAAGAATATTAAGAGGATATTGTGGAGGATGGTTGAGATGTCTCGGGATTGGTTGGAGAAGCTCCCATTTGCATTGTGGGCTTATCGGACTTCTTTTCGCACCTCTACAGGAGCCACACCCTACTCTTTGGTATACGGTATGGAGGTAGGGCTACCAATCGAGATCGAGATGGGTTCATTGAGGGTAGCATTAGAGGAGCAGATTCCCAAGGCAGATTGGGCTCAGGCTCGATTTGATCAACTCAATCTCCTAGATGAGAGGAGATTGAGGGCAGCAGACAGTGTTCGTGCCTACTTGAGAAATATGGCCCATGCTTTTAAGAAGCGGGTCAAGCCTTGACCACTACGGATAGGTGACTTGGTTCTGAAGGTCATCAGGGGATTGATTAGAGATCCCAGAGGGAAGTTCAGACCTAATTGGAGCAGACCTTATTTCATCAGGGAGTTGACCCTAGATGGCGTTGCATGGTTGATGGATTTAGATGGAAACCAATTCTCTGAGCCGACCAATGTGGATCAACTAAAAAGGTACTATGTTTGAGACCATGGTTGCAGGATGGGTGGCCATCATTTCGGTTAGCCATATACCCTTTCACTATTTTGATATATAGTCCGTTGCTAGCCCATTGAGCCTCGCACGCGCATTATAGCTTTTCTTTCTTATCGCCTTGCTCAAATTTTCACATCGGGATAGGGGCCCTTTAGTGTATGCATGCATTGTTTGGGAGTTTCATGAGCCTTGGACCTAAGGGCATATTCTTCTCATTATCTTTTCCTATCACTGCACTTCTACATTTTCATCTCATCTCGTTGGTTGTGTTATTCATCTCATCTTTTTTATCCTATCTGCTGCTCGTTTCGCATCATCTTCTTCCACCCTGAGGAGTGATCCTCCTCAGTTCATTACATGGAGGGTAGTCATGTCATTTCCACTATCTATCCTACGAGGACTGATCCAAGGATCTTCAGTTTGAGAAGGTCACTTCGTCGGAGAAAGTTTATGCTACTTTAGCATTTGAGAGTATGTTTATCCATTTTTTACCTCATCTTGGGAGCTTCTTCATTTGCGTTCAAAGCATGTACATTTTTTATGTATGTTTAAAAATAAAAAAATAAAAAAAAATGAAATGAAAAAAAATGATAAAAAATGAAAAAAATGAAAAAAAAAAAAAACGCATGTGTGTATTATTTTCTATCATTGAGTGTGTATATTGATGTTCGAGGGTCACTTGATTGAGTATGTTTGTTGATGGGAGTTCGTATGTGAGCTTTCCGATACCCTCCATACTTTGTGTTCATTCTATTGTATATTTTGAAAGCAAGATGAATGACCTTCTCTTAGGAGCTCTGGGTTATTGTCTCTTCCATCATTGCGTTCATTGTTGATGTGACTTCACTCCATGTCTAATTTGAGTTTATCACTACTCCTCTTTGTGTTATTTGTTTCATCATCATCCTCATTTTCACTTCTCGTCTTATTCTTTTCTTACAGCAACCCATCTCGAGTTTGATACTCTCTTCGCATCATCATTACATATATCACTATCAGTTCATTTTGCTTCATTTGTCTCCTCATCGACATCATATTCACGTTGGGCATCCTCAGGTCCATAGCTCACGGGATTTACTATACATGTTGCATTTCATATATGAGGGCATGGGTTTCTAATCATTGGGTATTTGAGCCTAGTTTTCCTTTATTTCTATCACCCTATCACCTTGGCCTACGTTACGTCCCGTGTCTTAAGACCACCCTGAGGCCATGGGATCAGATGTCTTCTTCGACAGCCTCTACTTGGACAGGTGTTTAAGATCTGGTCGATATTTAGATATTGTCATGCTTCTTCTTCTGGGAGTCGCCTCTTTGATGTTTAGATCTGATTCTGTTGTGTTTGGGCTATCGGGATCATGCGTTTGATGATGGATGATTTGATGTCACCTGATTTTCTGATCTATCACGCATTCGACGCTATACTGGGACATGTTTCCGTCCTGGATGAGATTTACAGATCTTGATGGAGTTGCACACTTATCCCCCCACTTGCGAGATGTACGCCGAGGCGATGATCTATTCGCTATTTTTATAACGATCCCTCAATGGAGCCTCTGCAGAGCCATTCAGCCAGGCCCTTTCTGACCTATCGTACACTCGATGCCATACTGGGGCATATTTCTTTTCGGATGAGATTTACAGATCTTCATGGAGTTGCATGCCTATCTCCACTTACGAGATACACACCGAGACGATGACCTGTTTGTTATTTTATCATGATCCCCTGGTAGAGCCTCGCTTGGGTCATTTAGTCAGGCCTACACTTTTGATATTTAGATGTCCTCATGCTTCTTCTTCCAGGAGATGCCTCTTTGACTCTCATACCCGATTCAGTTGTGGATTTGGATGATCGGAATCATACGTTTGATGATGGATGATTTGATGTCACCTGATTTTTGACCTACCGTACCTCTGATGCCATACTAGGGCATATTCCGTTTCATTTAGAGATTTATGGATCTTCATGGACTTGTGCGAGCATTATCACTTATTGGATGCTCACTGAGCGTTGACATGTTCGTTACCTTATCATGATATCTTGGTGGACCCCCTTTGGATCCATTTGGCCAGATCCTCATTTTTTGGCATTTGGTTGCCGCCATGCTTCATATTCCAAGATACGTTCCCTAGATGTTTGGATTTGATTTGGAACCCAGAGATCACATATTCGCTGATAGATGATTTCATGTCACCTAATTTCTAACCTACAGTACATTCGATGCCATATTGGGGCATATTTTTGTTCTAGATGAGATTTACAGATCATGGTAGAGTTGCACGCTTATCCCCACTTGCGGGATGTACGCGGAGATGATGATCTGTTCTCTATTTTTATGATGATTCCTTAGTAGAGACTCTCGAGACCCATCTAGTTAAACCCGTACTTCTCGACACTCAGATGTCGTCATGCTTCCTCCCGAGAGATGCCTCTTTGATTTGTGGGTCTGATTCAGTTATAGACATGGATGACTTGGATCGCGCATTCAATGATGGATGATTTGAGCTCATCTGATTTTTCTGACCTACCACATATTTGATGCCACACTGGGGCATATTCCCCCCATTTCGGTAAGTCATAGACTTAGATTCTAAAATGGATAGATTGGTACATATGGGTCATACATTAAACATAAGCTATAGATATTTATATTAAGAATTGTATAGAAAGTATATGTATTTTTTTCAAGCTACTATAATGCATGTGTTCTTAATCTTATTAAGATGCAGCACTAAGGTTTGATTTAATAATTTTTGGATTTTATGTATGAATGAGATCCTAAAGTGGTCATATACATCATCATTGAATTGGACAATTATTAATTTAATAGTTGGTTATAAACATTCAAACCATAGGTTACTTAGAACTTTCTATTCATGAATTCGGGTAGTTCAATAGAATTCATAGTATATCGCATTTCTAATTGGAGGAATGGCTTATCTTGGTCATTAGAATTAGATTTTAAAATGGATAGATAGACACATATGGATCATACATTAAACATAGCCTATAGATATACATATTATGAAATGTATAAAAAAATATATGTATTTTCTTCAAGCTACTATAGTGTATGTGTTTTTAATCTTATGAACATTTTTCACTAAGGTTTGATTTAGTAATTTTTTGAATTTATATACAAGTGAGGGCTTAAAGTGATCATATATATCATGATTAACTTGGACAATTATTAATTTAACCGTTGTTTATACACATATTTAATGGTAGACTCCATGACATCTTTATATCTAGGCAATTATACCTAACGATGAAAACTTTTCAAAATTTGGCTATTTTTCATAAGATATATCGATGGTCAATGTGATCAAAGTCTTGGTCAAACATTTATGGTCAAAACTCCAAGACTTGCAATAAGGAGAAGTCAATTCTCTCATATATATTATTTCTTTCATATTCTTAAATATATTCAACCAAGTGCTTTAAATGTATTTTTAAGTTCTAAAAAATTATTATTGAAATTACTAATTATATCATACATATATTAATTTATTCAATAAAACAACTAGAATATGTGTATTATTGCTTCTTTGATCATTTTTTTAGAGTTTTCTACAATATTTCTATGAGTTTTGATCAATTTTCATTTCATAAGTATTTTTGTCTAAATTTTCATTGACATTTTTCAATATTTCTGTAAAATTCAATCATCATTATTTTTGTGTTTATCCTTCATTTATATCCCCTTAAGTATATAGAAATATCAATTGATTATAGAAAAATTGAATGTATAACTCAAAGAATTAAGATGCAATCTAATTTGATTGATGACAATTTCTAATTTGGATCATGGATATTAGTCCATATGGGAACATCATACATGGTATAGTAGGTCATGGACTAGAAATTTTTTTATTAATTATTTCATTTCATATAATATTGGAGTATAATTAATCTTCTAGTAAAGATAATTATATAATGTTTGACTAAATTCTACAAGAACCAATTTTATTCTATAAGGCAAAATATCTTTTGTTGATTAAGGTAAAGAGACTTGTGGATTCAAGTCTAGGTATGTTTTTCAAAAACCCTTGACCCATGAGATAAAAGTTTTTAAATTTTACTATTGTGTTTGATCACTCAAATATAGCAACAAAAATACCATTTGGATTATGTTTGATGCAAAACAAATATTTGCACCTCGTAATGTTTTGAGAGATATGTAAAGGAATGATCTTCCAAATGCTATTTTTCAAGAGAAAATTAAGCTCATATTGCTTTGCGCCAATAAGGAGAGTTTATAGCTCGGGATATCAATAATTATTTTATTTTAAAAGTATTATTTTGAAATCTTATCACCATTGAGTGGCACAATAAAAAA